>NW_026000016.1:46626343-46745254 GCF_001458135.2 Marmota marmota marmota
GGGGGGGGGCTTTGGAAATATGTGTGGGGATTTCTTAAGAAAATTCCATGTCCCTTTGAGGATAGGGCCTTCAACTTCTGGTTAGGTCAGAGGAAAGAACCCTGGAGAAAGACTCAGAGCATGCTGCTGTCAAGTCCTTACTCTGGGTCTCTGTTTACTCATCTGTAAACCAAGATACTGGACTGAATGATCCAAGCACCCTCTGTCCCCCTAACTCAGTGGAGGAAGTGCTAATGGGGTCTGGGTAGGAGGACTGGCTTCTTTGGTTTGTTGGTTTTGTGGTGCTAGGGATTGAACCAGGCCTCTGGCGTGCATACTAGGCAAGCCCTCCTCCCTGTGCTGCAGTTTTGAGGGCTGTTTGAGCCAGTCCTAGCCCTGAAGAATGGACCGACAGGATCAGAGGGCAGTGTTCCTTGAGGAGTTTTGTCCCGTCTTCGCTTCTCTTCCCATGCTCAAACTCACGGAAAGGCTACCAGAAGGTTCTCGGACCCACTGCAGCCTACCTAGAACTGAGCCATGTGCTCGTCACACTCTCTCTGCACTTAGCCCCTTTGTCTGTCCCCCTTCCCCTGCTAGTCGCCCCCTGAACCCTCTCTGTGGGTTCAGAAGCCATAGCATGCCACTCCACCCCCTCCCACTCCATGAACTGCTTCTATTTCTGCCTCTTTGACAAGTTGTGACATATTTGGGAGCAGCTGCTGCCTGGGTGGAGATGCCTTTGCTTTTCTCCCGGCTCCGACCTCTCTTCCCCAGTCCCTCTCCCAACAGCTCCCCCTTCCCAGAATGTGCCCTGAGACCTCCCTGCATTCTCCCTCTGGAACTCAGACATCCAGCTTTTCCTAGGTCTCTGAAGGGTTGGCCAGGGATCTAGAATTATGCAAAGGGGGTCTTCTGGGACAAAAAGTCATGTGTCCAGGGGTGGGGCTGGGACCTCTTCTGCCTGATTCAAGCTGTGTGGTTTGAGGCATTTCCTCTGGGCTTTACTTTTCTATCCTTAAAATGGGGGTGATGAGTAATTCCTTCCCTGCCAACTGTATGTCCCTTTGCCAACTATCAGCTGAAGAGACTTGACCTCTCCCAGTGCTATTGATTCCATGCTCTTGTCTTCTCTGAGGACTTCATTACGTCGCCTCTCCCTACTGGCCTTTCCTCTGAGCCCATGAACATCCCATTGAAATATCCATCCATTTTTCATGAAACCCTCTCAAATATGGCTCGGTCACTGATCTTCCTTTCTTCACCAAGTTTCTAGAAAGAGGATTTATACTTAGTCTTTCCACCTTCCAGTCAATTGTCTACTCATTGGCTTCCCTCTTCCCTGGGTCACTAGAACTGTTCTTTCACATATCACTAGACTCCCTCCGTAGGTGCTAATTCCAGAAGGAACCTCCCAGTTTTAATCTGACTTGGTTGGTCTGTGTCATCTGGCAATGTTAGCCATGTCCTTGACATTCTCTTCACTCTTAGCTTCCATGACCCCTCCATCTCCTGGTTCTCTGATTTTTCTCATCACTTCTCCTCTTTCTTTCCTCTCCCCTCTCTTCTACTCTCTCTTCACGAACTCCACCTCTGCCCAACTTGTAAGAGGATTTAGTCATCTTTCCTATAGTCTCCCTGGCGATCTCATCTCTCATCAAGGTTTTAACTACTATGTGTAACAATGTTTGGAGAATGTTAGCTGCTCCTAACTGTTATGTAGCGATTACTCCCAATTCTATACTCTAGCCTCAATCTCTTCCCTGACTTGTAGATCATATAACCAAGGTTTTGGTAGATATTTCTACTTATCTGTCTTATAGGCTCCTAAAGTTATAGGTATCTGATATGAAATCTACTCATTCTCCTCCATTCCAGTATTTCTCTTCTTGCTAATTGATACCACCACCCACCCAATAATTTTTCAGCGTCTCTTATCATCCACATCCAATCATTCAAGTTTCCACGGTCAGTCCATTCCTAGACTCACCAAGGTCAGAAATTGTTTCAGTTTCCACTAGCCAGAGGGCGAGACCTCATTAAAGACATGGAACATTTAACAGATATTGCAACCTTAGCAATAAAGATTACTCCAAATCTGCCTTCAGCAAGTTTAAAAGGACTGGGGGTGGGGGGAATAGTTCAGTGGTAGAGCACTTGCTTAACGTGTGTGAGGCCCTGGGTTTGATCCCTAGCAAAATACGCCCCTCCACACACACATTTAAAAACAAATCTCAAAAACATCAAATAAATTTAACTGTCTGCCCAAAGTCCAATACTCTTCAAAGGATTATAATAAAATCTAACACCCTGTTGTAAAAAATTCACAATGACAGTTATTCCATAATAAATGAGTAGATAACAAAGAAGTGGGAACAAATGTGACCCATGGGGGGAGAAAATTTAAAAAATTAAGTTAATTGAAAAAAAATTAAGTTAATTGAAAAAAATTAAGTTAATTGAAACTGATCTAGAAATTATAGGGAAGATAGAAATAATAATTAGGACTATTAAAATAGCTATTGTAAATATACTCAAGAATTTAAAGAAAAACATGAACATAGAGAAGAAAATAAATGGAAGACAGAAAAAGTGAAAGTTTTATGGATGGGAGTATGTGTTAGTTTGCTTGGGCTGTCGTAACAAAATACCGTAGACTGGCTGATTTAAACAATGAACATTTGTTTTCTGATAGTTCTGGAGCCTAGACGTTTGAGAGAAGGGTACCAGTATAGTTAGATTCTGGTGAGGACCCTTCTCCTGGCTTGCAGGTACCTACTTTCATGCTTACATAACATTTCCTCTTTGGACTATGCATGGAGGGGGTGGGTAGAAAGGGAGGGAGAGGGAGAGATAGAGGTGGAGAGAGAAGGTCTCTGGTATTTTTTCTTTTTTCTAAAGGTACTAGTCCCATTAGACTAGGGCTCCATCCTCATGACTTAATTACCTCCCCAAATTCCCATCTGCAAACACTAGCTCACTGGGTTAGGGGTTTAACATGAATTTTGAGAGGAAATAAATATTCACTTCATAACAGAACAGCAGGTTATACACTGCAGAAAAATGTTTACTGACTATGAATATAAAGCAATAGAACGATCCAAAATGAAACACAGGGAAAAAAATCACTAAAAACAAAACAAAGAGGACTTCAGTATCCTATGAGATAATACTATACCAAGTGAATTAACATACATGTAACTAAAGTGCCAGAAAGGTGCAGAAAAATATTAGAAGAAACAATGGCTACCTATTTTCCAAATTTGATGAGAACAGTAATTCATGGATTTAAGTCATTCAATAAACTCCCAAAAGGATAAATAAAGAAAAGCACACCAAGGCATAATCAAATTGCTGAAAACCAGTGCCAGAAAAAAATTTAAATATAGCCAGAGAAAAAGAGGCATATTATATAGAGAGGATAAAGATAAAAAATTACCACTGATTTTTCATCTGTTACGATGAATGCCAGGAGACAATACAACATCTTTAAAGTGCTCAAAGAAAAGACATCTTGTCAAGCAAGAACTCTATATCCAATGAAAACAGCTTTCAAGAATAAAGGTGACCTTAAGACTCTTTCAGACAAAGAGGAGAGACAGGATTCATCACCAGCAGATCTCTATGACAAGAAATGTTAAAGGAAGTTTTTTTAAGAAGAAGAAAAATGGTACCAGTTGGAAACTTAGAGGTACCTAAGAGAATGAAGAACAGCAGAGATGGTAAATGCATGGCTATAATATAAAACATAAAAAAAGAATGTTTCCCTCTTCAATTTTTCCTTAAAAGGTAGTTGGCTATTTAAAGCAAAAATAATAACAGTGTATTATTGGGTTTATAAAACAGAAAAAGATGTTTGACAACAGTAGAACAAAAGATGGGAGTGTAATGACAGTGTACTGTTGTAAGTTTCTCACATATGTAAGTAGTGTAATACCCAAGATGGACCGTGATAGCCCAAAGATGCAGATTGTTGACAAATACTAAAAAATAAAGGATAGATGTATAATTAACAAGCCCATACTGGATATAAATTGGGGTATTTAAAAATGGTTAATTTATTTGTGTGTCTACCCATCTAACAGTATGGATCTGAGGCAGTAGAGTTTCTGACCTGTGGACTTACAGTGTCCCTGAAGGTTTCCAGTACCTCACCATTTAGCAGGAGACAAATAATAACAACAACCAATGCAAACAACATACAACATTAAATCAAATAGTTCCTGCTATGACATCTATAGCGTTAATTGTCACAGTAAGCAAAAATGATGCGATCAGTTATTGCCCACAGTAAAAACAGTAAGTTTGCAAAAGGGTTTACAATTTCAAATGGTGAACAGAGAGAAAACAGAAGTGATTATTAAGAGGAGAGAAGATAGAGTAAAAAGTTAAAGGAAGAGTGAAAGAACAATAGAGATTGGCTGTTAGCAGAAGAAAAGAGAGAAAGAGAATCAAGGGAAACAGATAAGTGAGAGAAAAAAATATATAAAACTTAAAAAGAATACAAAACAAAACTGAAATATACTAATCTAACATCCTAGTCCTTAAAATACTGACCCATGAAAAATAACTGCCTTCAAAAAATGCTAGAAATGAAAAAAAAGAAGCAAATATGAATATGTGTAGGTGTCCACATGAAGCATTCAGGTCACAATTAAACAAAGAAAAGGAAAAAAAAAACAAGATTAATCTAAAAGAAGAAAAGAGGCAGAGGAGGGGATGGGGCAAATTGAAAATAATTTGGAAG
This sequence comes from Marmota marmota marmota, assembly GCF_001458135.2. Lineage (NCBI taxonomy): Eukaryota > Metazoa > Chordata > Mammalia > Rodentia > Sciuridae > Marmota > Marmota marmota. The sequence goes on from NW_026000016.1 coordinate 46,631,067, forward strand.
ATGGTAACAACATACATAACTGTATTAAATATAAATAGACTAGATTTTAAAAAGGAACACTCAACTACAAGGCTGTCTATGAGGATCTAACCAGGCACATAAAGACATCTAACTAAGCACATAGGATAGGTTGAGAGTAAAAGGATAGAAAAATATATGGGATGCAAACATAATCCTAAGAAGCCTGAAGTGGTTAAGTTAATATCAGGAAAAAAGTAGATTTATGAATGAGGAGTATTGTCACAGATAAAGAGGTAGATTATATAATGATAAGGGATCAATGAATAAGGCATATAATTCTATATCTACTGTGAAACAAAAACTGAAGAAACTGAAAGGAGAAATAGTCAAATCCAAAATTTTAGTTAGAGACTCCAATATGCCTCTTGTTAATTCACAGAACAAGTAGATGAATCAATATGGAAATAGAAGACTTAATCCATTAATTCTCAAGTTTCCAATTCTGTGAATATTTCAATGAAATTGACATGGGTGCATTAAAATAGGTTGGAAATAATAACCTAGAGCTTATATATACTTAGTATTTTTATTATATATGTGGACATACATACAAATATATATATATATATATATATATATATATATATATATATATATATATATACACACACACACACACACACACACACACACACACACACCNATATATATATATATATATATATATATATATACACATACACACACACACACACACACACACACACACACATTCTAGTGCTCTAATCATGCACCTGTTATTTTTCTAAAAAAAACCAAAAAGACCTCTAAAACATAATAGTTATTTCAAAGGTACCATGAGTGGTATATTTGTTACTCAATTTATGTTTTTAAAGGTGTTCCACATCTGGGTCAATGGGACAAAATTAGTTAAGCAACTCTATCAATTTTACTGTTGAATTTTCTACCTAGCAATAACTTTATACTTATTTTTTCCAAGTGTACATGAAACTTTCATCAATGTCACATGCTGGGCCATGAAACAAGTCTCAATAAATTTAAAAAACATTCACTAGAAAGAGCATGTGTTCTAACAATAATGGAATAAAATTAGAAATCAATATTTAATAAATTTCTGGAAAAATCTGGAAATCTTTGGAAATTATAATTCTGTACAACTCATGGGTCATTGATTACTGAGCTAAGTAAAAACAAGGGCCTGCACTGAATGAGTCAGAAACTGTGACTCATCTGATCCTCTCCATAAGGTGATGACCATTATTGGGATCTGCAGCATGCAGAGGTGTAGGCAGCTGGGAAGCCAGGAGCAGAAATTCAGGTCTTTCTCTTGCCAGGGCCCAGCGCATGGTCTGGGTGTCATTCCACAGTCAATGAGTTAGAGCTTTTACCCTCTGACCTTGGGGAGCTGGCCTCCTCCCCAGGCCCCGCCCATAAATCCACTCCAGGCTTGGTGCTCAGGGCCCCCGACTGGAGCCTTGTGTCCTTCCAACCCATTTGAGACTCTCTGTCCCCAGTGAACTTTCTCCTTGGCAGCTCACTGGCTTTCTTAGATGCTCTGTTGAAACTCCTCCCCAACCCCCCTGGCCTTCCTCGTCTAGGGGTCCCACCCCCACCCTCACTCCTGCTCCCCCATCCTGACCCCAGCAGGCCTGCTTTCTGTGCAAGCAAGACCCAAGACACTATGCTCCTCAGACTCCCTCCTCAACACAAACCCACTCTCGCTGGTCACCTGGAGCCCACCAGTAGTCAGAGCATCCCCAGACTATCCAGTGCTCCATTTCTCTTTTTCTTTTAAAGGAGAGACCCTTGAGCCAGATTTCCTGGATTTTAATCCTGGCAATATCACTTTCTAGCTTTGTGATCTTATGTAAGTGACTTTACCTCTCTGTTTAATAAGGATAAAAATAAGACCTGTCTCACGAGGCTCCTATACAGATTAAATGAGGTCATGTTTTAGTGCCTGGCACTCAGTAAACATGAGCTCTGTTATTATTATTATTATTAAATCCACCTTCTTCTGCCCACGTCTTCCCAAGAGACTGGGAGCTTCCTGAGAGCAGAAGTAGTATTTCTCCTATCACTCCATCATCCTGGGGGGAGGGCTTCATCACCGCTGAAGAATGGAGGCTCCCCACAGCAGGCACTGCTTGCTCCCAGGCTCTCGCCTCTAGGCGCTTGTCACAGGCTGTGGGTACAGGAGGCCTGGCAGAGCTGCACCCTGGTGAGGATGTTCTGGGGCCGTCTCTGGAAGCTCACTCTGTGGAGAGGTCTGAGCCTAGTGAGGGGCCATGGGATTCCAGATGGATTCCTGCTTAAGGCAGTGACTCCCAGAGGGAGCTGAGCAGCTCCTGGAACAAGGCCACAAGGCAGTCTCCAGGGGACAGTTCTACCTCCCTGAAGAGGCAGGCTGGGGTAACACCCCCTGTCTACCCACATCACTGTTCCGGGAGAGGCTACCTTACTTTTGCTCAGGGGGTGCAGAATGGCAAGGGGCACAGAGAGAACTGAGCTGGCATGGAATCCTGGCTCTGCCACTTCCTAGCTGGGTAACCTTTTCTTCATTTAATATCTTGGAACCTTCGTTTCCTCATAGTCAAAATGTTAACAGGAAAACCTGTTTCTCTGGGCATATCATGTGCTCTGTAAGTGCTGGTTGAATGAAGGAATGCATATTCATTTCCTTTCTTTTGGGCAGTTTAGGCGCCGTATATCCAGCCCTGTCTCTGATAAATTGAATTCTAGCATCTGCGGGCAGAACAGGTCATCGAGATGACATTTAATTCATTCTCAGCCTTTAATCCATCCCAGGCACACACTTAAATAAGCTCCCAAAATGGAACCCTTGGTAATGCATTCCTGAGCTTTGGTCATGAGAAAGTCCCTTCTAACATCACATTGCCCCCTCCCTTCCTGCCCCCAATGGCACATCCCAGGCATGTCATTTCTTTGACTCTTTTCTGTAGCCAGAATGAGGAATGTGGCATAACTCAGGGGGTCAAGAGTCAGATCCTCTGGATTCTAGTTCTAGCTCTGCCACCAATTCCCATGTGACCTTGGGAATTGGAAACTGATATCAATAGAGCCTGTGCTATGTGCTCCCCGTTTACAAAGGAGAAATCTGAGGCTCAGAGGGGTTAAGGAAGTTGCACCACATCACACAGCTACTAAGTGGTGAGTGCACGGATCCCTGATTCCTCAGTTCATTTCCACAGCTCAGTGCTCACTTCTCGGCAGGCCAGTTTCCTATCTGTAAAATAAGGGAATTGGATTCAGTGTTCGAGAAGGGCCTTTTAGTGTTGATATTTTGCTGCCACCTGCTCAAGGCCTCTGGAAGGAGCTCAGGAAATTTCTGCTCAGCTTCTTGGCTGAGTTTCCCTGCCTTTCCCTGACCTTCTCCTTTGTCTCTCTCAGGCCCTCCTCACCAGCCTTTCCAGGGAGTCTGTGTGAGACAAGGAACCAAATGTTTCCCTGGTGTCAGGGTAGTCCATCTGCTGCGTTCCCTGCATAGCTGGCTGTGGGAACGCCACACTCCGCCCCCAGGACCCTGGTGCCTAGAGTGTTTTCCTTGAGCCTCGGGGCCAGTCCGCATTCCCCTTCCTGTGGGGTCCTGAACCAGCCCCAGGCAAGACCCACTGGCTACTCTGCCTCCGGAAGCAGATGGCCTCCAGGGAGTGTGGGTGAAGGAACTGCACTGGCTTCCCAGGCTTGGGGGCTTTTCCTGGTACCCCGAGACCACCGAAGGAGTTCATATAGCTGGACATTCACTCGTGGCCATGATCTGTACCCTTAGTGGAGATGTAGCCCTGACTTTAGATTTCTAGCTGCACCCCCTCAGCCTATGATTTGCTTTTCTGCATTTGTGGATGGGGACATTGAGGCCTTGGAATGTGTGCCAGAGGACCGCCTTGGGACAGGAACTCAGGAAACTGCCCCCATTCCAGTAGCATTGCCTCCACAACACGGTCTGACTTTTCAAGTCCTGGCTGCCTGTTCCTATCTTTCTTGACTCTAAACAGGTATTTGAAAGCAGGTGTTACTTTGCTGGCTAGTAAGTTGCTCACACTTCCTGGTTCTAGGGCCAGGAGCAATGTTTTCTTGGATACTTGAACCCAGAGCCACCTGACCAGTGTCACTCGTAGGAGCTGGACCAGGGAAAGCACCATGGGCCAGTGTAGGATTGCATGGGGCGGGGCAGTGTGATCATCCTAACCGTGTTATCTAGAGCTACATCATCATTCAGGACGTTGTTGTTCATCAAGCACCAGGAAAAATGTTTTAGACACATTAACTATTGAGTCTCCATGATGATTCTATGAACTGGGTGTTATCAGCATTTCCAGACCGGGACTCATGGTTAAGGAACTTGGTAATGGTGCTAATGGAAGATGGAGGCAAGAGAGCAACCCAGCCTGACTCTCTCCAGAGTCAGTGGACAGTCTTGTCTGTTAAGATCTAAGGTCTCAGACTCAGACCTTGGATCACCTTGGTGATCAGAGTGTGTAAACAGTAGGCACTCTGCAAGTGTACACTGTGAGTGTTCACTACATACTTATCGATTAACTAAGCTAAGTGATGGAGCCCACATCACTAAAGCAAGTCTCTTCTACGTCACAGAGTGAGATTTCAGGACCATTTCTCCTTCCCTGGGTAGACCTCATAATCATGACCTGGGGTGAATTCCTGGCCCGTGGATCTTGGGGTATCCACTGGGAAAAGACAAGTATGCTATTTGAAAGGGCACAGAATTGTAAACTAACAGAGTCCATGTCCAAATGCCTTGACCTTCAAAAGGGTTGTTGTGGCCTGAAAAGTAGGTGAGTTTCATCAAGTCGCCCGGGGCTTTGTTTGTTCTGAGGCAGGCAGGCTTGCTCCTGGAGTCGGGAATTTCTGAACATTCCACCTAACCATTGGAGGGGGTGCCTGGCACCGGCGCCTGCAGCTCTGGGAGTGGGTGTTGGCACGATCAGTGGGCTCATGGAGCCTCACTCCCTGCCACATGCTGATCCCAGGCAGGGGCTGGCGAGCAGACGGTGCCTGCTGACTCGCTTTCGTTTGACTGGCCGTCCTTGCCAGGCCTTGGCTCTTGGCCTTGGATGCTGGGAACCGACCTCTGGCCTTTGACACTGCCAACCTCCCCTCTCCCACACTTGTTAACCGCAGTGAATTCATAGATGCATAAATTATCAGAGCTGAGAAGCATCTTAGACCAACTGTCTCATTTTAACAAGAAGAAACTGAGAACGAGGGAGGAGGGAGAGACTTTTCTAAGGTGACAGATGGTAGAGTGCAGTGAGCCATATTGGACTTCAGCGGTCGGCCTGCCTTGTCCTCAAGAACCAGGAATATTCATTGAAGACACACTAATGTCTTCTACATCCAATCACACTGTCTTTATGCCAGTGATCACCTGGGTGGCGCCTGCACACACACACACACATTCAACTTCCCTCTGTACTTCTCCTGGACCTGCCAAACCCCGGGTCCCTCCACATCCCTGTCACCATCCCCACCACCATCAAAGTTCCTTATCCAGCTTTCTGCCTCCTGAGACCTTGTTTCTGTTAGGTGACAAGGAGCTAATGGGACATGGTGTGAGATGTCTAGACCACTGGCCTCTTGTCTTTCCTGCACAAAGCAGTCAGAGAACCTTGACGCTTAGAGCTATGAGGCCTTAGGTTGTTAGGAACCCTCGCCAAGCCTTAGTTTGGTCATTTTGAAAATCAGGGTAATAAGGCACTTAGCTTAGTACCTGGCACCCCAGCAAGCTAATAGATAATGTCAACAATGATTTGCTTTCATTAGTGTGATTATGATTATTCCTGAAAGTGGTGGTTCTCTGGAGGAATTCTCACCCGGCCTGGGGGCCGGGGCTTGGGTTCTATGTACCTTTTCCGTGATGGTACCCATCCTCCCCCAGCCCTGCATTCTAGGAGTCTTGGTGGAGGTCTCAGGTCCTCCCTGGCCCAAACCATTGTCAGCCAAGCCTCCTACATTTCACGGATCTCAACTCTGCATGTTGCAAGTTATGAATAACCTCTGTCCATCTGTTCTATGAAACCCCAATAGTGAGACCAAAAGCAGAAGCTTCCTAGATCCCTGCCTCCATCCTTCCCCATCTCCCTCTGCTTCTGGCAGGATTTTTATTCTCTCTGCTTTAGAATTTAAAGCTCCTCTTTTTGCACTGCCTCCCCCAACACCAGGCCTGCGTGTAGATTCGCCATCACTGCACGTGTCGGGGAACTCTCGGGGGAACAGTTCTCTTGGAAGGAAGAGCTCATTTAAAGAAATTGCACAAAAGCCATGTGCTCCCTCCTCAGCTCGTGGCTGGCGGGGCCAGCAGCTGCAAAGTGGATGGAATGTGCCCAGGAAACATGAGGGGACTGTGAGGCAGGCACCATTCAGCAATGGAGCTCAGGAACAGTGGCTTCCTGAGCCTCCAGGGCCAAGCCAGTCCTCACTTGCTTGTGGGGGGGGGGGGAACGAGGTCAGAATCTTTGAGATCTTCATTCTCAGTCCCACCCGCTGTACTCTTCATGAGTCCCAAGTGCTCTGGTCCCTCTCAGCTCACAAAGTGATGATTCTAGGTGGTTACATGCTGTGGACTGAATGCTTGCCGCCTGCTGCCCCAACCAATTCATATATTGTAGCTCCAACTCCCAATGTGCACAGAAGCCATTGGGATTTTATTTTGAGATGTAACCTTGAGAGATAATTAGTGGTACATGAGATCACAAGAGTGGGGCCCTCATGGTGGGATTAGTGCCCTTGTAAGTGGAGGCAACAGTATTTGCATACCAAAGAATGGCCATGTGACCACTGCAAACCAGGAAGAGAGCCTTCACCATGACCCAAGCACATAGGCAGACGGATCCCAGATTCAAGCCTCCAGAATATGAAAAAGTAAATTTTATTTGTTTAAGCACCCAGGTTTGTAATATTTTGTTTGGGCAGCCTGAGCTGACTAATGTACTACATTAACAGAAGGGCCAGGACATGCCCTCTCCTCAGGAAGAGCATCTCATCAGGGGCTTCCTGATGACTGTGGTTTCCTCCATTAGTGAATCTTGGTGCAGAGGCAGCCATGTTTTTCCCATCTTGAACCACATGATCAGGAATCAATATGTGTGAAAAGTATTAATGGCTGTACCAAGTTCTTCAAAATAAAAAGTCATATTTATAAATCATATGTACAGAATAACAATTCAACAACACTCATATCCCTGCCATCTAGTTTAAGAAAGAGAACATGGCAGCATGTTCAATATGCAAACACAGTTTCCTCTCTCCTGGAGCTGAGGTAACTCTCGTGGTTAATTTTGCATATAAAATTCTCTTTTCTTTACTGAATTAGCACATTTCTATTTCTAAATGACATATTGTTTGATTTTACATGTTTTTAAAATTTGTATTAATGGAATCGAGCCTGTGTCTTCTTTTGTGCCGACTTTTTCATCTGTGTTGTGTGTGTTGTGCATCGTATATGTTACAATACATTTCCTTTTCATGATAGTGCAGAATTCGATTGTGTGAACATACTAGTGATTTCTCAATTCCATTGCTTATGGAAAGTAGTTTCCCCCCAGATTTGGAGCACTATGCCTCAGGGAGTATTCTACTTCATGCTGCTTGATTTCCTATATGGAAGAATTGCTTTGGGATCTGTGCAGAGAAGTGGAATTGCTAAGTCACAGAGTCCTTGCCTCCTAAACATTGCTGGATCATGTAAAATTTGTTTTCCAAGATGATTGCACCAATTAACACTTCTAGATTAGTGATGTTGTCAAACTTAAATTTTTTGTTGCTGTTGTATATGTGGAGGGAATAAAATGGTATCTCCTGCTTAAAATTTGAATGTTCCTGATGACTAATCAAGTTGAGCATTTCTTCAAATGTTTATTGGTCATTCAGTCTTCTTTGTGAAATTCCTACTCAAGTATCTTATCCATTTCTATTGGATTATGCCTCTTCCATTGTCATGGATGAGATAATCAACTTAAAAGTAGGAAAGTTTTATGTTGCCTTCTGGTTTTCAGAGGTTTCGATCTATGGTCATTTGGATCTGATGTTTTTGGGCCTGTGGTGAGGCAGAATGTCCTGGTGCAGAGCACATGGTGAAGCAAAGCTTCTTACCTCATGGTGGCTGGGAAGCAAAGAAAAGAGGCCAGGGTTCCCCATATCCCCTCCAAGGGCACACCCCCAGTGACCTAACTTCCTCCCACTAGGCCCCACCTCTTAAAGCTGTTACCTTCTAATAGTGCCACAATTTGGCAATCAAGCTTTTAGCACATGAGTCTTTTGGAGAACAATTAGGATTCAAACTGTAACACATCATCATTTCCTTACAAGTTGTAAGAGTTCATAGTATGTAATTGATATAGCATTGCATTTCATAAGCTAATTAAGCTAATATTAGGTTTAGGGTTCTCAAGCATGTCCATGAGGGAGACTGATGTGTAACTTTCCAATTTTTCTTTCCTACAAGGTTTTGGTACCATGATTATGTTGCCCTCATAATACAGATTGATAAAATTTTTTCTCTTTCTATTATCTTGAAGATTTTGTATAAGATTTGTGCTCAATTCTTCATTAAATACTTAGAAGAGTTCACTTGGGAATCCATACAGTCCTAGAGTTTTCTTCATAAGAAGTTTTTAAATGACAGATTTAAGTTCTTTACTAGAAATAGGAAGAATAATAATTTCTATTTCTTTTAGTGTTAATTTTAGTAACTTGTGCATTTCAAGAACTTTTTCCTTTAATGACAATTTTCAAATGTATTGGCAGTTGTTTAAAACATCCTCTTATTATATTTTTAGCATTTGTAGGATATGATTTAAAATTCTTGATATTGGAATATATGTTTTCTTTGTAATCAGTTTCACAAAGTATTTATTAACTTGATTAGTCATACAAAGAATTAACTTCTGGCTTTGTTGACTTTCTGTTATATGCCTTTTTTTAAATCCATATCATTGATTTTTGCTCTTATCCTTATTATACTATTTCTTAGACTTTCTTTGGGTTTAATTTTTTCTTCTTTGACTGGTTCTTGGATGTTTGGATTATTTTTTTTCAGATTTTATTTGTAATGTATGTATTAAAGCTTCACTTCTAAAATATGAACATAAATTTCCTTCTGAACACTGCTTTAGTTGCATCTCAAATGTTTTGATATTTTGGATTTCTATAATCATTCACTTCGAAATGTTTTCTAATTTCCATTGTGAATTACTCTATCATTTGTAGGTGATTTCAAAATGTGTTTAATTTCTAAACATTTGGTGATATTCTCTTTATCTTTTTGTCATTATTACTTTTCTTAATTACTTGTATGATTTCAAAACCTGCTCCAAAATTTACATTGACATTTAATTGCCATTGTAATAGTATTAAGAGGCAAGGCCTTTAAGAGATGGTTATGTCACAAGAGCAAAACCTTCATGAATGGATTGATGCTGCTACCTTGGAATGGGCTCCTCCTGATGAAAGGATAAGTTCGAACCTCCCTTCCCTCCTCACTCTTATGCCCTCCACCACATTATGATTCAGCAAGAAGGCCCTTTCCAAATGCAGCACTCCATCTTGGACTTTTTAGCTTCTAAACTGTGAACCAAATAAATTAGTGTTTATAATTTACCCAGTCTGTGGTATTTTGTTACAGCAGCAGAAAACAAACTAAGACAATTCCTCTGTTGTCAGAGCACATACTCTGTGGTTTTAGCTTTTAGAGGCTTGTAGGAATACTTTATGGTAAATGACCTGTGTGTACTTGAAAAGCACATACATTATGCAAGTTTAATATTTGGGTCAGGTTTGTTAATCATGCCACTCAAAATTTCTCTATACTACAGAGTTTTTGACTTTTTAATCTATCAATTACTAATAGAGATGTGGTAAAAATTCCCATTAAAATTTCCAATTAGAATTGTGTATTTATCTGTTCATTTTGTTGATTTTTGCTTGCTTCATATATTTTAAGGTTGTAACTAGTAGATACATAAACATAGAATTATTTTGTCTTTTATTGAATCCATTCTTTCATTGTTAACCTATTTATTTCTGATAATAAATTATTGATGTAGGACAAATGAGGCTGGATACCTGAAGAATTAACAGGGAGCAGATTTATTGGCTGCAGGGTCCAGAGGGGGTATTGCCTAAAACTCTCTGGAAAATGAGTCTAGAAATTCTTGAACTTTGTTGAGGGGAGGACTTGGAGGTTTACATTTTTGCAGGAGTTTACATTAAAGTATCTTTTTTTTCTTTGAGTTCTCAGAAAGTGCATTTTGTCTCATTTTTTAGAATAGTCAAAGATTTTACACACTTTAACACAAAAGCCAGAATAACATCATCGAATCTGTGATTAAACTTAGCTTTTGCAAGACAGAGCAATAGGAAATAGAAAGTTCTAACCACACTGAGCTCTTTTGCAGAAGTCTTTGCTGTTATTCTGTTAACAAGAACAATTATGGTAAGGGTCTCTGGAGAAGCTTAATTAAAATGCATTGGTAGAGGAGGGGGCACCACTACAATTATGCCTTAAGTTCTACTTTGTCTGAAATTAGTGTAGTTATACCAACTTTCTTTGGTTAGGGCTAATAAGGCATATTTTCCCATCCTTTTACTTTTAATCTTTTTCTGAACTTATATATTAAAATAAGTTTTAAATATAAGCAGCATTTAAAAACTTGAGTCTGTCTTTATGTGGGATATTCAGTTCATTATTATTCAAACAATTACAGATATGAGGTTTAAATATATCATGTTGCTCTTTGTTTTCTGTTTTCCCCATATTCATTTCTTTTTTAAAAAAATTCTTGCCTCCTTTTGAATTAATCAATTTATTTACTATTCCATTACTCTCTTACTCTCCATTAGGATTATTTTTGATGTATTATTTTATTATTATTTTAATTATGGCATGTGCCTTTGGCTTACTGTACTTTCAATTACTATTTTTACTATTTTTTACATAATAAGGAACTGACAACACTTTAATTTCTTTTAAGTACCTCCTTTTTTCCATTTAACTCTACACATATATAAAACCCTGTAAGACATTACTGTTATTTGTTTTAGTAATAAATTTCCTTCTAGATTTACTCACATTTTATTACTTTATGTTGTTCTTCATTTCTGCCTGAATTATCATCTTTCCCTCTGGGATCATTTTACTTTTATGTGTATTTTAGTGTTGGTGGGCTGGTGATAAACTCTATTTAGTTTGAGAACCTTTAACCTACATCTTTTTAAGATTATTTTTGCTGTTTATAGAATTTTAAATTTATGGTTATTTGTTTTTAGCACCTTAAATATGTCATTCCATCCCTTTTGGCTTTCAATATTTTTGTTGAAAAATCAGCTGACAGTATTATAGTTGCTCCTTTGCAACAATGTCTCTGGACTCTTCCTGTTTGTAAACAATTTCTCTTTGTTTTCTCCAGTTTCACTATGATGTACTTTTTTTCAATGTTGATATGATACTTTTCTCCAGTTTTACAATGATGTACTTTTGGTGGGGGAAGTTGTAGATATTCTGGAATCTGTAGCTCCATTTTGAAATATTCTAGACTAGTATCTTCACATGCTGCATCACATTAGCTTTTTTTCCTATCTTCTGGAACTCCAGTTGCACATATGTAGGGCTTTTAACCATGAACTATACGTCTCTCATGTATTTCCCATTCTTTGTTAGAGGTCTTTATTTTAATCTGAATATATTCTATTGTTTCATCTTCCAGTTATGGATACTCTCTTTCACTGTGTCTAATCTGCTGTCAAATACATTGAATGGATTCTTAATTTTCGTTATTGTATTTTTGTCCTAGGATTTCTATTCAACGCTTTTTGAAAGATTCTAATTCTCAACTGACATATGCTATCTTTAATGCATTTTCCTGGACACATTACTCATTGATATTTTAAAGTCTGAATCTGATAAATTAAAAAATCAGAACCAACTATGGGTCTCAGTTTTCTTATCCCTCTCTTGTCTTTTAATCTTTTATGTGCTATCAGTTTTGATTGATTTTTGGTTATTGTTTGATAAATTTCAGAAGCTCTATATGATGTTAACTTCCTCTGGATAAGGATTTAATTTTCATCTACCAGGTAGATGGGTTGTTATTAGAAAAACTTTATCCAGTTGAGACTTCTCTGTTCCCATGACACCCTTACTTCTAAAATATATTCTAGTATCTAAATTGAAAGCCCTGGGATCCTGAGCTCCAGTTTTGTCTTCCATGAACCATAAACATTGCCAAAATTCTGCTGATTTCTTGTAGCATTGCTTCATGTATACACCTTTAAGCAAATGCCTTCGTGGGAAAATATCTCTAGACTATTGGGCTCAATTCAATGCATTTTCCCTTTTCTTCAAGCCCTTGAAGTCCTGGCTGCAATTGTTGCTCTTTGTGCCTTCAGTTATATCCAGCATTTAAAATCTTGGTGTGAAGAATAATCTGATACCAACTATTTTTTTCCACAGGTAGGAGCAGCATAATAGGTGCTTAATATAGGACAGTCCAGTTCTTGGCTTCAACATGGGTCCCAGCAATAATTTGATTTGCCCTCTGAACAGCAAGTGAATCTCAAAATCCTGGGAGATGCTGCTTCTGAACCTGTGGCACCTCTTGGGGTTTTGATACAGATCAGTTTTGGTGAGAAGTGATCTTTCTAATTTATGTATTCCAAAACATAAATAGGAAGCCTGTCTTCATTTATTTAACTCAGTATGAGAGGCAATATAATACACAGTTAAGAGCATGTGTCCTGTACCTAGATTCCTGGGTTCAAGTTCCAATATATATGTTTGTGACTTTGAAATAGTTTCTAGTTTCCTCATCTATAAATGGGATGATGACAATAATACTGCATTTATCTTAGGGTGGTTATGAGGATTTAAAAAAAAATTTTAGTTGTCAATGGACCTTTACTTTACTTATTTATATGCAGTGCTGAGAATCGAACCCAGTGCCTCACTCTTGCTAGGCAAGTGCTCTACCATTGAGCCACAACCCCAGCCTCGGTTATGAGGACTTTTTAGGTTACTAATTGTAAAAGATTAAAAGCACTTGACATATAGTAGGTTCTACAGAAGTGTTTCTTTCTTTATATTTTTGGTGGTACTGGGGATTGAACCTGGGGCCTTGGGCATGTGAGGCAAGCACTCTACCAACTGAGCTATATCCCCAATCCACAAGTGTTTCTTATACTAAGTGATAATTCTTTAATGTTTTTCAATAAAGCTTTAAATATTTCTTCATAAGAAATCTTGCATATCTTTTTAAAGACTTATTTTTAGTTACCTAGTGTTAAATGATTATAGTATAAGTTACATTTTCTGGCTTTTTTTTTTTACTGGAAATGAATTGATTTTTGTACATGGAAATAGAATTGACTTGGTGAATTGGATTTTTGTATATTGATTTTGTGTCCAGTAAATATGTAAGTGCTTCAATTTATTCTAGTCATTTATCTGTGGATTATTTAGGATTTGCCACATAGATATCTTATCATACATGAAAAACGACAATTTTGATTCCTTCATCTCAATTCTTATGCCTTTCCTCCCTCCCTCCTTTATTTTCCTTCCCCTTTTCTGCAGCTTGTTTAAAATTCCAAGTAATTGGAATTTTAATTTTGGGGGGATATAGCTTGGTGGTAAAATATTTGCCTAGGATGCAGGAGACCCTGGGTTCTATCCTCAGCACTGCAAAAAAATTTTTTTTAGAGAATTCACTATTAAATATAATGTTTACTGCAAGTTTTTAAAAGCTATATTTTAATCAATTTCCCTCTGCTTTGAGTTCACTAAGAGTTTTTGTCAAGGATGTGGATTTAGTGGATATACATCTAGTAAAATACATATTTTTCAGCAGCAAATGAGATGATTTTTCTCCTTTAATCTATTAATGAAGTGAATTACATTAATTGCTTTCTTTAAAAAACAATAGAGCAACTTTCATTCCCTGAATAAATTCATTTTGGTCAGGATGTAATACATTTTTAATGTTGCTGAATTTGGTTTGCAATATTTTATTTAGATTTTGCATCAACATTCTTGATAAAATGGCCTTGATCTGATTTTGGTATCAAGGTTCTGCTAGGCTTGTAAAATGAGTTGGGTATTGTTTCTTGTTTTATACTTCCGGAGAAGTATTTGTAAGACTGCGATTGTTTCTTGAATTTGTGGTAGAAATACTAACTTAATTCCTTTATTAGTCATAAGGCTACTTAGGTTTATTTCTTCTTGGGTTAGTTGTGGTAAATTATATTTTTCTAAGAATTTTTTCCATTTCATCTAAATTTTCCATGTTTTGCCATAAAAGTTTTTCTCAATCTGATCTTACATCTTTTAAAATCTTTGTATCTTGTTTAATCCACCCTTCTCATTTCAAATATTTTTTGAGTTGTGCCTTCTGTTCTTTACTTGATCACTCTTGCCAATATTTTTTTTAAATTATATTTCAAAAGTTAATTTTTTGGCACTATTGATCCTCTCTATTGTTTTCTATTTTATTAATCTGGTTTCTAAGTTGCTTTCCCCCTTCTACTTTCTTTGAGTTTAATTTGTTGGGCCTTTTCTTTAATTTCTCCTCCTCCTCCTCCTCCTCCTCCTTCTTCTCAGTTGTAGATGGACAACATACTTTTATTTTATTTATTTGTATGCAGTGCTGAGAATCAAACCCAGTGCCTCACACATGCTAGGCAAGTGCTCTGCCACTGAGCTACCACTCCAGCCCCTTGAATTTCCTACGCTGAATGTTTAGCACATTAATTTTCAGTCTGTTTTATTTTTAATGTATCTATGAGTAATTGTATTTCATAAAATTGACATGTAGTTTTTAAGGTCTTGTAAATATTTTGAATTTCCATTATGATTTACTCTTTAATTCATTGAGTTATTTAATTTTTGTGTAGGTTTTTGTTTGTTTTGTTTTGATTTTCACAGGCATAAAAATTCTATAGACTTGCCTAGCATGCATGAGGCCAGGGTTCAATCCCAGTACACAACCACACACATATCCAGGATGAGATTTATATATTAAACCATATTAAAGATATTATTCCATTATCCCTGGGATTTCATAATGGATGAAAAAACAATCAGCATAATTGTCATTCTTGACTGTTTCTACAGTCATTCACTGCATAACAATATTTTAGTCAATATATGCAATGATGGTCTCCTAAGATTATAATGGAGCTGCAACATTCCCATCACCTAATGAAGACATAGCTGTTGTAACATAATGGCACAACCACATCACTCACAAGTTTGTGGTGATGCTTGTGTAAACAAATCTGCAGTGCTGCCAGTGATACAAAAGCATAACATATAATTTTTAAGTATAATACATAATACTTGATAATGATGTTAAATGACTTGCTACTATTTGGATCTTGAGTGTCTCCCAAAGGCCCATGTGTTAAAGGCTTTGTCCTCAGTGTGGTGCTAGTGGGAGGTGATGGAACCTTTAAGAGGTGGAGCCTAGTGGGAGGTCTTTAAGTCACTGAAAGTTTGCCTTCAGGGGATTGTGGGACTCTGGCCTCCTCTTTGTTCTTTCTTTGCTCCCTGGCCATCAGGTGAGCCACCTGGCTCTGACACATGTTCCTACCATGTTATGCTGCCTTGCCATAGGTCCAAGAGCAACGGCACCAACTGATCATGGACTGAAATCTCCAAAACTCTAAGCCAAAAGAAGCTTTTTCTCAATAAGTTCATTATCTCAGACATTTTGTTATAGTGATGAGAATCTGGATAAAAAAATGTTACTTATTTATGCATTTACTATGCTGTATTTTTATCAATATTTATTCCTTCTACTTATTAAAAAAAATGTTTACAGGGTTTGCCACATGAATACCAGCAGCAGCCTCAAACACCTCATATTTATTAAGCCTCTTGAGTGCATCAAGAGGCCACATCAAGGGTCTGGCCTATACCATCTGGTATGTGTAAGGGCATGTTATGATGTTCATACAATGATAAAATGTTCTCATGGCACAGTTCTCAGAATGTACCACCATTTGAGTGATTCATGACTGTACATCTTTTCTTTCTATTTTTGATATATTTTATTTTTTAAATTTAAAAACATTTAAACATTCTGGAAGTTCTAGAATACTGTGATGTGTTCTAGGTGTGGATTATACATTGTTTATGCTGCTTGTGATTAGTTGAACTTTCCAATTCAGTAGACCACTACCAGTGATCTATTCTTCAATTCTGAGAAATTTCCAGTTAGCCACTCTTTAAATACTGCCTCTACCCTTTCTCTTTCTCTTGTCCTCTAGAATTCTGATTAAATCTTTCATACTTTCTATCTCTTTGGCTCTTGGTGCTGCATTCTGGATAATTTCTTCAGATCTGTCTTTTAGTACAATAATTCTCACCTCAGTTTGTCTAATCTGCTATTAAAACTGTCCATCTAATTTTAAAAACACTTTTTAAGTTGTGAAAAATATAACAGAACTCAGAAAGGCGCAAAGATATGAATATATGTTATTGACTATATATTATCAAACTCAATAATTAATTATAAACAATTACCCAAGTAGAAATGGAATATTAACAACAGCCCTGAAACCCACAGTGTATAATTTCCTGAACCCCTTCCTTCTGAACCCCAACCCTTTCCTTCTTCAGCAAAAACTACCACCCTATCTGTTATGTCATCATTTCTTTGTTTTTTTTTTTAATCAGTTTGTCTGCAATATCTGATTTTGTTTGCTTGTTCTTTGTAAACTACTACTACTGTGTATATATTTTGGGTCTGCTTCTTTTATTCAATGTTATGTTTAAAGGTTAATCCATATTTGCATCTGTGATTCCTCTATTTTCAGTGCCGTGAAGTGTTCAGTTGTATATTATAATTTTTCATTCTATTTTTGGTGGATATTCGAGTTTATATTTCCCCTGTTTTGTGGGAAGCGGTTTCAGCAATGCTGCTATGAACATCATTGTATATTTGAACACACGTGCATGAGTTTCTCTGAGTTATATACTAGACATTGAATGTTAGGTCATAGATTATCTAGATAATTCCAAACTATTCTCCAAAATGATTATTTTAATCCCAATTATTTTTACTTTAATCTGTTTTTAGAAATTTTATTTGGTTCTTTTTCAAATCTGCTTGATATATATTTCCTTTCTCTATATTCATTTTAAATTTCTTCTTTTATATCCTTAAGTTAATACAGAAACTTTTCCAATACAGAAACTTTGCACAAGCAGATAAATTTGTATCTCAGGGTTTCTCAACTTTGGCACTATTGTTGTCTTGGGCCAGATACATCTTTGGTGTAACAGGCTGTCCCGTGCATTGTAGATGTTTAACAATATCCCTGGATTTCACGCACCAAATGCCAGTAGCACCCATCTCACTCACTCGCCCAGTATGACAATCAAAAATGTCCCTGAGAGGGCAAATTGCTCTGGGCTGTGAACCACCATGCTCTCAGTTTTATTCCTCAGTGGACTCTTGCTCATGGTGTTTTACTTCCTTGTGTTTCGTGATTTACTTACGTATGTATTTTTTACTGTGAGTTTATTGTCATGGTTTGGATCATAAATATTCTCCAAAGGCTCTGTGTTGAAGGCTTGGTCCCCAGTGATGGCGCTGTTAGGAGGTTGTGGAAACTTTAGGAAGTGGTTCCTAATGGAAGGAAGTTAGGTCATTGGGGTCTTGCCCTTGACCAAAATACCCTTCTTCATTCTTTGCTACCTGGCCACCATGAGGTGAGGAGCTTTGCTCAACCATGTACTCCCCACTATACTATTCTGTTTTGCCACAGACCCAGAACAACAGGGCCAAGTGGCCATGGACTGTAACCTCTGATACTGTGAGCCAGAATAAACCTTTCAGCCCTTCAAGGTGATTCATCTCAGGCATTTTGTCAGAGTAATGGAAAGCTGACTAACACACTCAGGTTTCTAAGAACATATCTGTGGGAATTCTCTGATGCCTGGGTTGAGGGTGCTTTCCTTTTCTCCAGGAGCATTTTTTATTTGCTATTGCAGACAACTGAGGGCACTTGCAGCCCAGAGTTATAAGAAAGCAAACTCTTGGCTTTCGATTTTTTGGATGACCAAGATGGTATGAATTGGGATTTCAAACCTAAACAAGTGTAGCTGGCAGTAATTAATTCCAAGGGAGGTGTTTTCTCCCCTCTACTGAGTGTCAAATTCAAGACAGGCAGGGCACCTATGTATTTTGAATTCACTCTTTGTGTTCCAGGTGTATTGGGTTTATGCTGGGGGTGTGGTCTTCCATCAGACTCCCCAATGCTGGTAAACCCTCTGAGTTGTGTAAATTGAAGCTCAGTGTCAATGACATCTGTGTCAGGCTCTCCTCTCTGGCTGCCTGCTTTCACATAATTTTAGGCTTCTAGGTTTGCCTTTCATTCTTTTCCAGTTTATTGATGCATTTAAAAAGGTGTTTAAATATTTGGTTCAGTATTTATTGTTGTCTTTACGGTGAGGATTATTCAGTGTACTCTGCTACACCTCAGAACCAAAGTCTATAACTTTTTAAATATTAATAACAATAGTAAGCCAACTGAACAAAGTTGGATTGTTACCAGCAGTTGGATTGAAAACGTATGCAGAGGCGCTCTCTTAGAGGCCTATGCTAGGTGTGGGTCGATTTTGAAACCATTAGTGCAGCCCACAAAAACAGGTATTGTTTTAGACAGCTTTTTCACTGCTGTGACTAAAAGACCTGACAAGAACAAATTTTATTTGGGGGCTTGCCATTTCAGAGGTCTCAGTCCATAGACAGCCCGCTCCATTCCTTGGGGCTTGAGGTGAGGCAGAACGTCATGGCAGAAGAGTGTGACGGAAGGAAGCCTCTCATATGATGATCAGAAAGAAGAGGAAGACTCCATTCTCCAGATACAAAATATATACCCTATAGCCACGCCCCCAGATCCACCTCCTCCAGCCGTACCCTACCCATCTTCAGTTACCACTCAATCTGTATCAGGGATTCATTCACTGATTGGGTTAAGGCTTTCATAGCTTAATCATTTCACCTCTGAATGTTCTTGCATTGTCTCACACATGAACTTTTGGGGGACACCTAATATGTAAACCATAACAGGTGTATAACAGACGGAGCCATGTTGTGTGCATAGTCTGGGAACATCTCAATACAGGCTCCAGAGTTCTATCCCTGGATTGTTGATTCTTAGTGTGGGTCTCTGTCCTTTCATGAAAGAGAAAAATAGACCTAGATGTCCAGAGTTAGGCCACACAATAGGTCATGTCTGGTACTTATTCAGAGTTGTCTAAAATTCTAGGAAAGCTGAGTCTTCTTGGTGAGTCTTCTTGGTGAGCCTTAATAAGTTCCCTGGAAATGAAGCCCTACCGAGAGGGCTGATGCCTGGAAATGTAGGCATATTCTCAAGTTTGTACACAAAGTGGTAACAGGGACTTTTTTTTTTTTTTTCACTATGGATTGAACCCAGGGGTGCTTAACCACTGAGCCACATCCTTAGCCCTTTTTATATTTTATTTGAAACAGGGTCTTGCTAAGTTGCTGAGGGCCTCATTAAGTTGCTGAGGCTGGCTTTGAACTCATGAACCTCCTGCTTCAACCTCCAGAGCCATTGTGATTACAGGTATGGGCCATGGTGCCCAGCTCCAATTCAGAGTCTTTGCCTCTGAACTTCTGTGAGTCTCAGTTTTATCATTTGTGAAACTGAAATAATACTAGAAATTACCCACATAGATTTGTTGAGAGGTTCCAATGAACCAGTGCAGGTGACGTACCAGGAATTGTGACTGGGCCATAAACACTCCATAGAGGTTAACATCCAAAAGGTCAAAAGCAGGACTGGGGCTGTAGCTCAGTGGTAAAGTACTTGCCTTGCATGCGTGAGGCACTGGGTTCAATCCTCAGCACCACATAAAAGATAAATTCATAAAAAGATATTGTGTCCATTTACAACTAAAACAAAATTTAAAAGAGAAAAGCTCAAAAGTGCAGAAACCTAAAGCAAATCCATACTTGTCCAAATCCGAGCCTTTTCCCCACCATGTGACTTTATATGCATCAACAGTGCTACGTTTCTGTACCGTTGATGATTTCATTGTGCTTGAAATAGTCATGCAATAAGAAATGAGAGGAGTTCCAGTGGTCAGTCCTGAGTCCAGTGTCCAGCCTAAGTTCAACATGGGCATCAGCAATGTGTCAAACAAATTCCGAGTGTTTACAAGTCTTGTACTGCAGTAAGGCCCGCAGCCTGATGAGTTGGGTCCCTCAAAGCCTTTTAATCCCCCGTGGCTCTTCATCTGGGAAGCAGCTCAGCAAATCTTCCCCCCAAGTTTCCATGACTTCACCACCCAAGAGCATCCACATAAACAATGTCTCCATACTTGGCTTCATCTTCTCCCCAAATTCAGCTAGCATATAATACTTGAAGCATGGGGAAAAAAATTTAAAAACCTTGTAATTTTGTTGGCTTTCTCCATGGTATCGTGCAATGCATGTGATTTGCCACGTGCAGAGTGCAAACTCCATAGTGCAAAGCAAACTCCTTTGCAGGGAAATGAACTGCAGAGATCCCTCTGCGCTGAGTGTCTCTCATTACTGAGCCCCATCTACCAGCAGGGAGCTCAGGTTTTGCATATTTATGGCCAAACTCTTTTTTTTTTTTTTAACAACCTCATCTTGACAGGTTGAGTTCTAGTTCTGTCAAAAGTCCCTTGTGAATTACACCTTTATGTGTATCTATAAAGCACCAAATAAAAATGAAATGAATAAATAAATAAACCAAAGGAAGATCAGCAGAGTAAAGGGAGGGGAGTGGGGGAGGTGGTGGGGTCCCTGATGGACTGCCTTTCAGGGCCAGGGGCTGTGTGTTCCCTTCTGGTCATGGAAGGAGGGAGAGAGGTACCTTGATGAGTCTGGATCTTACATTAATTTTCTGCATTTTTTCCTTTCCTTTTTTTGGTACCAGGGATTGAACTCAGGGTCACTCGACCACTGAGCCACATCCCCAGCCCTATTTTGTATTTTATTTAGAGACAGGGTCTCACTGAGTTGCTTAGCACCTCACTGTTGCTGAGGCTGGCTTTCAACTCACGACCCTCCTGTCTTGGTCTCCCTGGGCGCTGGGATTACAGTCGTGCGCCTGGCTACACTTTTTGCTTTTTGTTTGTTTGTTTAAGTTAGCGTTAACTGGGCATTTATACACTAGGCCCTGTTCTTGGAACCTTCCACGTGACTCCTTGGCTGGGAAGACAACAGACTCCTAACTCACATTTGGCTTTCTTTTGAATGGGGGAAGGGCAGAGGAAGAGTGAGGGGTCTGAGTGAAAATCACCTGTGTCCACACATGTCCTCATCCTGGGCTCCTTGTCTCAGTTGACGGCTCCACTCTCCACTCCCAGGTGAGGGGAAACCCAGGTGTCAGGATGGACCCCTCCTCCCTCCCTTCCCACAGCTCCCCCATTCCTGTCTCAGGTGGCCACACTGGCTTCTCTCTATCAGAGCACTTTTCACATCCATCCATAACTATCCACCTCCCGGTCCGTCTTCCCCTCTTAGGATGTTGAGTGTCTTTGATCTTTGATCTCGGATGCTTGGTGCCATAGCAAGCCCTCAAAAGATGGTTGCAGAATGAATGGAGAAAGCTCTGTCTTTTCTATACAAGGGTTTCTTGAGCGAATCCCTTGAACCCCGCTCTGTTGACTGTCCCAGCTTAGGCCATAGCTCTTGTCACCAGAACTTTTGTAACAACCGCCTGATGGCTGCTCCTTCTCTCCACTTGGCACCATTCTCACCCACTTTCCTCATTCCCTCAAGGGTTGTTCCCTCTCTAAAGGACAAGTCAGTGTGCCCTAGCTTTGATGAAACTTTTCAACTCTTCTCATTGCCCTGTGGATAAATTCAAGGCCTCATCTCTTATTTCTGTTCCTTCTGGACTTTGTGTCCAGCCATATTCAACGTTAATGTAAGTAGTGCTGATTTGTGTTTAGAACCCAGGGCCTTGGCACATGAGCCTTCTACCTAGGGTGCTACTCCCTTTTCTCTAGTTGACAATCTCTTGCCTATCCTCAAACATCCCTCCTCTGTGAAGCCTTCTGGGACCCTATAGCTTCCACTTCCAGAGGATTAGCCCTCACCTGAGTGCTTGTTTATTACTGTAATAGTTGGCTCACATATTTATGCCTCCATCTCTCCCTACCCTGCTAGACTCTGAGCACCTTAGGAGCACAATCCTGGGCTTGGTATCCCTGGCTTCTTGGTGGGCTTTATTATTAGGGGAAAGGGAGGAAGAGATGCAGAGATCTGCCAGCCTCTGTATGCAACGAAAACTCTTGGGTCCAAAGGGTCTGGCCTGAGTTGACACTGGCAGACACAGCTGCTAAAATGGCCCCGCCCTCCAAACATGGGCGTTTGCTGTCTCCTCCTTTCTTATTTCTCTTTCTGTCCTCTCATTTCTTCCTCTCTGCTCGCTCCCTTTCCTTTCTCCCCCTCTTTCATTCACTTTCCTCTCCTCCCTTCTTCTCATTGCTATTTCACTTTAACATGAATCCCATGTTACACTAACAACATTAGAGCAGTGAGTGGGAATCAGCAGTAATAACGGTGCACCAACAATTCTGCTACTACAACAAATCAGATTTTCATTTATCTAGATTCCCTTCCCATCTTTGAATGCCCATGTCATTTTGCGTAGTTGTAATCATGATGTGGTTTTAATTCTGTAGTCTACTTTTTAACTTAATATTGGAAGCATTTCCATGCTCCTGTATGGTCTTCCTAATTATTGTTTTAATGGCTGCATAATATTCCACTGAACACATACGCCAAGTTTCACTTAACTGTTTCCTTTCCATTGAAACGTTCCAGTCTTTCCCTGTTGCAAAGTGCTGTGGTAAATAAGCAGCGGTTTTTACCTCTTTCTCACTCCTTCTGTTCACTTTCTAAGAGAGAACTTCACTACTCTTGGCTGTAGCTCTCTTGCCTAGAGCAGTAATTTCCCCCTATGTGGAGACAGAAATCATCTTATTGGACACTAGGATTTTTGGGGAAAAAAAGCTTAATTCCTAAAAATTAGCTAAAAAACAGCTAAGCATTGCTAAAAATAATAAAATGCTCCTAAGGACATTTTTTGCTATTTTTATACTTTCAAAACGTGTAAATGCTACATCTCTTTGTTCACAAGGGGTAAGAACACAGGACTAGGTGGGACCAGGTAGGATCATGTTGGGGAAGACATAAACTTGTGATAGAGACACATTGTTTTTGATGGGAGAAAATGAGAAACAATGTGATTATCTATCACTAGGGACATGGGTAAATAAACCATGATGTGTCCACCATAGGAATCTGATATTCTTTTTCTTTCTTTATTGTTTTGTATTGGGGATTGAACCCAGGGGTGCTTTATCACTGAGCTATATCCCCAGTCCTTTTTATTTTTTTATTTTGAGACAGGGTTTTTTGAAGTTTCTCAGGTTGGCCTTGAACTTGTGATCCTCCTGCCTCAGCCTCCTGAGTCCCTGGGATTATAGGCATGTGCCACAGCTGCATGGCTTGAGGTAGCCTATCGAAAGATTGTAGAGTTATATGTCCTGACTTGGACAAATAAGACTTTTTATAGTGCATTTAGTTGCAGAATATTTGTAGCTTACAATACACACACACACACACACACACACACACACACACACACACCCTCAAAACCCAACACTAATAATGCCATATAAAATATAGGCTTATATTATATATCATACAAAACGCCTGAAAAAAATACATACCAAACTGATAACAATGGTCACCTCTGTGTTTAGGAGAAAAGGTCTGGCTTTGGGGGACTGATCCTAGAGATTTGGAGCCTGAATTACAATGAATGGTTTTATTACTTTATCGAGAAAGTGTATTCACAAATTACTTGTATAATAAAGAATTAATTTTTAAGTGCCCACCGCATTGTTTCTGTCTGCTCCTGCATGCTGAGCAGTCCCTGGCTAGGAGCTGGCCATGAATAAATGACATGAAGTCAGGGGTGCTGATAAATATGTAAAGGTCCTTTTAGAAGAACTGGGTTTTTGCCTTTTTCATGCTGGAATGTAGGCTGTTTGGGACAGGCTGGTGGGCCGGGATGAGGAGAAAGGAGATAAGGACCCCCCAAATTAGACCCTGCTTCTGAGCCAGTCCTCCCCACCCACTCCTGGCAGGTGGAAGTTGGGGGTTTTGAAGTGCAGTCTCTTGCCCTGAGTCCTGGACGGAGGACAACAGATGGGGCCACACAGACCACGCTCAGACCGAGGGGAACAGGTGAAGGCTCTGGGGTCAGAGTGTGAATGCTGGCGATTCATGAGTGCTGCGGGCGGGCGGAGTGCCCAGCTCAGGGGCAGTGACAGCTGGGCAGCATGTGGGCGGAGGAGGGGGCAGGAGGAAGGGGTGGGGGATGGTGGGTCCAGCCCTGGGGGCAGCAGCCCTAGAGGGCAGAGGACAAGGTCCAGATACAGTGGCAACTCCTCCCTCCCTACAGCTGTGGTCAGAGGTCCCAGCCTGCTCTGAAAGGCTTAGGAGCTGTGGCGTAAGTGGACATTATGAGGGAGAAGGGTGCCCCTTTTCTACCCCTTCACCCTCCTCCCCCATCCCCAGCTGTCCTCTACCTAGCCCTAAACCCAAGGCATTTGGGCCACTCCAGCAGCTGTGCCAGGCCTTTGGCTGGGTCAGGGCATGAGCAGGGGAAGCAAGCAGCTGCCACCCGTCCCCTTGCAGACGGGGAGTTGAGAACAAGGAGGTGACCAGGTTGGGGAACTCACAATCACAGGGCAGGCCACACCCCACACTTTTCTACCCAGAACTCCCACCTGCCTGCTGAAAAGCATTAGCATAAGAAAGGCCAAAGGACTATGAAACCAGTAGTGACCTCAGTACCAGTACTAGCTACCTAGCACTCAGTGCTATTGATCTTATAATGTATCCCCAGTCCTCCTGATGGCCCACCGGGGAAATAGTTGCCTTTTACCGATGAGAAAACCGAGACTTTGTTGAACAGTCCTCAAACTTACGCACTAAAAGGGAAAGAAATGAGATTTCCTGCCACATTCGCTTGGCTCTGGGGACCAAGCTCCTGTCTGACCGGACCGAGGAGCCGCAGGGAGCTGGGCGGCTCCACCACCCTCTCTGGGCTCCAGAGCTGAGCGCAGCACGAGGGGCCGGGTGGGAAGCCGAGGAAGCACAGCGTCCTTTTCCCTGGCGCCTTCTCCGGATGAAGGGCTCCCGTCCCTTTGGGCAGGTTGAGGAGGTTTGCCTGGCTCAGCCCGCGCTCTGAACCCCGGGCTCCGGGCTGGGAGATGTGTATAAGAGACAGGTACTTTACCACTGAGCTACAGCCCCAGTCCTGCTTTTGACCTTTTGGATGTTAACCTCTATGGAGTGTTTATGGCCCAGTCACAATTCCTGGTACGTCACCTGCACTGGTTCNAGCGGCGCCCGGCTGCGCGGCTGTGGCTGCCCCTGGCTCTGCGCTCAGCAGGTCCTCAAGCTCCCTCTCTCCTCCCCTCCCTCCGCCTCAGCGTCCTCCTCTGGGAAATGGGAAAACAGTTGCACTTACTCCACCAACGAGACCGTGAGAGGCAAATGAGCTCAATTAAGTGTTGTTGGATTGGGTCTTGGGCCCTGGGAGGAGATCACTCTGCCTGCTCCACTTCCCGTCCGTGTTTCTGGAACTCTACGGTGTATCAAGGAGCTATTTTAAGTCCTGGATCGAGTCGTCCAACTTTCTGGCCAGCCATGGTGGTAGAAATGGAAAAGCACTGAAGTCCGTGTCTCCCAGGGCCCCTGACCAGCCAGATGGAGTAAGTGGCTTTTTGGCAAGCAGCTGTTTGCTCTCCTGGCCTTCACCTTGGGGACCCTGGGTGGGCCCACAGAGGGCACTGACAGCCAGTCCACCCGCCACCTCTCCACCTTGACCTCAGGAAAAAGGCTTGGTGCACATTTCTTGCAAAGGTCCAGTGCTCTCTGGTAACAGGGCCTGGCTGCAGGGCAGAGGGGTCCAGGCAGATCTGAAGGGAACAGCTCTGGACTCGCATTTAGAGTCCCGCTTAAGATCAGGGACATGGGGTCAGAGAAGACTGGGGTTGAGGGAATGAGCTGAACCAGACTCGGTGGCCAAGGCCGTGTGACCCGTTTGGACTCAATGTTATGGTCGAATGCCTAGTGTTTCCACACACCTGGCTTCCATCTTTGCTGAGCCCCCTCAGGGGGAGGATTAGCTGTAGATATGTGCGTGTGAGAGGCTGACAGGCTCCCTGGGTCCCCAGCTGCTGACTGAGGAGAGGGGCCGCCCCATGCCTGTGGCCTTCTACCCAGCAGATAAAAAACTGTTCCTTCCAAGAACACTGCCCGACCCTTCCATCTCAGTCCCCACACCCTGGGACACAAGCTCCTAATTAGGGTTAGAGGAGTGAGGTGAACTGTTCACTTGATCAGGTTCCCTTTGGATTTCTTCCACTGAGTGGACTGCAGACTCTCTAAAGAGGGCTCATGGTGCAGCGGAAGAACATTGAACTGGGAATTGAGAGCCCTGAGCTCCTGTCTCAGTTTTAGTACCCGGTGGTCTGGGGCCTCCCTCCAAACCTCTCTTTTAATTGATTAAAGGGTATCATAATAGCTTTCAACCAGGCTCTGTAAAGGTACAGGAGATAAAGGTGAGAGGGGAGAAGGGGCCAGGCCCCTGCTCTCCCTTTCCTTCTATGTATATCTACCCCCAAAATGAAAATATGTTTGCACAAAAATTCATTTGTAACTTTTCATAGCATTACATATAATAGCCCCAAAGTGGAAACAACCCAAATGTCCATCAACTAAAGAATGGATAAACAAAATTGTGGTATGTCCATGGGGGGAATATTATTTAGCCATAAAAAGGAAATGAAGTGCTGACACATGGATCTACTCAGACCAAGTTTCCACATTGCGCTAAGCAGAAGCCAGTCATGAAGGACTATATATTGGATGACTCCATTGATGTGAAGTGTCCTGATCTGGCAAATCCGTGGAGACAGAAAGTAGATTAGTGCTTGCCTAGGGCTGGGTGTGGAGAGGGTTGGGAAGTGACTGCTAATGGGTACAAGTTTTTTTGTGTGTGGGGGGGAGGGAGGTGATGAAATGTTCTAAAATTATGGTGCTGGTTGTGTAACTCTGTAAATAGAGTACTCAAAACCATTGGACTGTAAGCTTTAAATGGGTGAACTTTATGATATGTAAATGATATCTCAATAAAGCTGTTAAAAAATTTTAACTGGGTGTCCTGAATTTATTCTGGTAACTGTAGTTGATGAGCATTTGGGTGCTTCTACTTTTAGGCTATTATAAATAATGCTGCTATGAACTTCTGTCCTGCTTTTCTTCCTTTTTTCCACCCAGCCCTGAGGGCCTTCTCTCCTGGAACATGCAGAAAGTGGTGGGGACATTTCTCTTTCGTGAGGGGCAAAGGCACCTCTTGATGGGTGCACAGGAAGGAGGGAGGTGCCGGGAGTCTGCATGCCAGCCTGCCTAACCTCCAACAGAAATCATCCCCTGCCTCTGTTTCCCTTCTGCCCAGTGAGGGAAGGGGAGGTGGAGGCTCACTTGCCCTTGTGCTCTCAGAGGTCGGGGTCTGAGGAGTCCAGGAAGTGGGGTGTCCGTGCTAGCTGGGCTGAGGAGGGCTGTGCAGGGTGGAGACCCTGTGGTGGCCCAGGTGCTGGTGGGTGGCAGGTGGATTGAACAGAAGCAACACACTGGCTAGAGATGGGGCTCAGAAGCCAAGATTCCATGGCTGGTGCCTTGTGGACGGGGTCAGGGCAGGGGCCTGGCCGTGGCCTTCAGAAGAGCTGGTGGACAGAAGGCTGTCCTGAACGGACATGCAGCGAGACTGGCACATTGCTGCTGGCTGTGTGTTGGGTAGAGACGGGGCTTGGGCACAAGGCCTGGGGGCCTCCCCTCAAGACTCAGTGGGGGTGAGGGGAGGTCTGGGGATGGGGAAAGCCAGGAACTTCCAGAGCCTCGTGTCCAGCCAGCTGTCAGTAACTGCTTCGGTCCCTGACGCTGGCTGGGGGTGTCTGCTCCCAGCCTCTTCCCTCGGATTCATCTCTCGTTGCCGCCGCTTCCCTCCTGGGCTGTGAGCATGCTCAGATCTCCTCTAAACCAACCTTTCCCACCCATCACAGCGCTAACCCAGAGGCACTCAGGTGCCCGTCCCTCGCCTGAAGGTTCTTTGAGTTCTCTGTTCCCTTCTTGTCACCAAATGCAACTGTGACCCCTTCATATCACCCTTTCCCCCACAAACACACCCTTTCCCTCTCCTCTGGCCACTCTCCCTCCTGGTCCTGGGGGGCACGGCCAGCTTCTTCCCAACATCCCCTGCGCAACCTCCCCTGAGTGCCTTCGTCTCTCCCAGGGCCTCCACTGCTCTGCTTGCCCTTGGCCATTTCCAGAAGCCCCGAGTGCCCGGCAGAACCCACCCTCTGTCCCCTCCACGCTTCTCCTTCACGTCTTCCTATGGTCTGCAGCATTTTGCCTTCCCCTTCTGCCCTGGCTGATGGATGGCCCCGGAGTGCTCCCCATGACATCGCCCTGACCCATCTTCTCTGTCTCCATGGCTTCCCTGCTACATAGCCTACCACCTTTGACTAAGGCTGCCTCCATCCTCCCCTCTGCTGGTTCCCTCTGCAGGGTCCCGGGATGCTCCTTCTAAACTGGCATCTTTCAGATCCTTCAGGTCACTGCTGAAAACCCTCAAAGGCTTCGGAATACCCACAGAGTAGACCGTGATGTTTGTCTAGTGATTCATACTCTTAAGAGCACTTTCAGACAAGTCAAACAGGTGATGGTCATTTCTCTTTCAGGATAAGAGAACTGAGGCTCCCGGAGTGGGGTAAGTTGTCTTTGGAGCTTTAATTGGGTTCATTGCCCATTGTAGTCCTCTCAGCCTCCCCTTAGGGCCTCCATCAGTGTGGCCCCTCGCTGTCACTATGCTACCCAGAGTCAGACTGGTGTCCCAGCCAGTCCCCTGGTCTTGCCCAAAATATAGCAGGCAGTTTCCTACCTCCCTCGCTTAGGCTAGGTGTTCTTTCTGTCTGCCCACAAAGCCCTCCCTATGCTACCCACGCTTCTCCACACAACCAGCATCCTGCCCCTCCTCAGGGCCCAGGCTAGGTGCTGCTTTCTTCCAGCCTGGGCCAGCTCAGCGTGCTCTCTCTCTTGCTTGAGGAGCCTAGAACACACACAGAACACCAAGCACTGGCTGACTGAGCAAGACTGGACACCAACCCTGCCCTCCAACCACTGACTTTGAGTTCTTGGGGAGCACCTTAGGAAAGTCCCATCTTGGTAGTAGATCCTCAGTCAATACCAGCTGAATGAATGGATGGGTGCTCTGCTTGAGATTCTCTTCCTCCCAGAAGCCCTTTCGGACCAATTGGCTCAGCCATCCCAACTACTTACTGAGCCTGACACCTTCACATCTGGGGCAGGCCTCCAGTGACCTGGGTTCCAGTTTTAGCTTTGCCACGCCTCCCCTTGAACCTCTCTCAGCCTGGGCTTCCTCATGTATGATTAAGGATTTTTAACACGGGCTTCATCACTTCCCAGTGTGTGGGGGGAGCATTCTGAGATGCTGTCTGGAGGGTTTTTTTATAAACACCAAACTCCTGTGTACCTGGGAGGGGACTTTATTGTTAGGTAAGTGTGTGCCCACTTGCGGTGGCTCCCTGGGGTGTTTGCATCCTGGACCCCTCCCCTGTGAGATGGAACTCTGTGGAAGCCAGGGACCCTAGCTTAACCCAGCTCTGAATTTAAAGAACTGCTGCTTGATCAATTCCCTGAGGAATTCCCAAGGCAGGACCAGGGCCCAGAGCATAGCCTACCTCACCTCCTAGCCCCCGCCCCAGACCTTGGCTCTGTCTGGGTCTCAGCAGTACATGGAGGAGCTGGGATAAAGCTCAGATTTTCAAGGTTTTTTTTTTTTTTCCTTTCCCCCCCAGGGCCCTCATGCATGCTAAGCAAATAATCTACCTACCACTGAGCCACATCCCAGCCCTCAAGTCTTCTCAATCCACAGAGCTAATAAAATCCATGTTCATACAAAGTCTTACACCAGAAATCCTTTTGTGAAATAGAGCAGAGCTGCTCTGCCCCAAGCAGGGGTGGCTCCCTGAGCCCTTGGGGTCCTTGATGCCTATGTCTCATTCTTGATCGTGAACTCTTTCTGGAGGTCAAGAGGGGAGGCTACTGTAATTCATAGCATAATTGTTGCCACCTCGTAATAGTTGCACCCTGTTTTTTCTATCCAAAAAATTGGTTTATAACCTTTGGTGACATAATGGTCACATGGTTCAATTCTACCTTAAATGATAAAGAGAGCAACAATGTATTCACCAGCGGCACAGGGAGGTCCATTTGCCTCCTCTGACACTGAGAGCCAAGAATTCTCAGAGCTAGAGCATTGTCAGTGTTCTTCCCAAAGCCACCTTAGGCAGTCTGTTCAGGGTACTGCAGTCCCAAGGGTAAACACACCTTAAGTGAGTGGCGTTGAGGACAGCACATCAGATAATGAAACCGGTGCAGAATCTTTGGGCTGGGAAGATTATATTTTCTAAGTCCATATTTCTCAACACTGTAGTGAATTTTCTCAAGTGTAATATTTTGACTATAATGCAGAAATGGATGACAACTAATGTGTTATTTTTTTTAAACCAGAGAAATGTTTGCTAAGCTGTCATGAAAAAATAATGTGCATTGATAAGGACTATTCAGTTTTGATGTCTATCCATGAGTATTCTGTGCATCTTAGTTTTGTGCCAAAGACAGTTTAGTAATAAATAATTTTTAAGTAATACAGGCACCATTTTGTTTTGAAAAAAGCTTCAGATAATGGTTACATCCTACCTTTTTTTGCAAAAAAAAAAAAAAGCATAAAACCTGCAACGATTATGTAGTGAAATATAGTGTGGCTTTGTTTTCTCTATATGCCCAGTGCTCAGCCCACTGTGGTATACAAAAGTGGCTTAATAACCAAGTCAGCAATATTTATTGCTGAATAGAATGAATTAATCAATGCACAAATAAATGGTTCTGGGGCCAATTATGATGAAAAAGAAATGAAAGGAACACCCTTGTTTGAGGATTTAGGAAGAGTTGTGCTGTCTGGAGGGACCTGGACTAAATGGCTCCCATATCCCATGTCCTCCTCCCACCCCACCCCCCACAAACACACAAATATAGGAACACTTAACCTGTGCTGACATTCTGCATTCTGTTCCTTCCCACAGACTCAGGATGTCCCTGTAAGAGCCCCGACCTGGGAGAAGGCAACTGGAGGGAGGGAAGAAAGAGGACGAGGCCCAGAAACCTACACAGCAAGTCTGGGGGAGGCGGAGTGGGAAAAGAGTGCCAAGGGTGGTGGGGGAGCTTAGGAAGTCAAGGCAGGGACAGACAGGTGACAGCCCTTTGGAGGAAGGGCCCCAGGCTTCCTTGCCATCCAGAATCTTTTTTTGGAGGAGGTTATAGGGAATTGAACTCAGGGGCACTCAACCACATCCCCAGCCCTACTTTGTATTTTATTTAGAGACAGGGTCTCACTGAGTTCCTTAGCACCTCGCTTTTGCTGAGGCTGGCTTTGAACTGGAGATCCTCCTGCCTCAGCCCCCTGCTGGGATTACAGGTGGCATGTGCCACCGCGCCATCGTCCTCCAGAATCTTTTTGTCCTAAATGCCTGCTCTTGCCTAACAGTTCTCCTCCTGCACTGCCCAGAAAAAGGCTGAGAAGTGAGATGGAGTCTAAAATGTTTCCTGCCTGCTTCTGGAAAGAGATGGAGAATTTCTTTTTCTTCGGGTGCTGGGGATGGAGCCCAAGGCAACATGCGCGCTAGGCAAGTGCTCTCCCACGGAGCCATATCCCCAGCCCCAGAGGAAATTCTTCAAATCTCTTCCATTTGCTGGGAGTCCCCTCAGGAGCTCAGCTAAGCCCCCTTGCTGGAGTCCTGGGGTGTGCAGGGATGACTTCAGGCTCCCGGAGAGGTCCTTCCTGACTGTCTAGTCCCATGTGGGGAGCACCAGGAAGCAGGCAGTACAGGGCTGCTCAGCAGGGTTGCCCCCCCCCCCCCAAGTGTCTTCCCCACACACCAGGTGGTGAGGCTGCTGGTGTGAGGAGCCTGAGAAAGCCAGGATGGGCCTTTGGAAGGAAAGAAATAGGTTCCAGGACCCAGAGGTAAAGGGGGTGGGCTATGCTTTCTGTGTTGTTCTCTTGCCTCCAGAGTCATATGCATAATAAAAGCTTTTCATTAGGAGTCCTTCAGGGCACTTAAACCTGGCACCTTTGAGATCCGCCCTCAACTTTAGTGCCACTGACTGTACCGAGCAGATTTCATAATTCTGAATTTTTCACTGGCTTTCCCTTTCCCCCCTGCCCCCTCTAGTAGTCCTGGTGTCTACCTGCCTTTTAGATTAAATGTCTGTGCCACATACCCTCCCCGCCAAGCCCATGGGTTAAGTCTCACAGCCCTCCTGTGAGGCGGCACTGATTGTACAGAGGAGGAAACCAAGACTCGGCTGCAGGAGGCAGGGTAAAGCATGGAGGGTCACACGGCTGTGGGCACAAGTGGACCCTGGTGTGGGGATGGTCATCTAGTTGGAGGGTCCTGGGACAGAGAGTTTGGGGCTCGGCATCAGTGCCAGTCACTTTGGCTCCACCGTCCCACCTCTCCCTTCCCACAGTGTCCTCTGCCCATGGCAGACTCTCACCTCCTCTCTTCCCCTCCTTTTCTTCCCCCACAAACCTCCTCTGCAGCCCTGATGTCTGCCCCATAAAGAACCAGGATTTGGGAGGTTTCCAGGGGGAAAGACCCAGTCTCCATCATAGCCTGGCCCTCCCAGCTTGGAATGGATTTTCCAGCCACTGGGGCAGGAAAGGATGAGAGACGTTGCTGGAATGGTGAGTAAACAGACAGAGAGAGGGAAAATGACTCCAGAGGCCACACAGTGAGTGGCAAAGCAGGGCCTAGAAGCCAGCTTTCAGCCCTGCAACTCGCAGTCAAGTGAGTGCTCTTTCCACTACACCAAATGGAGAAAGCTGTGCTCAGCTCTGACCCACCCACTTGCAGCTACAGCCTCTGGGGAGACAACGTGCTCTTCCCATAGCTGCCCTCTGAGAGGGTCCCTGTCTTGTCAGCTCTGTTCTCAAACAGGCTGGTCTGACCCTGCAGAAGGCCTGGCCTGGAAACACTGCGGGGGGAGGAGGCAGGGAGGGAAGAGAGGCGGTTTGGGGCTTATTTTCCCAGAAGTAGGGAACAGACGAATCACCTACAGGTATGACGCAAATACTTCTACTACACATTGACAATCCAGGGTGAGAACTGGGGGTGGGTGTGTGTATGTGTGTCCACGGGGCTCGGGTCCCCTTCAGAGCTGAAGATGCTGCTGAGAGTTAAGAAGAGTGACCCCTATCACCCACCCGTGACCCAAGCTGGGCCCTCCTGGGTCTTTCTGAAAGCTAGATGAGTGACCTTTCGGAAACTAAGTGAAAATTTAGGAGCAAGCCTTGAGTCACAGAGGACTTGAGTCAAAGGAAGGTTTGAGAGGCACGGGTGGGTGCAGAAGCCTGTGCTTCTGGGTAGTGGTGGGGGTGGGCTGGCCTGGGTTAGCAGTGTGAGGGAATCTGGAGGGGAGCCTTCTCCAGCCAGACTCTGGGGAATACTGCAGTTTTGTTATCTGAGGCACAGATTCCTTGCTCCCCCTGAAGGCTGAAGTGAAAGTTGTCTTTTCCACATTGGGCTTCTTCTGCCTCCAAGGAAGATTCAATTATGTTTGCTCCCTCCTCCCAGACGCCCAGGTCTCAGCCCACCCAGGTCCTCACTGCGATCCACCACAACCCCCAGCAGAAACAGCTGGCTCACCCTCATCTGGTCAGAATGCCTCTCTTGGCATCCTGAGGTCCCACATTGGGGCAGTGTGGCACTGGGAACCTCCAGCTGTACTCCCACCCTCTTAGGGTCCCTTACCAATGTGCACAAACAAGGATTTTGGAGTTTTGAATCTCTGCAGGGCACCATGATGAGCGAGGGTTTGCCTGGTTAGGTATTAGACAGCACCAATGGGCTACCTAAACTGGGACTGGCAAGAGGTGGCAGGGACAGTGGAGAGAGCAGAGTGGGGAACCAGGATCCTGAGTTTTTTTACGCTGGTCATCTTAGGATTTGTCTTGTGACCTTTTGGAAGTCCCCTCCATTCCTGAGCCTGCTTCTTTATCTGTAAATACCAGGGGACTGCACTAGATATCTTATGGCTTAGGTGTTGTGCTCTGAAGAGGGAAGAGGAGGAAAGAAATGCAGCATGGAGTGGGTGACCCCGGCAGGGATGCTCTTGGAAAGCCAGGTCACTTTCCTGAGCCTCAGCATCCTCATCTGCAAAATGGTAATTGCTAATAGGCTCTGAAAGATGGATGAGAAAGGAATTTAGTGACTCAGTACAGAGTCTTCGGAGTAATGTGTGCAGGAGGATGTGAGTTCCTAAGAATAAGCAGAGACTGGTTTAACTGGGAGAGCAGTTTGAGGATTAGGGGAGAGTGCCAGGGCTGCCAACCCATGGCCGGGCGGGGGGTTGGGGTGGAGGGGCATTCTGGAGCCCTGCAGGTGAGATGTTGCGCTGGGAGGGATGGAGGGGTCTCTGGAGACAGGACTAGGGCTCCCAGCGTGTCGCATTGAGAAAGAAGCGAGTGGTCTTTCGGTCCGGTCCCGAGACTGCGTTCCCATATCAGACCCTTCGAAAAACTCAGGTTTTCCCAGCTTTTCTCACATAGAATCACATTCTTTGTTTAGAGGAGGGGGTGGGGGAGGAGACGGAGGGAGGGGCCCGCGGGTGCCGCCGCCGCCCCCGCCCCCTCCGGTGTGCGGAGCCCGATTGTCACTCAGCTCCCGCGCCGGGGGCGAAGGAGGCGCCGGCGCCCCAATCGAGTCCCCCCTCGCTCCCATCCCCCTGGACCTAACAGGCCAGCCCTGGATTCTCCGGGCATTCCTGGAGCGAGTGGCTGCTGAAGGCGTAGAGGTGTGGGGACACTTGGACAGCAGAGTTCAGGTGGGCGGGAGCTCTGTCAGCTCTGGTGTGACCTTGGGTAAGTCTGTGCTTCAGTTCGTCCCTGAGGCTTCCAAGTGAGGGTCTAGGAGAGGGCTGAATGAAGCGCCTGGAATGCCCCCTTGGGGCAGGCGGTGGGCACGGGTTCCCGGCAGAGCTGGAGCAGGACCAGGAGAATGCTAAGAACGGGCACTGGCAATATCTCAGGTGGGTGGCCGCAGGCAGATGTGCGTGCGCGCTAGGAAGTCGGGAGCCCGCGCTCGGGCACGGTCCTGGCCTCAGTCCCTCAGCCCCACGCCTGCCACCCCAGTCCCAGGTGCGAAACAGGGGCACTACCTCTTTAAAAGCGCCCGGGGCCAGCCTCTGCCGCACCATGTGATTGCTTGAAAGGCCGGGCTGGGAGCGCTGCGGCGGGAGCCGGAGGACGATGAGCTGCCGCGCGGTGCCCAGAGCCCAGCCCTGCCTGGCGCGGCCCCGGAACTCTAGGGGGCACGGCGTGCCGGGAACTTTGGGCACCACCTCTGGGACCCCCTGCTGGCCAGCAGGCAGGATGGTGAGCTCCCCGCATCCTGTTCTGTGGACAGGGGTGGGCAGAGCGGGCAGGGGGACCCGGGCGGAGTGCGTGTGCTGGGAGCTCTCACACCTGATACAAAAGCCAGTGGCAGAGAGAGCGCTGCTATTTTAAGTTGCTGAATAGAACCTCTGGGGATGATAAAGGGAGGGGACAAAGGCTAGGCATAAAAGGGCCTGGGTACATTGGCCAGCCCGAACAGGCACTGGATGTGCCAAGTAGGGCGCATCTCTGCGGGGCAGTGGGAGTTGCGGGGCTGCCTGGCTCCCCTCCTCCTCTAGGCGGGCCTCCCCACCCCAGGCTTCCTGATTACAGGTGCCTGCCTCGTGCCCTGTGGTGCCTGTCTGCTGATGTGCCCAGCCTGTGCCGGCCATGCCGCACTCCATCTCGGCCTTCCAGGCCGCCTACATCGGAATCGAGGTGCTCATTGCTCTTGTGTCCGTGCCGGGGAATGTGCTGGTGATCTGGGCAGTGAAGGTGAACCAGGCGTTGCGGGATGCCACCTTCTGCTTCATCGTGTCTCTGGCGGTGGCTGATGTGGCAGTGGGTGCCTTGGTTATCCCACTGGCCATCCTCATCAACATTGGGCCACAGACTTACTTCCACACCTGCCTCATGGTGGCCTGTCCTGTCCTCATCCTCACCCAGAGTTCCATTCTGGCTCTGCTGGCAATTGCTGTGGACCGTTACCTCCGTGTCAAGATCCCTCTCCGGTGAGTTCACAGCAGTGAAAGGTACTGGCAGCAGCACCCCATCTGCCTGGCTTGAGGGCCATCTAGAGAGGATGAAAGGTAGAACATAAGATCCCAAGCAAGGCAGGTATTCTCTGGGTCATTGCACCCCAGCTCTCACTCTGCCTTTCTGTGTTCTGTGCCATGGTGTTAGGCTGAGCTGTGGTTGGAGAAGCACGAAGGGGTTGGATGGCTGGAGAATTGTTAACCTGATAGTGCCCAGGATCCCAGTATGGAAGATACTGCAGCCAGGGAACCCAAGGCTGCCCGTCAGACTTGAAACGGAGATGGAGGATTTGGAGGGTACACCAAGACAGGGCAGCAGTGAGTGCTGGGGGTGGGGGTACTAGTTGAATTACACCAGTCCTGGGGAAAAAGAAGAGGAAAGCTCAAAGCTAAGGTGGGGGTGAGGATGTGTGAGAGGGGCACACTAGGGCCAGCTGTGTTGCTGCTTCTCCAACCAGACCCAGGCTGTCTCCCTGAAGGCATTCTTCAGCTTTCACATTCTCCAGGTGTCTCTGTGCCAGCCGGCTCCACCCTCTGGGGCTGTCCTGCTGAACCCAGCAGTCTGATTACCTCTGTCCAACTCCCACTAATGGGATCTCTATTGCGGGCAGGAGGAGGGGAAAATGCCAGCGCCTGCTCCTAATGTTCCTCCTGTTCTGCTGCAAAACTGTCTCTCTCTCTCTCTCTCTCTCTCTCTCTCTCTGTTGGTTACAGCAGAGGCCCTTGTGCTGCTTCCAGGCTGCAGAGTGGGGAGCCTGATGGTAGCAGTCCTCAGTGTGGGTGTCCAATCTACATTGGGTCTCCCTACCCAGGCCTGCCAGACCATAATCTCGTCACCAGGCAGTGCCTGGGCCACCAAGTGCCAGCAAGTGCCTGGGCACTCTGCCAGGAACTGGCCTTGCTAGGGTACCCTTGTGTGCTTGCCCCCTCTTTACATTCTTGTAACCAATAGATTCCTTTTCTAATGGGAAACTCTGGCCATCTCCGGCACCTGCTGTCCCCAGCGTAGCTTCCTAGACGCTCATATCTGGGACATGGGGCCTCTGGTCTCACTTGGCAACTTGCCTGGGCAGGCTTGGGCACTCACCGTGCTCCCTCTGGTCACATTGTACACGTTTAACTTTTCCAAGCCTCTTTTTTGTGCTACTTTTTTTTTTTTTTTTTTCCTGTTCTCACCATGGTCCTATAAGGGAGGTAGGGCAGGAGCTGGGAAAGGGGAAGCAGGCTGGGGACTTGATCCAATCATCTTGCCCTCCTGCCCTCCTGCCTCCATGCCCAGCACCATGATACCAATCTCTCTGCCCTCTCTACCTCCCTCACCATCACCAGTTTTCTCCAGGAAGGTGGGGTAAAGACTGCTGCTCAGGGGAGACAGGAATGCAGCCCCAAGGCCCCATGAGTTCAGTCTCTGTGGGGCCTGTCCAGATGACGCTGGACGTTAGATGGGCTGACCCTTGCAGCCCGACTGTTATAACTAAGTGTGGTGCATTAGGAAATGTTTGCAGATGTAGAAAGGCCATTCCTCAATTCTGTCTGCTGTGTGGGTGCCAAGGCAGATCAAAGGCCCTGTCCTGATGTGACAGATGTCACGGACTGTAGAATGTGCCCTGCTTGCCCTGTGGGGCTGGGCCTGGGGATGGCTGTGTTCTTTTAGGGGATAGCTGCTATTGCTTTAGAGCTTGGGGTCTTGCAGGGCTGTCTTCTGAGGGCTGAGACATGGATATGCATAGAATCTAACACAGGTCTGGGCTTGAATCCTTGCTATAAATGTCTGCCTCTGTGACCTTGAGAAAGTCGCTAATTTAACCTCTTTAAACTTTAATTTCCTCATCTACAAGAGGGGACATTAATAATAGTACCTACTGCTACATTATGGGAATAATATGAACTCATACATATAAATCACTCGAGACTGGGGATGTAGCTTAGTGGTAGTATGTTTGTCTAGCAGGCTCAAGGCCCAGGGTTTGATCACAACACTGCAAAACAAAAGCAAAACCAAACAAGCAAACCCTTAGTACTATGCCTGACATATTATATGCAAGCCATAAATGGAAGGTTTATGTTAGTAGTTTTATTATCATTATGAATAGGTGGCTCAAAGTGGGACTGGATAGGAAAGCCCTGTCTCCCTACCCCAAATTCTCGTACTCTTATGCAGCAACACACACACACACACACACACACACACTCTTCCAAGGAGGTGTGAAAGTACTGTTACCTTATATCTATACCTCTTTCTTCTCCCCTGGTGAATCACTGGTGTCTCTAGGGCAGTGACCCTGGCAGTGACAACGTCTTGTCTGCTTCTATGAATTGTCCAGAATGTCCACCCAGCTCAGTGTCTAGCCCCTGGCAGACATTTCATAAATGGTGGTTGAATTGTCTGTTTCCAGAACACATTCAGGTGAGCCTCAAGCAAGCCTCTCAGGTATCTAACCTGTAGCTGTCTTGCTGTGGATTAGGTCTGCCCCCCATTCTATCTCAGGGCCTGACCATAGCTGCCCCCCCAGCTCAGCGTGGCTCTTCCACTGCTGTTCACCAGCAGTGCCTGGGAGTGCCCTATCCCATGGGGAGCAAGCAGAGCTCCTGGCAGTGGTGTTGGCCTACTCTAGATCTTTGCCTGACACTGCCCAGGTGTTGTGTAGAACATACAGTGTGCTCTGCTCCCCTCTGGGCAGCTGGAGTCAGTAAGCTGCCAGGTCTGTGAGACCCCTCTCAACCAGAGATCCCCAGGCATCCTGCTCCCTGCCCTGACATGTCAGTCAAAAGTAGATGTGGCCTTGGGCACTAAGAAATAATCCTGCCAGGCACAGGTGGGCATGTCTGGATCATCTGGGTACAGGAGTCGGTGGGTTCTTCCGGAGCAGGGCATGGGTTGGTCAGTCAGCCACAAATCTTATTTTCTTCCACTTGGCAGAAAGCCAGGGGAGAAGAGAGATTCACATCATGTGGTGTGAGCTCCATTTACAAATACAAAAAAAAAAAAAAGTTTGAGTTGTTGAATCATCAATAACCTGTGGTCATTTGCATGTGCTTTACATGTTATTTGTATAGCGCCTCCATATGTTTGGTAATCGATACCTTATTCCCCTCACTCCTACTTCTAGGGAATCTTCATCATTCATTATTTTCTCACCTAGAGATTTCTTGGTGGCATTCTGTGGCAATGTGGTGCCTACTCCAGGGACCTCCCTGACCAAAGCCTTCTCAGTGAGAAAGAGACCCTAGCAAAGGCTGCCCATGACTAGATGGGTTGGAGTAAAGTGAAGGGATGGTGGCTGTTTGGACTCAGTCAGACTTGAGTTTGAACCTTGCTGTTACCAGTTAGAAGTGCAACCTTGGACAAATTATTCAACCTCTTTCCTGCAATATGTTAAATGAAGGGATTGGATTCAAGGTCACTAAGCTCCTTTTGACTCTTAACTTTGTGGGTTCTTCCTTATCCTGATTCTTGCCAGTGCTGCTTGGGATCCTGGGAGGGCTTTTTATTGTGTTTGCAGCTCCTAGTGAGGCATAATGCTGTCTTTATATGTTCTATCCCATTTGATGTTCGTCGTCTCTCAGGAGTGGAGTTTATTGTTATCCCCATTCAATAGACAATCCTGTAGATGAACTGAGGTCTGAAGCTCTGGAGGTTCAGCGGTTTGCCCAGACAAACAGCAGAGGAGCAGAGGCAGGCTTGAACCCAGACCTATCTACAGATGCCTTTAACCTTCAGCCTCAGTTATCTTGCATCAGCCCCAGAAGCTGAAGGATTTATGGATGAGCTTCCCCCAAGCTGTCTGTGGGGTGATTTTTTTTCCACTGACTTTTGCCTATGGTCTCTGCACTCTGCTCAGCCCACATTCAGCTCCTCCTCCTTCTCCACCTTCACTCCAGTGGGCAGTTGAACCCCTGGCAACCTTGCTTCTGTCCATAGCTGGAAGCCTTCCCAACTGGGAGGCAGGGAATCAGGGAGGCTGGGCTTGCTGGGCTGAGTTTGGGCAAGGAAAGAAATCTGGTAGATGAGGGTGTGTTTGCTCTTAGGCACCAATTTAGCCCGGGATTTCTTGGCAACTAAAGTGCCTCATATGCCATTGCACCCCAGCAGGTATCTATGGCCTCTGGGTCCCAGTTGCTCTGAGGTCTCCATCTGCTTCCAGGAGAGATAGACTGTCTCTAGATCCTCTGTCTAAGGATGTATTAGTCATAGGCCTAGAGTGTCTGAGATGAAACAACGGCGGAGAAAGCCCTGGAGCCCAACCCCTCACACTTGCAGACTGACGAGGAAACCGCTCCCCAGGGAGAGTGGGAGCTCTTGCCTCCTCCCAATCCAGACTCTTGTCCTCCTACCTGTGATGTAAGAGGCTAGAGCAGGAAGAGAAATCACAAGCTGCTGGAGGTACAGAAAGAAAAATGAGTGAGATCTGCAAATCAGCCTTAGGCTTGGAGGGGGAATGTGATGGAGGGAAGTCACTTTGTGATGATGATGATGATGATGATGATGATGATGGCACTGGGGATTGAACCCATGGGAGTTTTACCACTGAGCTACACTCTCAGTCCTTTTTATTTTTTAATTTTGAGACAGGGTCTCCCTAAGTTGCCCAGGCTGGCATTGAACTTACCATCCTGCCTCAGTCTCTCAAGTATCTGGGATTATATTATAGGCTTGTGCCACCACCATTAACTGTTCACTTTGTGATTTAAAAGGCCATTTTTTTCTCTGAATTGGGGTATTCTTCGGGTGGGTTATGCCTAGGAGCACAGGTGCTGTGGAATCATCTGGATCCCTTCCCCCACGCATCAGATGGCTTATGGAAAGTCTCTGAGAGCCTAAGGGGCAACCTGGCCAGGTGTCAGCTGCTTGGAAGCAGAGAAATGGCCAAGACGCTCTGGAAACCTCCTTCTACCCGTGGGTCATAGGGGCTGCACCCTGACATTTGATGTTTGTTTCTGAGCATAAAAGCAATCCGTGTGGATAATGAGAAGTATAGAAAGAACAGGGATGATAAAATCACCAGCAATCTGCCACCTACAGAGAACTACTGTTAACATTTTGATGTTCCAGAAAATTTTCCACACACATGAATGTAGATATAGATACATTACTTTTACGTATTGACAGAATCTATCTAAAAATGGTTTTATAAGCCAGGCGTGGTGGTACATGCCTGTAATCCCAGCAGCTTGGGAGGCTGAGGCAGTAGGACTATGAGTTGAAAGCCAGCTTCAGCAACTTAGCAAGGCCCTAAACAACTCAATGAGACCCTGTTTCAAAAATAAAAACATTAAAAAATGGCTTTATATCCCTTTTCATTCACTTACCATTTCCTTGTGTCAATTAAAATTATTTTTAAGGACTTTATGATGATATAACACTGGATTGTATGATTACTTATCTTTTAGATCTCGTCTGAAATAGCTCCTCTCTAGGGAATCCTTCCCTCACCTCTCTCTGACCAGATTCATTTTCTGTTAGATGCTGGGATTGGGTTTATTCCTTCCGTGGTTTACTCCTTCCATGTTACTCATGGCCCAGGGAGTTTCTGGGCTTCATAAGGCCCACAGAGCCAAGGCCAAGTCTGCTTACATACCCATGTATCCCCCATGCCTGGTGCAGAAACTACAAACATTTCTGGAACAAATGAATATTTGAATATTGTATTTATTCATTCTTAAATTGGTGGCTATTTAGATTGTTATCATTGATTATTATTATTATTATTATTATTATTATTACCAAAAACACTTTGATGATTCCCATTGTTTGTGGGGTCAGAGTCAAGGTCAAGCACGGTGGTTTGTGCCTCCTGGTACACAGCACAGGCTCTCTGAGGATGTTCTTTTGAGACTGTTTCCCAATTCCTTTCACCCCATCACCCCAATTCCTTGCCCACACCCTCCACACTGCAAATCCCTGAGGGGCACTTGATGTTTTTCACCCCAGCTGCCCTTCGGGGCTGGGGAGGACAGGGCAGAGCAGGTCCAAGATCTGGCCCTTATTGCCTGCTCTCTGTTCCCTGAGGCCTTGGCCTCTTCTTGAGGAGAGCAGCCTCCAGACTGGAGGGCCAGTTCTTGGTTGACCCCATTTGGCAGGGGCACAGATGTATGGAGCAGAGACAAAGGAGGTTGAAGCACACACCACCTCTCCTTGGGCTGCATGAATCACTCCTTCAACCTTGGCCTTGTTAACTCAAGCCCAGGAGAGGTTGCCAGTTGAAAGGATGGAGAGTGGGGGTGGAGAAGGGGAAGGAATAGGAGGCGGGAAGGTGGGCCTTGGCACTTGTGTCTTCTTAGAAACACTGATTTGAAGGTGGGCAAGGAGATGGGCTTCCCTAACCCTGAAGGAGAAGAGGTGAGGCACCTTCTCTGTCTTGCCCCATGCCTTGACAACTTTTCTATAGTAGGAAAAGAGGTATGGGGCTGGGGACTAGTGACGCCCATTTATCTATTTCATGTGCCTGGCATGGCCTGGTAAGGGAGATTCACAGCCTGGTTTAGTCGCTACCTCTGTGAGCTCTTAGCCACTATAGAGATTATGGATGTCTGCAGACCAAGGTGGCCAAGGAGACCTTCCTGGCCCGCCTGTGGTAGGAGTAGGGGACGTAGGAGACTGGTACCTGGCAGGTTGCAGTGCTGAACCCCAATCCACATTCACTATCTAAAGCCCAAGTCACGAGGGAGAGGCTCTTGGGGACTGTCTTCCTGCTACCTGCTCCAGAATTTCTCTGCCTTTTGGGAAAAGAGGGTAACTGATCACCTTCGCTTATCCCCACCCAAGACCTATTGTAGACAGATCTATTTGTTCATTCATTTGAAAAGTATTTTTTTGAGTGCCACATATGTGCTGGGCACTGGTATGGATCCTTGGGAGTCATTCCTTAACAAAACAGATCCTCGTGGAGCCTGCCTTGTCACGGGCTGGGGGACAGATGCCAAATAATAAACACAATGCTTAAATTATGTAGAATGCTAGAAGGTTGGGGTATTGAAACAGGCAAGAAGAGCAGGGAAAATGGGATTGGGAGTGCAAGGCCAGGGGGGAGAAAGGGTTGCCACTTTAAATAGGATGGTCAGGGAGGCTCCATGGAGAAGGTACCATTTGAGCAAAACCTGGAAGGTGAGGGCATAGGCCATGCGGACATCAGGAGAATGTGCCTGGCGGGAGAGATAGCTAGAACAAAGGCCCTAGGGTAGGAATGTACTTGAAGTGTTCGGTGACCAGCATGGAGTCCTGTGCCTCTGGAATGGGGTGATAAAAGAGGAGAGTGGCTGAAGATAATGAGCCATTGGTTGGCCCACATACGACCTGGAGGCCTCTGGAAGGGCGTGGGCTTTTATTACGAGGGAAATGGGAGCCATGGCAAGGCTTAGAGCAGAGAAGGGGCAGGGTCTGCCCTAGGTTTTAGAGGATTGCTGCTCTGCTAAGAACATGCTCAGGGCAGAGGAGCAAGCAGGAGACCAGCGAGGAGCCATTACAGCCACTACAGACAATGGGGGCTTGAATCTGAATCATGGCAGAGGAGGTGGTAGTAAGTGGTTAATTCTGGATGTGAATTTTTAAATTTTACCTTTTTATTGAAGTGAGATTTTCATGCAGTAATGTAAATGTACATACATCTTAAGTGTGTAGCTCAATGATTTTTTGTTATATGGATATACCTATATAGCCACCACTGGATTAATACTTACAATATATTCTATACCCAAAAGGGTCCCTTGTGCCCCTTTCAGTCAGCGCTCTCCAAAGGGTAGGCACTATTCTGACATTTATTCCCATAGATCGATTTTGCCTGTTATGAACATTTATAAATGGAATTGAGCAGCAGGTACCCTTCTGTGTCTGGCTCCTGAAGCCCAAATTTAGGGCTGAGACTCATCCCTGTTATGTGAAACAGCAGGCTTCTCCACCCCACTCCTGCTAGAATTCAGCATATGAATGCACTATGATTTGTTTAAATGCTGGATCTATTTTGAAGAAAGAGCCAGAGACTTTGCTTCTGGCTTGGATGTGGGAACGAACCTATAGATTGAATATGAGAAAGAAGAGTCAACGTGACCACTTTCAATCTGAAGCAACTGGGAGGATGGAGTTGGCATCATCCAAGATGAGAAAGGCTGCAGATGGTGCAGGTTTGGGAAGCAAGCAAAGGAGTTCAGACTTAGCTATGTTGCACTTGGAGTCTCACAGATCCCTTAGTGGTGTGTTGAGCAGACAGTGGGATATAGGAGGAGAGAATTCAGGAGAGAGGCCTGGGCTGGGGGATATAAATGCAAGAGCCACTAACATGTACCTGGGGTTGAAATTCACAAGGCTGGGTGAGATCCCCAAAGAGACACAGTACAGATGAAGAAGAGAACCAAGGACCAGGCATTGAGAAGTTGGCAGGAAGAGGATGCCCCAACACATTGAAGACGAACCCCAGATGTAGGAGGAAACCCCAGAGACAAGTGTGGTCCTGGAAGCCAAGT
Source organism: Marmota marmota marmota (assembly GCF_001458135.2). Lineage (NCBI taxonomy): Eukaryota > Metazoa > Chordata > Mammalia > Rodentia > Sciuridae > Marmota > Marmota marmota. The sequence continues at coordinate 46,675,898 of NW_026000016.1, forward strand.
GCAGAAAGTACATCAAAATGGCGTGAGAACTCAGCTATTTCCAATGCCACCAACAGGGAAGTGAGATGAGGACTCAGAGGTACCACTGAGGGAGGCCAGGCCATGAGTGACTTAGATAAGGGCAATGTCAATGTCAATGCGTGTGAGGGCCACAAAGTCTGATTGGAGAAGGTTCAGGAGAGATGAGGAATAGATTGAAGGCCACTGGTTTAGATGACTGTCTCAAGGAACTTCGTTGTAGAGAGCCAAGTATCAGGGCAGTGGCAGTCAGGACCAGTGGGGAGCAAGCATTTTTCTTTGTGTTTTGTTTTTTTTTTTAAAGATAGAAGAGTGTTTCATATGTTTGTGTGCTGGCTGAAATATCCAGAGGACAGTGGAACACTAATGATGGAGCAATAGAGAATTTCTAGAGTGACGTGTAACCTAGCAGGGTGGGGAGCTAAGGTGTACATGGTGGGGTTGGCCTTGGATGGACCCCAGAGGCTCTTCTGTGTGCATAAGTCGAGGTGCAGATGCTGGAGGTGAAGTTCTCTTCTGACTGTTGTGGCTTCCTCAGTGAAGAGGGAAGCAGGGTCATCAGCTGAGAGGGAGGGTGCCGAAGGAGGTATTGGGGGGAGGAGCAAGTGTGAAATAATTCTGTAGGAAGTGGGGAGTGACTAGTCTCGGGACATCTACTCTAATTGGGCGCAGCATGAAGGGCCCACCTGAAGCTCACAGCGGTGAGTTGGAAGTGAGACTCAGCCACACGGCTGTGTGTTTATCACCGGCCATGTTCAACTATGCAGGTGCAGGCGTGGAGAGGGCAGGGGGCTCGTCCATCCTTTGTCGGTTCAGAAGTACCAGATTCCTGCTGCCGTTAGGTATCTTATCATGGTCTAGAAGTTGGCTTTGGTCCCTGCATTCATGGAACTTAAAGACTAGTTAAGAGACAGTAAATAGACCTGTCAACAAGCAGGTAGGCACAATTATCATTTGGGAAGAATTTGAGGGAGGAAACCACCTTGGTATTCTCTGTGTCAGTTCTTTGCTGGTGTCTCCAAAACCCTCTGTTGACATCCGGAGGGACCCATAAGGGCTCAGGGCTTAGGTAGGGCCTTGTAGGCCATGTGGTTCATGGTGAAGAGTTTAGATTTTATTCTAAGTGTACTGAAGCCTCTGAGTGGTTTAAGCAGGGAATGTCATAATTCAAATTACATTTTAAAAAGGCCAAAATTCCTTAACAAAATATTAGCAAATTAAATCAAGTGATATAAAAATGATAATATATCACCACCAAAATGGCTCTTCCGTGTATGCAAGAGTGACTTCACATTTGAAAAAAAATCAATCAGGGTAATTCACCGCATTCGCATGAGAAGATCAGCCTGCCCGTGTGTGAGGACTGACCGCAGCGGCTAGGAGAGGACCAGAGGGAGGTGAGTTGGGACTGGGGCAGCAGGGGGGGGGGGCAGTAGCGAGTGACAGAGATGGAGAGGACAGGCAAGGTTTCATACGTGGTAGAGTGAGAGCCAGCTGGGAATGAATGCACTGGCTGTGCGGAGCAGGGAAGGACTCACAGGTGACTCTCTGGTTAGTGGGACGGCCCCTGGTGGAGGATGGTGCCATTTCTGGAGATGGGGAAGGAAGAAGAAATTGAGAGATTTGGAACCTGTGAGGTTCACAATGGAGGTGAGGTGACGGCAGGGTCACTGGCGGTCGTCTTCCTTCCTTCTCCTGCGGGGTCGGGCAGATGGACCCCTCCTGCCTCACATGGTCTCAAGGACAGTGTCCTTCCAACCTCCAGCAACCTTCCTGGGCACCTCCAGCTGTTCCATCTGCTCTCCTCCCCCTCACTTCTCAGGAGGCCATTGGCTTCCTTAGACTGGGGTGGGAGGTCAGGATGTGTGACTCTGGGCTCCACCAAACAAAGGAGACTGCAGAGTTGGGGGTCCTGCCCTCTGAGGGGCTCCAATCAGCCTGGGAGACAGTGGTTTCTGGGACAGCGAGGGCCCACTCCCTAACCCAAGCCTCCACTCATCCTCAGTAGCCCAGTCCTGGACAGTGTGCCTCATTTCCTCCTGTCCCTGGAACCCACCTGATGGCCTGCGTTGGGGGTTGTGTTGACCCCTGTACAGTGGTTGTCCCTCCCAGCAATCAAGGTCCCCTCACAGCTGCCATGGGACACTGAGTGGCCAAGTTTCTGCTAGTGTAGCAGAGAGGGTGGTCTGGCACTAAGCAGGCAGCTGGAACACCGGCCCTAGTCCATCCCAACGGCATGGCAGGCAGCATGGGGACCCCAAGCCTGGCCTGGGGACACGCTGTGTCCCTGTCACTCCGGCCTCCTTGTAAGCAGCCCTTTCACACAGAAACCACCTCCTTTGCCTTGTGGAGCAGAGAGCTTTGCAGTGCAGTTGGCAGCAGTGGCGTGGGCACCGCCTGCTCTCACTGCCTCCTGGCTCCCAGTTCTCAGCTCCCCGCCCCTGGCCAAGAGCGGCTTCCCAGCCCTTTCTCTGTCCCCATGGAACCCAGGGCTCTGGCAGGCAGGACCAGTAGCTCCCCAGAGATCCTCCTGGGGACAGGAGAGAGGAAGGTCTGTTTAAGAAAACTCCTGTACTCAGATATTTTTAATGATCTGCCTTCCAGAAAAAGCATCTCCCTCCCCCTGTCTTACGAGGGTGTCTAAGTGACATGAGGAGTAAGAGCAGTCTCTCCAGACAGACAGACCTGCAGCAAAATCCTACTTCAGGCACTTAGAGCTGTGTTCTCTCGGATAAGTTACTTAGCACTGTGTGCTTCCATTTCCTCTTCCGTAAAATAGGTTTCTTAATACTTCCTTTCCTCGGCCTGCGGTGAAGCTTAGAGATGATGATGTCCAGGGGCTAGTGCATAGTAGGCGCTCAGTACAGGGGCCCTTACTATTGTTAAATAATGCAAAGCTTATTTTTTATTTACCATTTGATGTTCTGTGACTCAACGTTATGTGGCTGTTGTGATCCCCCTGGGTTCAGGTCAGTGTCAAAACAAGGTTGCGTGCACTAGAAGGCTGGGTGGGGTCCGTCCCACTGTCCTGCTCACCAGGGCCAGCGGTTAACACATACCTGGCTGGCACTTAGTAAGTATCTTAATTAATGCAGGAAGGAGAAGAGGCTCATCTGGAGGAGGGAGGTAGTAGAGGGGAAGAATGGGGCCAGGTCGGAAAGTCAGTTGGGTCTTCACATTTGCCCACACGAGGCAAGGGCAGGTGACGAAAGGCCACTCGGTGAACATGTCCCTGTGAGTTAGAGGTTGGAGTACAGAAGGCGAAGGGCTCCCCAGGCTCACCCAGCCAGCTAGAGGGTGAGGATCCTGGCCTCCTGGTCCCCAGCTCAGCTTCCCCGTCCCCTGTCATCCCATGATGACTGTTTGTATGAGGCAAAGGGTGGTGAGGGTCCTCTGCCCTCCCCGGTGCCCTCGTGCCCCCAGGAACTTATCCTGGGCAGCTTCTATGGGTGCGGGCCTCTGAGGTTGCTGAAGCAAGCGCTCCCTTGGGGTCTGGCAGCTCTAACTTGTCTTGGGCAGGAAATCATTCAGTGTGTTTGGGGACTGGCTGGGCTCCACAGACACACCTGCCAATGGTCCCCTATAAACAACAGTGCCCCACCCCCGCATTAGGGACTGTGATACAGCAAGGCAGACAGGGTGCAGGGCACTGTCGGCCCCCAGGGCTGACTGCAGTCTGGGAGCAAGGGGTGTGCAGGTATGAAGCCCCACCATCACCCCCACCTCTGACTACTCCCAGGTGTGTGTTCACACAGGCTCACGTGAGCGTATGTGAGAGTGCACACATGCATGTGCAGGGGGCTACTGCTGTTGGTTTTATGTCAAAGAGTAACTCTAGGCTTCTAGGCCGCCTGTTCAGCTGTTCACCCACTTCTCTGCCCACCCAGTAACTTGCTCCCTCATTTCCAGGGTCCCAACAAGAGTCCCTGCCAAGCCAATTTGCTTGTGCCCACCCAGCGCTCACCCTCCTCCCTGACACAGAGACACAGTTTGCATGTCCAAGTCCATGAGTACTTCTGATGACTCCAGTCCTGTCCTCAAGGGCCCAGGCCCTAAGTCTAATAGAGGAGACTGACAGGTGCTAGCAGGAGGCACACAGGCCAGTCGGATGCTCAGTCCCACGCCTCCTTCTACCTGTGATCCAGGCTCACTTCCCTGTCCCCTGGCCAGCCACTTCTTAGCCTATCCAGGCCTTGGAGTTGAGAAGAATGAGAAAAGTCTAATTCCTCCTCCTTCTTGAACATGCGCCTCCTCTAGGAAGCCCTCCTGGTTTGTCTTGAAGTTCCCACTCCTCCCTGTGCTCCTCTTTAACACAGCTCTTCCTGCCAGGGACAGTGGTGCACGCCTGTAATCCCAGCTACTCTCGAGAGGCTGAGGCAGGAGGATTGCAAGTTTAAACTCAGCCTGGGCAATTTAGCAAGATCCTGTCCCAGCGTAAAATAAAAGGGCTGGGGATATAGCTCAGGGGTAGAGCACACCTGGGTTCCATCTCCAGTACCAGAAACAAAACAAAACGAACAAGAAAAAAAACATGCCTCTCTCAAACTGAGCTGACCTGTGAGCCATGTGAGCTATTCATCTCCGAATCCAGTCGGTTGCTTAGTGCGTTTGGTATTCAGTGAATCCCTGAGTGATATAGGGTGGCTCTCAGCACCCAGGACTTGCTGGGCCCGTGCAGAACACTTGCATGAATGGTCTTGTTTCAGTCCTTGCACAATTTTATGAAGAGGCACTAGAAGTATTTTATATGAATAGTATAACATATCCCCGTTTCCACACATAAATCTGAGGCCCAGGGAGGTTTAACAACTCGCTAACGGTAACGCTGCTGAGTGTGACCAGAATTGGCGAATGAATAACTGCGTGATTGAATGAAAGAACCTGTATTTGAGCCTTGACTTCAACACTTGCTGGGCGACCTTGGGTAAATCACTCACCTCCTTGGGTCTTGGATCTGTGTTTATACAATGGGCATAATTCCAATCCCTGCCACTAAGAGTTGTCTGGGAACAGGAAGGAAGGGTGAATGGCCTCCCTGTTCAGCACTGGCTCTGGGGGGGTGTGTGTTTGGGGGTGGGGTGGGGGGTATGAATCCGGCCTGCAGCCCAGGCACTGCCTATGGGCTGGCCTGATGGCCTGGCACTGAGGGGACAGCAGGAGCTGATGTGGGCCACAGGACTGGGGACATGTGAGTGGAGGAGAGACCTGAAAGACAGAGGAGCTCTTCTGGGAAGATAGGAGGGGAGGGTCCGGAAGCAGATGGCGCTGCCTGCTTGGCAGGGGAGTCGGTGTTTGAGGAGAAAGCTCTTCCCTCGCGTGCCACGCTGCTCACCACCTGTGGCAGCTGTGGACGGCTCCCAGCTGCAGGGAGAGGAGCCATCACGACCAGTGAGCATGGGACCTACAGAAGGACAGTCCTGCCCCGGCGACCTGCACACAGGAGCAGGAGACTGCTGGGTGGGGAGGGCGCCACTGTGGTGGCCAGGGCAGGCTGGCACTATGCTGTCAAGGACCCTGCAGCTCCGGGACCTCTGTGTAGGGGCTGGGTGTGAGGAGGAAGTCCGCCCTGCAGGGAGGGGAACTTCCCTAGGCCCTGAACGTCCTGTCGCCGTGTGGCTGGGTCTGCCCTCAGCCCACAGTCAAGACCCCAAGAAAAATGATCAAGAGAAACCCCTGTGAGGAGAATCACAGACAGGGAGCCCCCACCCAAACTGGGGAGGGTCACTTCTCTCCTTGGTACAGGGAGACTTGCGGCTGGGAACCAGGAGGCCTGAATCTGGTCCGGGACTGGCCGCCTTGCCTTCTCTGGACCTGCATCCTCATCAGTAAACAGGACTCACTGTCTCTGGATGACTTCTCTGGGTGGATGCTGGCCAGAATCTAATGATGGGGACATGCAGGGTCTGACAGAGGGAGGGAGGTGCAGTGCATCTGGGGGCGGGGGCAACACATGGGCTGTGGATTCGGGCTGGCTGAGCTCCTCGTCCCCTGATCCTGGCTCTGCCATTACTCGATCATTCTTTTGGAGCCTCAGTTTCCACATCTGCCCAATGGAACCGATGACATCTGCTTCATGGGATCATGGAGAGAAATGTGTGTGAGAACAGACGTGTCACCCATCATCTCCGTCCAGTACCACGGAGCTCGTTCCTTCCTCTTCCTGCTGTTCAGTGGGAGGGAGGGGATGGCTGGGTGGTGGCGTGCAGGTGTGTGTCTGTCTCTCTTGTGGTTGGGGTGGACAGTGTGGCTTTGGGAGTTCCTGATCCAGCACGCCAAGCCTGTCATTGGTAGGCTGGCCTTGGGGAAGTGACTTTGGTAGGGCCAGGAGGTGCAGAAAGCCCTAGGAATAGATGACAGTGTGGTCTGCCACTGTTCTGGGTACAATGCCTGGGGCACCTGCCTCCGAAATATCAGGTGGACACCTCCCTTCCAGTAACTGCTCCCTTCAAGCAGGTTGCTGCTTCCAGCAACTCTGGGGGCCCTGAGGCTGGCACCAGCGGGTCTCTAGGAAGGAAGCCTTATGGTCTTGCGGAAGAGGGAGTACTAGTGTGTTGAGTAGCTCCTTGATGTCAGGTGCAGCGTTGGGTGACCTCTTTGGTAGCATATCTAATTTTACTTAGTCCTGCAAGCCTGGTGTCAACACCCCATTACAAATATAACCATAGAGAACCAGGGATATAAGGTAATTTCAAAGTCATTACCCAACTAGTAAGTAGCCAAACTGAGATTTGAATGTGTCCCTGCCACATAACCAGGTGGATGCTATTTGTGCTAGGCCACTGTCCGCAGGGCTTTCCAGATTGTGGAGAACCAGAGCCCCTGTCCTTAGGGATCTTCTAGGCCAAAAGTAAAATCATACAAAATCTTGCAGATAGCAAGAGAAATTGGTGCCCCTAAAGAAGGCTGAGATTTCTGAGAAGTCTGGCCTGGCCTGCTGCCTGGTTTCTTTTAGGCCCTGCCTACTTTCTTTCTAGCCCTAGAGCCTGCGTGTGCTCATTTACACAGCTGCCTCAGTCACAGGTGCAGGAAAAGCTAAATCAGGAGGTGTTGCTAGCCTCACAGAAATAATCCCACGAGGCCCACGGGGCTGAGTGGTGGGGTGGGCTGAAGGGGCAGCCCAGCAGGGTCTTGGGATGGTGCAGCGCAGGTCTCAGGGACACCATGTCCACAGGAGGGAGACTGGGCTCAGTCTTAGCTCAAACACAACCAGACAAGCCATAGCCTTGGGCCTCAATTCTCCTGCCTGTGAAATGGGGAGCACACAACCTGCCCTCCTCACCTTGCGAGCTGATGGGGACTCCAGCAGGAGCATGGTTTGGTAGTGCTTTGCCAGTGGTACTGAGATATGCACTCTAGAGCTGGGGGGCAGCCTCTTGGCCCTCTCTCTTCTGCTGCCCAGCTCCCAGACTCTCTCTCCCCATGTGGGGAGGTGTGAGGGGTTGCCCTGAACAGGAGCTATGCACACACCTTTAAGTCCTGAGTAAAGAGGTCCTGGACTGGTATTGCACCCATTGCAACGCAAGCGGACTTGACCTCCGCTCGGATAGGAAAGGTGCAGCCTGGGAGTGGGCGGTACCCGATGGCGTTGAATTACACCCACCTGTTTCTCGTAATCCTACCCTTTTGCCCTTTTATGGATAGAATGTTCCATGGATTAGCTCCCCCGGGAAATAAAAGCCGAGCCTCAGAACGCGCCCCCTCTCTCTCGCCAGCCTCTCGTTTTTCTCTTACCCCCCCTCATCTTTGTGGGAGCTTGAGGCCAGGAGCCGGGAAAGCCATCCTGATGCCCAGAAAAAGGTATCCCGTGTCTGCGTGGTCATTTCGTGTGACCCCAAATTCACCCAACTGACCCTGGTTCAGTAGCCCTCGATGGATGGGGGCTCCAGGGAGGTATTTCTCCATTGGGGCAGTAGGTCACATGGATGGATGTGTGATGGACGCTGCGGGACTCTGCTGTGTTCCTGTTTCCTGCACGATCCGGGACAATGCCGTTGTTTTTCTGGGCTTCCTCCTTCACCCTCCTCCCCAAACAAGGGTGGAGAGAGCTACTTTTGTGCAGATATTGGGCTGTGTGCCACTGGATCTGGCTACTCTGTGTGTGTGGTCAAGGACGAGCAGCCTTGGCATTTCCTAGGAGCTTGTTGGAATTGCAGAATCCCAGCCCCACCCCTTCCTAGGCTTGTTGACTCATAATCTGAATTTTTAAAGGACCCAAGGTGATTCATATGGACACTAGAGTTTGGGAAACTCAGGCCGTAAAGGACACTGGGGAATGGACCCTCAGCTTCCTCACAGCCCCTTGGGAACATCAATGCATGAACACAAAACACCTGCTTTAGGATTCACTTGAACAGTTTCAAATGCAGAGACTTGCTTGTTGCAGAATGCATTCATATATCAAAGATCAGTCGATGGATGCCGTGGCATAATCCCAGCAGTTTGGGAGGCTGAGGCAGGAGGATTGCAAGTTCAAAGCCAGCCTCAGCAAAAATGAGGTGCTAAGCAACTCAGTGAGACCCTGACTCTAAATAAAATACAAAATAGGGCTGGGCATGGAGCTCAGTGGTTGAGCGCCCCTGAATTCAATTCAATCCCTGGTTATATATATATATATATATCCATATACAATCATTGTCAATAAAACTAAAATAAAATAAAGATCATGAGACAAGCTAAAAATACAACAGGAGGTTGGCCTGGGCTGCAGTTGCTGGGCTCCAACTCCAGCCCCTAGGTGCCTGCGCTTGGGCAAGGCCCCAGGTACCTCTGTGCAGAGGAGATGGAGACCTTCGTCTGAGGATGGTGGTGAAGAGTGGAGGGGAGACAGTGTAAAAGCCACGGCCAGTGGTACCCGTGGAATCACTGGGAGGTGGGTGGGGCCCAGAGCAGCTCTATAGCTGAGGAAACTGAGATTCTTAGAGGCGACGTGATTTGCAGACACGTCAGTGTGAGTCATGCCCAGGCCATCTCTGCCAGTCAAAAGCCGGTGGCAGTATTTTGTTGCCCTGAGCCGTGCCTCCCTGGCCCACCAGTGTGCCATGTTGGAGACCGTGGGTGCCAGCCACATAGGACGGGGACGGGTGGGAGAAGCGTGGAAGGTCAGGTCTTTGTGCGACTTGAAAGCTGGGGCCTTCCAAATGGCCCAGATTGTGATGTTTGTATCCGCTGGGGAGGGTAGCCTCGGCCTGTGTCCCCTGCTGCCACTGTTCACGTGTCCGCCCTCTCTGGTGGCTGTGGCGCGTGTCCTGCTTGAGTCCCCCAAGGCCCATTACTGCTGGCTGTCCGCGTTTTCTTTTTCCAGCTCTGAGCACGACACTTTGAAGTTTTCGTGAATGGTGGATGGAAAAAAAAAAGCTCTGATTTAATAAGCTTCCTCCTCCCCCACGCACATCATAATGTGAGATTCCCCCATCCAGGGTCGCGGCAGGTGGGTGTGATTTATGGGGCTGTGCAGAAGTGGAAGAAGTGCCTGAAAATGAATTTATTGATCAGCCCTTAGAGAAATTGCCCTGCCAGGCCCCTGCTCTGGGATGCCGCCAGCAGCTACCACGCGGTTCCATTCTCTCAGTTCAAATGACAGGGTACCTCCGAGAAAGGAAAGAAGGAGGAGAAGGACTAGGAGGAGAAGGAAGAGGTGTTGGGTAGGCTGCTCCCTATGGAACCACCCACCCTGGCAATGAGGAGAGGGGCTGGTCCTGCAGCAGGAAGAAGTGTGGTTAGATTCTTGCTAACTGCTTGATAAAATGGCTTGAGATCCTGGGGCTGGGCAAAAGGGCAGGATCTCAAATGGAACTCTCTAGAATTCTATAGCAGGTGCCTCATCTGTGAGGGCTGGGCTGGGGCTCCTCTACCTGATGAGAGGGATATTGTTCAGATGAAGGAGAAGCCTCAGACCGGCTTCCCCTTGCCCTCCCTCCTACCTTATGCACATGGAAAGGGATTGTTGATATAGTTGGCTTAATATCTGCCATGTTTGTAACTGATTTTGATTCATGGTGCTTTTTCTTTGTTTTTTCTCCTCCTCTTTTACTGCCTCTTTGATCCTGATTGAACATTTTATATGATTGTTTTGGGTGCTTACTGTGTGCCAGGCTCTGTGGGAGTGCTAAGAAGATGACACTGAACTGGGCTTTGTCCTTGTCCTGAGGTATTGGCAGTTGTACCCTCAGGGAGGGAAACAGCATTTTTTTTCTGATTGTCCGGTGTTGGGAGGAGGAAGGAGTCGGTCCCCACCACAGTCCAGGGCTCTACTGTGCCATCTCCTGCTGCCGGCTGCCCTGGGAAGAGGGTCCTGAGCCTTGCCTGCATCCACCTGGGTGAGCCTGGGTGTCTTCCCACCTGTTGCTGCATCTGTGCATCTGGGCCCCTCCACCCCTGGAGCTGAGGGCGGGGCTTGAGAAGATGCAGTGGCTGGTGGGGCCCAAGGCCACAGCTGCATGCTTCCATGTGCTCGCCCTGGGTGGCTGCTGGCTGGGAAGAGCTGGTTTCTGGATTGGGCCTAGCCTGGGCTTCATGTAAATGCCTGTCCCTTGTGGGGCTGGGTAAGTGTGCATGGGACACAAGGTAGAGAAAGTATCGGGAGGACTTCACAAGGACAAAACAATCAGAAATTGCTGGGGACCAGGGTTCAGGGGCTGTTGGTTTGTTTGCAGTGTTAGGGGTGGAACCCAGGGGTTTGCCCATGCTAGGCAAGGGTTCTCCTACTGGGCTATGCCCCCAGCCCCCAACTGCTATTATTTGAGTTCTGAACCCCACTGACCTGGCGGCAAGTTGGGGAGAACGGCCAGAAGCTGGGAGAATAAGACTGCACTTTTTCTATGTCCCAGGACTGGTCTCTCCTTGGGTTCAGATGCAGCAGAAGGGACTGGATTTAGATTCTGGGAAGGACTTTCCAATGTAGAAGTATAAGGTCCGGATTGGAGATCCGAGGATGGGTGTGGATTCTTTCTTTGGAATGATTTCCAGGGTGGAGAGCTCTCTCTGTCCTTTCTGTCCTCCTCCCACATCCTGCCATCTGTCAAATTTTTTCCGGAACAGAGGGCTAGATGCTGTGAGCTTTAGGAAGCCTGACAGCCCAGGGCAGTGAGAACAGAGAAAGAAACATGTCCTGTGAGAGCAGTTGCCTCCTCACAGTAGAGCAGCCCTGCCTCCCAGGGCCTCCACCCCGGCTGGACTGACTGCTGGGAGTGGGTGGGTTACAGTCCCGTGGTGGGAAAGGGCCTCCAGATGCTCAGGGGGGAGGTGGGGGAAGGACCTGGCTTCCCCTGAGTCTGCCCCCCACCTCCATCCTCCATCCTCCATGCTGGCCACTGCACAAGAGAGATTCCCAGAAGGTGCAGCTTCTTTGGGACGCCTTGGTGGGGGGCGGGGGTCCCAGTGCTGTGCTGAGTAAGTTCTCAAACCTCCACCCGCTGCCACCCTGGACTTCAGTAAGACAGATCAGGGAACTGACTGAAGCCATAGCCAGCTGGGTGGAAGACCCGGCTGCAAAACAGAAACGAAAGTCCCGAGACTGGCCTTCCAAAGTGCAGCACAAGTCATTTTTGTTTATCTGTGTCCTGTAACCCGTTTGGTGTCTCTTTAAGAGCTGACGGTGTTTCCCAGAGAATCAGAGGCGCCCTTCTGTTGTAATAACCTGGGTCCCTGGCGCTATTTGCTGAGCGCCTGGATAAACTAACAATGCCCCTCCCCCTCTTCTTTTCCCAGTGTGCCCTGGACAAAGCCCAGGCAGGGAGACTCATTCCATGACCAAGGCCACAGCTGTTAATGGGGGGAGCCTTGGTGTGGACTTGAAGCTTCCTCCACAGCACACTTCATTCATTCGTTCGTCTTTTCCTTTGTTCACTCAACAGATTCCAGTTCTCTTTTCTTTCCATCTTGCTCCCCATCTTCCTCATGTGGGACACGACGCATTCCAGAGAGCAGGGGATCCCTGGAGGAGCGCCTGCCTCCTGGGGAGCAGCCCCAAGCTGCACAGTGGTGAGGGGAGCTTCTCTGTGATCCTTCCTCTGCCTGTGCTGAGCTCAGCCCTCCCTGGAGGAGGGCCCACACATCCCAGAATAAGGAGAGGTGACCTGCCAGAACCAGGAAAATGTCCTATCTGATCCCTCATCCTGCAGATGGACAAAGCCCAGGCAGATGACCCCAGATGGGAAGGGTCTCGCCTAAGGCCAGCTCACTGCTGGCAGCACCTGGATCAGAAAGTGTCTCCCACCTGGGCACGATGGTGCACATCTGTAACCCCAGCAGCTTGGGAGGCTGAGGCAGGAAGATGGCAAGTTCAAAGCCAGCCTCAGCGCTTTAGCGATGCCCCAAGCAACTTAGTGAGACCCTGTCTCAAAATAAAACATTAAAAAAAAGGGCTGGGGATGTGGCTCAGTGGTTAAGTGGCCCTGGGTTCAATCCCCAGTACCAAAAAAAAAAAAAAAAGAATATAGAAAGTATCCTGACTCCTGCCACATTGAGGTGTCCCACGGTAGGATTGCCCTCATTTGGATGTCCTAACTTTGGCAGCAATGGGCCCCCTCTGCTTTGTGAGCTGGGAGAATTCTGCCTCTTTAGTTCCTTCCTGCCCTGGTCTCCCCATGTGCCATCTGGGCTCCAGGATTCTTTGCTGCCTCTTGTAAGAGACTGTACTCAGCCAAAGCCAGAGAGGCCTCCGGGAAGCCAAATGACCCGGCCCACTCCCTCCCCCACGGTGACAGGCCTTTCCACTGTGCTGGAAAAGGAATTTTGCCCTTCTCACCAGTGTGGTCATCCTACAGAGACCTCGCTGCACCAGCTGCTCACAGGTCACTAAGTCCGTGTGCAGATGAGATGGTTTTTTCCGCCCACTAGATGAGTCAGAAACAGGTCCCCATGGCAGGTGAAACCATTTGGCCTTGATTCTTTCTGCTTCCCAGCCACATCCTGAGAGCTGGAGGCCCGCAGTACTGAAGTCTGGGTCCAATTCTTGAATTTACTGTGCAGGTCAGACACCTCCTCTTCAAGGACCACCCCCACCAGGAGTGGGGACGGTACCTGGCCTTGGGGAAGGAGGTGGTTGCATCTCAGCATCACCTAGGGTTCTCTCTTGACGGTGCCATCCTGGAACATTCTGGTATATTCTAGACCAGGGGAAAGGAAGGGGGTCATAAGCTATTATACCTGGAAAATGTGCCTTCCCCTTTGAGGTCCCTTTCCCTACACCCTGTCCCTGGTGGCCTCCTCTGAATCAGAACCACTCAGCAAGCCCAAACCTGTTTTTGTGGGGTGGCAGGGCACACCTGGAGAGGAGAGGTGCTTCACCCCAAGGTTTTGCGGCAGAACTCAGGACTTGCTGTGTGAGCTTGGAGTCTGGGGTTTGCTGGTGGCTGCTGGAAACGTGTCACCTCATATGTCACTCGCATGTCAGGCTGGGCCTCCCCCACAGAGTTCCTTTAGGGCTGGGGCTGTGTTTCTTCTTTGTACTCTCAGCACCCAGAGAGGGGCTCTGAATGGGAAGGAGGGAGGACACAGGAGGTTCCTCAGAAAACAGGCCATTTTGGCATCATGTACATAAACTTTATTATATTTCCCACCAGGCTGTGGGGTTGTGTGCCCTCAGCAAGTGACCAGGAGCTCTTTCCAAGGCCCATTACACTAATGACCTAATCAGTTTATTCAGCTCTTTTCTTTCAAGTGGCTCAGAATGCACCCCTCCTCTCAGTGGCCCTGTGGGCTTGCCCTGGCCACGTTGGCCTGACCCCTCTTTGAGGGATCAGTGGACACCGATGTTCGAGATGACGGGTGACGTCACAGGGTCAGGAGTGAGCAGGGTTCTTAGGCCCCAGACGTCCTGCCCCCGGCCCTGGGCCCCTGAGCCAGACTCCCCTGGGCAACGTTACTATTAAACATTTGGCCCCTGGAGTGTGCCGAGCGCCTTTGATTGTATCTGGTTTCCTGTTCTCCTTTGGGAGGAAGAATTTCTCTGCAGGAAGTAGTTTAATAGTCTGAAAGCCTTACTTCCCTGGCCTTGAGATCCAAGTTTCCAGTTTCAAGTGGCTAGATCCTTGATAAGAGAGGCAGGAAGGAGGGGGACTAATACTGCTCCCTCTCAGCCAAGGGCGAGGGAAGGGAAGATGGAGGCTCTGGTCTCTGACTATCCCGACTGCAGGAAGATCAAGACCCTCTGCCCCGCCCAGGACCTGGGTGAGGAGCACATGGTAGCAAACAGGGGCTATCACCCCAGCCTGGTCTCAGCAGCCAACGGGGCACGTTAACCTACTGTCTTCTTCACACACCCACTGTACCATTTCTCTCCTCTGCATCTAGGGGGTTGGTCACCTTGCTCACAGCTCACCCACAGGTCTTTGGAACACCTGGGTCAATTCTTCTGCTGTGACTTCACTCCTGAACCTCCAGGGTCAAACAAGGAACACAGAAATCATTTTAGGTGTTCACAACTTTGATACCAGGAACTGGCTGCAGGGGATGGAGCAGCTGAGACACCAGTTTGGGCAGGGAGGTTCCCTAGAGCCGGACCCACAACAGGAATCTGCCCCTGGGCTGAAGGACCAAAGGAGGCGTGTTGTTCCTGGAGCCTGGATCCATGGTGGGACTGAGAGGTCCCTCCGTGTTCCTCTAGTGCTTCCATGTTTCCCACGGACTCAGCTGACCCAGGGGCTTGGAAGTGCACCTGCAGGGGTCAGCCCTTCCGTGATAGAGTGCAGGGCAGAGCTAGGAAGGAAAGCCGAGGGCAGACAGCTTCAGGACCAGCGTGTTCCAGTCTTGTTCAAGTAGCGACACAGTGGCTCCACTCATTAAGGCCTCCATGCCCACCCTTTCCCAGGGCACCCTCCTCTTTTCCCAATCAAATACCTCTTCACCAGCCTGGGTCCTGTGGTACATTCATCATCTGATGTCCTGTGAGCTTTTCCTATTCTAAGGAAGCTTATTGCTCATGTTCTCAGAGTCAGCCTAAAAATCAGTCCCCAGTGGTGTCCAGGAAGAGCCCTCCTCTGAGGCTATAGACAGGGAGAGGCCACCCCTCTGTGCACAGTTGGGCCTCCAAATGGAAGTGATCTTATTCATGAAAGGGGACTATTCATGAGGCAAAGGACCAATGAGGAGCTGGGGCGGTCTCATTGCTGCTGGGATCTAGCAGGACACAGAGATGTGGCTTCTCTAGGCTGCAGGCTGGAAGACTGGGGAGACCCTCTGCTGGTCTCTCAATATGCTAGGGCTCACAGCTGCTGTAACATGTTGGTGGCTGGCTGTTAGACTGGTGGCACTTGCATACATCTCTCATCAGAGGTCCTCATCACTGCAGCCATAGGTCACAGGACCTAAGCAGGGGACCAGGAGTTATTTGATTCAGCATGAGATCCCCTGCAGCTCCCAGCTCAGTGGGGAATGAGCGAGGGAACTAGCGTCCTCATCCAGCACACTGTAATTGCCTCCGGGGTCAAGACCATGCCCATCTAGCTGACCATCTCCAATTGAGCAGCTATCATTTAGTCCTTTTCTCTGACTCTCTGAGCTGTATCACGTGGCAGAACCTCAGTCAATCATTTCTGAATAAAGGGATGTTTGCATTCATTAATCCATTTTTACAAGTATTTATTCATTCAACAAATAGCTACTGGGATGCTGAGTTGATTATGCAAAATAAAAGCTCTATCCTAATTGAGCTTTTACACTCTAGTGGAGAGAAACAGATACAAATGCATCAATTCACATATAGCGAGCCAGAAAGTGAGATCATCTCTATCAGGAAAATTAAACATGGCATGAAGCCACGGGGTGATGGGGATCAGTTTTACAGGGTGGTTTTGGAACTCTGAGGAGGTGGCATCTGTGCTGAGACCTGAATGAGGGGAGAACTAGCCTCCCGGACACCCTAGGAGATGTGCAGGAGGTGCCAAGGTCCTGAGCGGGGAGAGTGTCCCCTATATGCACACAAAGGAGTGTCTGCGTGGACAGTGTGTGTTCCCTGGGAGAGGAATGGGGTTCCACACAAGGGGACGAGGGCAGGGAGACTTGCTTAGTGGTCAGGATAAAAACCCCAGACGACTTGGTTCTTTCCTCTCCTAAGCGTTCACACTGAAAGCAAGTCTTATTTCTCCTGATCCCAAATATGTTCCAAAGCCACACCCTTCTCCCTGCTGTCTGTTGTGCCCACTGGGGCTCCTGGCCCTCGTCTCCTGCCTGTGTGGCTAAAATGGCCTGCGTTGGCTTTCTTCCTCTCATTCCCTGCTACCACACATTCTCCATGTGGCACCTTGAGTTTTGTTTTTAAAGCAGAAATTAGATTATATCCCTCCTTTGCTGAAAACAGCTTTCTCCTGCACTCAGAACCTTTTCTGTGGCCCTCGGTGACCATTTCTGCCCAGGTCTCTGGCTGAGACAGCCTCTCTCTTGCCCTTACCCCTGGGCCTTGTCCCCACCAGCCCTCTCTTCCTTCCTCAGCACCTTCACCTGGCGGGAACATCTGGAAGGCTCTGCCCTGGCTCTCTGCCCGGCTGCTCACTGGTGATCATTTAGCTCTCGGCTCTTGTCTTCTCCTCAGCGAGGAGGGCTGGCTCTCCCGGCCCAAGTTGGCGGCACACTCTGCCTGTCACTCCCTCTCAGTGCCTTGCGGAGCCACTTGATAGATCTTCTCACTCTGGAATGTTCTGGTGCGTCTGTTTGCATGTCTATTGTCTGTCTCTCTGCCTTCAGAATGGTACTTTTATTAGAACCTGTTCTCTTCTGTATTCCCAAACCCTAGCACCGAGTTCCTGGGCCTGAAAGGTGTTTAAGGAGTATCAGTTTAATGATTGAAAGGGAGAGAGCCCAAACTGCCTGGTTGCCCCAGTGGGAATAGAACAGGTGGCTGAACACCTGGGCAGGAAGTGTGCCTGATGGCTTTGGGGAGGAGGAGGCTCCAGGGCAGGGTATGGTGGCATCCTCAGAACTACTTGGTCCGGGAGGTTCCCTGGAGCAGGCCGGGTTTGCCTTCCCACCCTCACCATGGCTCCCTCCACAGTGTACACCTCCCTCATCTTCCATCTTCCAGAGAGGCAGAGCTGGCTGCCTGGACATGGACACGCCTCAGTCTTAGAAATCCCATCTCTGCTTCTTCCCGACGGAGTAGCCTTGGACACACTTCCCCATCCCTCTGAGT
Source organism: Marmota marmota marmota (assembly GCF_001458135.2). Taxonomy (NCBI): domain Eukaryota; kingdom Metazoa; phylum Chordata; class Mammalia; order Rodentia; family Sciuridae; genus Marmota; species Marmota marmota. Next base: position 46,693,041 of record NW_026000016.1, read on the forward strand.
CTCAGCTGTTGTTCTGGGCTGTGCTGAAGAATCTGTGAAATCGTGTCTACATGGTCCCCGCCCAGCATATGGAAGGCAGCAAGGAACGTTCTCTGTCATCGGCATGTTATTGATACCTACCAGCTGACTATGGCCTTTCAGCACCCCCCATCCCCATCACTTAGCCTCAGAATCTCCCTCCTCTCATGGCAGCCTGGCCAGAGCTCAGGGAAGAAGCAGTGACTTCTGCCCTGTCCCATTAAAACACAGACCTACAGATCTCATCATGGAGAGTTTCAACAGGAAGCTTCCTTCCACTTCCTTCCTCAGTGGTCCTTTTCCTACTTGGGGTCTTTGCAACCCTATTGCTCCAGGGACCCAACTTTTCATGTTACCCTCACCAATAAGAAGATACTCACTAATTTCCTATGGTGTTATCTTGCTTTTTTAAAATATGCCTGGAGAAGGCAAGTCTTACCCTAAAGGGACATTTTGTAATGGTGGGACTCTGCATCTCGAGGAAGACGCCTGTATCTTTCTGTCATAGCTTTAAGGAGCTGTCTGCCCTGCTGGCCTGAGGATTGGCCCACTTGGTGTTTTCCTGTCTCTATGGTCTGAGATTGAGCCCTCCTGGGGTGGCCCTCTCTCTGGTTGGTGCCTAGCACAGTACCTGGGATGGGGAAGACTTGGGCCTCACTGGGAAGGGATATCTCCAAGTATTGGAGTCACTTCCACACCCCCCCCCCACCTCATGGATGCTTCTGCTTCCCTTTCCCACATGTAAGGAGAGGTGAGTGTCTCCCCCGATCCTGGGAGGCAGCCCCGGTGAGAACCTGCCCCACTGAAGCCAAGGTCCTGGGCTCAGCCTTTCCCACCAAGGAGAAAATAGCAAGAAAAACAGATGAGAACTGATACCCTGTGCACAGGGTCGGCTGGGACCTGGTTCTGGAGGAGCCCCAGGAAAGCTTTAACCCCGGGGGGGCTCTGAGCAGTTGGGGAGGGTGGGGGATGGGGGTGCAGCTCTCCAGCCAGAAGTGGTCGCTTCCCTCCCCCAATCTGGGACACTGTCCAGGTACTCCTCCCCTCTTTCAGTAGGTCATCATTGAGGTCACTGGGCCCACCCTCTGTCTCTCGGTGGTATCTACCTTCAACAGGGTCCAGTGGTTCTCATTTTAAACCTCTTAGGCAAGGAATATTCTGAATCTGTCCATCTTATGGATCAAAATGACCCACAATCAGCCTGGACCCTGGAGGAGAGCTGGGTTTGGAGTCAGGAGCCCCGAGTGAGTGGAGTTTTTAATCTGTTCCACGGGATCCATTATCTGCTGGGCTCCTGGCAGGCTGGTTCCCGGGCTCACCTGAGCCGTGACTGTTAAAGGGCTGCATAAACAATAAACGTGATGTAAACCATAGATGTAAACGGGACAGCACCTCTGGCCTCACTCTTGCAAAGGCTCACCCTGGGGATGTGGCCCTACACTCTACCGGGGGGGACAGACAAGACAATTTTTCCCACAGAATGATCCCTGTTCCTTTGATCTTTGCTCAGAGACTCATGCTTAGAACTTCTTTCACTGCCCCTGAGAGGACATGCAGGGGACAGTGAGATCATCGGGAGCCAGGCCTGAGTAAGATGTTTTGCAGTCCTTAGGCTGGGCTTGCTGAGCATCTAGAGACACTGGAGTTTTTCATGTGCATGTTTGTCTAGTAGCTTGGAGGGGTAAGAACTCAGGCTAAGGATATTGGCAAGATGTTTACAGACATTTGCACATAGAGTATCTCATTCCATCCCCTCCCTCTGAAGTAGGTCTCATTGTACAAAGGAGGAATTGAGGTAGCACACTGCAGACTTGGGTGGACTAGAAGCCCACACATTTGGGACTTCTGATCCAGCGTCTGCCTCAGGCCTGGCCATTCTGCTGAGGATTCAAGGAGGAGGGAATGGGATTCCCTTACTGCAAGAGAGTTAGGCACAATTGAACTGATCAGCCAAGACCCCTGAATGGTTTGGGGACACAAGGATCCTAGGATCACAGAGGAGGGAAGGGGCAGTGCTGCAAAGCCATTGGAGTCATCTAGGGTCCTCAGTTTCTCTACTGGAATGCTGCAGAGATCAGATGAGGTCCCAACAGTCCCTTTTAGTGTTTATTTTCTAGATGGGACAGGGAGGAGGCATCTGGCTTCTCCTGCTCTCCTAATGGTCCCCCTTCCCATCCCCATAGCCTGCACAGAGCAGGAGGGCTTTAGCACATAGTAAGAGGTCTAGAAGAATCATTGCCCAGGGTGAGGGGGCAATCGTCCTGAGAAGGCAAGAGCTGCAGATTCCATAGACACAGGACAGAAAGAAACAATCAGAGGTCCCCCTCCTACCCCAGATTTCAGGAGCTGTTTACGTGCTTAGGAGGGCACTCCATCCCTCTCAGATGCTGCACTGGAAAATAACAACTGGGCAAGCTGCTGCTGCTCGGGCAGCCTCGGCACAGAGCTGGGCGGGCCCCAGCCCTTGGCACTTGTTCCAAGGCCAGTGTGTGGGCAGATGATACGATGACTGGCTGCTGGTTGGGATGGTTTAGAGGCAAGTGGGGAGCCCCCAAGATATTCAAACCCTACCCTCAGTATTGGGTTGGGGACAGGCCATCACGTCTGGACCATGTCTCCACATATCATCCTGATGTTTTACATGCTCTGTGTGTCACAAGGTGAGAAAGTTTGGAAAGCACTATCCCTTGTCATCATCCTGTTCGTATCCTTTAAGGCTCCTATCATGATCTGTAGTGGTCCTGTTTATTGGGTCATTCCCTTAGAACTCCTAAAAGAGGTCCTTTGTTATTTTTTTGATCATTAATCAGAATTCCCTCCTTCTGCAGGAGAAACAAGCCAGTGCCTTGCCAACTTTGCCCTGAATTTTAGATACTGAAGACTCGGCCCTTGGGCAAAAGATCCATCCTTTTCTACTTTCTCTGGACCCTCCTGTAGGAGCCCGCCCTGCCGCCCCCAAGGGGCTGGGTGAGTCTCAGAGGGATCTTCATGGCAGCTAGGAAGCAGTTCCTCATACCCTTCCCTCTTCTCCCACAGGTACAAGACGGTGGTGACCCCACGGAGGGCAGCAGTGGCCATTGCTGGCTGCTGGCTTCTCTCCCTGGTGGTTGGCCTGACACCCTTGTTCGGCTGGAACAACCTGCAGGAGGTGGAGCGGGCCTGGGTGGCCAACGGCAGTGTGGGGGAGCCCGTGATCAAGTGCGAGTTTGAGAAGGTCATTAGCATGGAGTACATGGTCTACTTCAACTTCTTCGTCTGGGTGCTGCCTCCGCTGCTCCTCATGGTCCTCATCTACCTGGAGGTCTTCTACCTGATCCGCAAGCAACTCAGCAAGAAAGTGTCAGCCTCCTCCGGCGACCCGCAGAAGTACTATGGGAAGGAGCTGAAGATCGCCAAGTCGCTGGCCCTCATCCTCTTTCTCTTTGCCCTCAGCTGGCTGCCCCTGCACATCCTGAACTGCATCACCCTCTTCTGCCCCAGCTGCCACAAGCCCAGCATCCTCATCTACGTCGCCATCTTCCTTACTCACGGCAACTCAGCCATGAACCCCATCGTCTATGCCTTCCGCATCCAGAAGTTCCGGGTCACCTTCCTGAAGATCTGGAACGACCATTTCCGCTGCCAGTCGGAGCCCCCCACTGACGAGGACCTCCCTGAAGACAAGGCTGATGACTAGCTCTGCCTTCTGCTCCCACCAACCCATACCCAATGGGGTCCCACCAGCCCTCACCTCCCCGCTGTCCCACTGGTCTTCCTGAGCCCTTCCCCAGCTGGGCTGTGGGCTGTGGCAGTGGGGAGGGTCTGAAGAGATGCCCACGGAGCAGGGGGCCCCTCCACAGGGAGTTAGCCGCCCTGCACCGAGGGGTCCTGGCGGAGATTTGGGAGGGCAGCCCAAGGGAAGGATCTTGTGCCCTGAGGCCAGAGAAAAGTGTCTTGAGCGCCCCCTGCCTGATAGCCCATGAGGCGTCTAGCTGAGCAGGTCCTAGGGGCCAACTGTGGAGGAGCCATTGGGGGCTGGGAGAGGAAGCTCTGGCTCCTTCAGTGAAGCAGAGGAGTCTACTGGTGTAGAGGGTTGGTGGCATGTCCTGGGACCAAGCTTGAGGATAGGAGAGAATCCCCTCTGAGATGGAGATAAGCAGAGAAGGGGCGGGGGGGGGGGTGTGTCCTGGCCTGCTTTCTGTCCTGTACTGTAGGAGAAGGTGGCCAGGAGCAGGAATCCAGGAGCCTTAATCTCTGCCTCCTAGGATTCTGTGCCTGACATGCTGGGCACCGGGTGCCTGCTCTCTTTGTCCTGGGAAACCCAGGATTATACTTGGAAGAGGCAGAAAGAGGGGTCCAGAAGTCATTTCCCAGTTTGTGTATTCCCCACTGGCCGTCCTTTTGGCCCCTCAATGGGGCCTCTGAGCCCCGAGGGTGGTGTGGTAGGTGCCAGCCATGGGCAGCCACCAGGTGGCAGCATCGAGCCCTCTAGGGTCTTGCCCCAAGCTTCCAAGGAGCCTGGATATTGTAACTTCCCATCATGGGTGGCCAAGCTCCAACAGTCCTGAATGAAGATCTGGACCCTCCTAGGTGACACCATCTCTGCTGCTTCTGGGCCCAATAAAGAGAAGAACCCCAGAGACACCACTCTTAGGAGCGTTATGCCTGCCTAGGGAGGATGTGAGAAGCATCTGGGGGGACCCAGGGCTGACTGTGGGCACTCCTGGGGTGGGGTGTGGCAGGCTGGAACAGGCCAGAGAGGGCCACTGTCCTGAGAGGCCTCCAGGGAGGGCCTTGCTGGCATTGAAATATCCCTGGTGACTAATAAAAAACTGTGAACCCTCATGGAGAACACAGTGCTGCCACCACCCACCACTGTCCTGGGGGAAACAAGACAGACTTCGCAATAAAGACACAGCGGTGGGGGATGTGGGAGCAAGCAGGGTTCCAGAGAAGGTGTGTCTGTTTCTATAGTTACATACTTGGGATAGCAAGCCCTGAGTCACAAAACAAGGTCCGACCATTCCCATGTCCAGAAAATGCCCTGGGACATTTTGAGACCCTTCTTGCTGGCTCCTTCCTCAGGGTGGTGGATCCACCCACACATGGGGACACAGTGCCTCCCCTTCGTGGTGACGCTCACTGCCACAGAGGCCACAAACTGTAACATCACACACCTTTATTTGAGTGCTTCTTGCTCAGGGTACAACTCTGCAGGGTGTTCCAGTCTCTGTTCCTTCCGGGCTCCCTGGTGCCCAGAATGCCTGACCTGGGGCCTGCCAGGCCCTCTCCTGAGTTCTGAACTCCAGCCTCCGGGGACAGGAGGTCATCAGGTAGGGGCGGTTCCATCAGTTGTTGCTATGGAAATGCAGGTCATTTGGTATCTGCTGAGCTAGATTTTGGACCTGGGGGACGGACCCCTCAGGCCTGCAGGACCTTGGCAGAGAACATACTTCTGAGCCCCGGTGGTAGGAGGCAGAGCTGGGCTTCAGAGCTGCAGAGGGGGGTGGGGAAGCAGCCCCTTGTCCCTTCCTAGGCTGCCCCCCCCTCCTGTTCCAGGGCTGAACTCTGCCCATCACAGTTCTAGATATTTCCTTACTTATCCAGAGCCTTAGACACACCAGGGGAAAGAGTGCGGGGGCTGTTGTCCCCACTTTCATGTTGAGGAGACAAGCCCCAAGAGACTGCCCCTGCTTGTGGCTCAAAGCCAGGGTTAGACCCCTGTCTAGCGGACCACCGGCATCACCCCCTTGCGGGCCTCACAGCACCACAGCGCCCTGCACCACTGATGCATGTCTCTGGGCAGGCATCAGAGCTGCCTGGGACTGCAGATTTGTTCCCAGAGCTGACTTCTGCCTTCCCTCTTGTCTCCACCCCCTGTCCCCAGAGGTAGCAGAGGGAGTGGGTCCAGTCCTTTACCTGTCTCCTCACACCAGCCTCCTCCATTGCTCCTCAGTGTGTGGCTGAGGCTAGAAGAGATCCTGCAGGTTAGAGCTTAGGGGAGGAGAGGAGGGAACATCGAGGTTCAAGGTCACGTGCTCCCCCCCACTGGGTCATCTTCCCCCTTGGAAGGTCATTCAGAAGGCCTGATCTGATCCTCACTGTCTCCTTCTCTCCTGCTTTAATCTTCAGCTCTCAGTGGCATCCAATCCAACTCCAAAGAGGGAATGTCTCCTATTGTCCCATCCATGGTGTGGTCCCCAGAGAGCAATCCCTTACCTTTGACTTCCAGCCGGCAATCCACGGATGCCTCCCCCAGCACGTTGATGGCCTTGCAGGTGTAGACCCCGGAATCAAAGGGGCTGGGTTTCCTGATCTCCAGGGTGCAGACCCCTTGCTCAGAGAGGGCACGATATTTGGGGTCCCCCTGGATGTTCATTTTGTTTTTCATCCAGATGATCTTGGGCTGGGTGGCATAATCAGAGGAGAGCTGGGAAGGATGCTCTCAAAGGGCCATTCTCAGGCCCCTGGGGAGACGCTGGGATCTCCCAACCCTACACTGCCCCCTGTCCCACCAGCCCCGGGCCCCTCACCTTGGGCGATGCTCTGACGCTGCAGAAGAGCTGAGTGCTGTAGCCGGGGGTGGAGGTGTGGTCAGCCAGGGGCTGGGTGAACGAGGGGGCTTCCGAGAAGTCTCGCTCAATGAACCCTTTAGGTTTGGCAGCAATATCTGGGTTCGAGGGAAAATTTGAGATTACAGAATTTGAGGAGAATACATAAGGTTGACTTTATCCAGGATTTTTGAGAAGCCTTGCTTTTTTGTGGGAGCTTAGAGAAGAAAAGTCAAAGAAGCCAAGGAAAGCCAAGAGGGAGACAGGTGGGTTGGGGTGGTAAGCAGAGAGAAGAGTGGGCAGCAACACAGAGCAGGGGAGCAGATCTCAGCGGAAGGCGGAGACCAGTGACACGGAGTTACCGTGTTTCATTCCTGTCTTTGGAGACCTCATTAGTTTTCCTTTTTAAAACAGAAACTTTCTCCTAATTTTGTGCAGGTCAGGCTGGTGTCAAAAAGACTGTGCCTTCTGGAGCCCACACACACCCTGGGTGGGGAAAAGGCCTTGGACATAGAGGGTGACAGGGAGAAGGGCCTGGGATTTAGCATTTGACCCAAGAGGGCCAGGCGCCCTGCGGAGATGCTGTAGTGATCTCGTCCATCTGTGTGACGTTCTCGTTAGGCGGTGAGTTTGCTGCTTTTACGAACTCGCTGGAGTCTACAAATCACGTACATATTGCCCTTCAGGGTAGGTCCCTTGGGACGCTGTGCATGAGACCTAATGGCTGCTGTGACGTTCACAGCCACACACATCTTTAGAATAAGTACACAGCCTCCCAAGGGGCACTGCTCATTTGCATGGGTTTGCTCTGATGTGTTTGTTAAAGCCCATCAGCCACATCCCTTACTTTATAGCCACTCTGTGTGTGCACACACACTCATGCACACACTCACACACAGTGGTGGAGTCAAAGGAGGGCAGAGAATGGTCCAGGAAACAGGCACCCAGGAGAAGTCCAGAGGGAGGGATGCAGGGACGCGGAGGTAGAGGTAGAGAGAGACAGGGAAAGAGTCCAGGGCAGGAGCTGCTGGCCCTGGCTTGGTTTCGGGCCTGAACCAAACCTACCCGCCTTCCGGATGTGGGCGAGCTCCTTGGTGGAGGTGGCTGAGTCGCTGAGGCCACACAGGTTTTCTGAGAAGACCCGGAAGTAGTACGAGTTGCCAACGATGAGGTGGGAGATGGTGCAGGTGGTTGGGTGGTAGCGCTCCAACACTGTGAACCATTGCTGTGGGGACCCCGGCCCCGTCACACTCACCCCTCACCTTAGTCCTCACCCTCCCGGTGGCTGCCTCCCCAGAAGGGTTCATTCTATGTCTCCAACCCTGGGAGGTGAAACCATCCAGCTTTGGGTCCCAAAGGACTTTGAAGTGGGAGAAGGGGCACCTGGGTCACTCAAGTGAGCTCTCTGGGACCTCAGAGAATTCTAGAGCCTTTCTATTTTGGATGTGATTGCAACCTCATTATCACCTGGGGACTTCAGGATTCAGTCCCAGCCAGGATCTACTGAATCAGAATCTGCATCTTAGCAAGATTCCTAGGTAACTAATATGCCCATGAAGATTCCAGAAACACAGCTCCAGAGTTTGAAAGGCCTCTGACAGCCCGGGCCAGCCCTCCTTGCTGTCTTAATGGGGAAGAGTCCTGCCAAGGGTCACATAGGGAGTCAACAGTCACTGCACTGAAACTGATCCTGAGACTCTTGGTGGGATGGGCCTTTGCAGCCACCTTAGGCACTTCCTCCCCACCCCACTCTGTCCCGGCAGGCCTCACCCCCGTCTTTTTGTCTGCCTTCTGCACCGTGTAGCCCAGGAGCTCTGTGTTGCCCGTGTCCTGGGGTGGTGTCCACTCAAGGGCAGCATTGCAACCCCACACGTCCAGTAGCTTGATGCTGCTGGGGGGCCCAGGCTTCTCTGCAGGACCACAGTGGAGGGGAGTGAGCATGAGGCTGAGCCTGCCACAAAGTCCCCACACCCGAGTTTTGGTTCCTGCCGTGCTTCCTCAGCCTGCCCCCACCAGCCATCAGCTCCACGGGGGATGTTTCTACGTCCCTGAGGACCAATCCTGTCTCCCCTGGCCCCTTACCAATCACCAGGATGTCGATGGCTGCCTTGGCCTCCAGACCTTCCAGCCTCACAGTGAGTTCATAGCGGCCTGAGTCAGAGCGCTGGGCGGAGCGGATGAAGAGGATGGAATCCTGGTCCCCGCTGCGCACGTTTACCCGCTTGCCGTCCAAGACTTGGCCATTGTGTGTCCATGAGGCCTGAGGCTTGGGCTTCCCCTGATGGGAGGGAGCCCTCAGGGTGAGTGCAGGTCAGGCTGGCACCCCCACTCCCTCCAGCTCCGGGGTATCTGGAACTGTGTCCTTGGAAGCCTGTCCCTTGGTCCTTCTCAGGAGGGGCAGCAGGGGCTGGAGCCATAGGTGCTGCCCCAGCCTTGTCCTCCAGGTGTCCAGCTGCACTGGGGATCCACCTGCCAGTCCACAGGCTGGGGGTCACAACTGAGTCATGTGTGTGATCAAGGAAGGACGAGGCCTTCTTGGTGGATCCTAGGCAGAGCCCTTGGGGGAATCCTGATTTTTCCTGGGCTTCTGCTGTGGACCTGGCTGGGACTCTGGTTTCCACCCAGACTCTCCCTCTAGGTAGAGGCATACCCACCTGGAAGGGGATTTGAAGGTTGATCGACTCTCCCACCTGGCGGATGTAAGTCTGCTGAAGGTGGCGGGGGACACGGATCTTGGGGGGCTCTGCATGAAAGCAAGAGTCTAGGCTTAGCACAGCAGAGGGATAGCTGAATGGGGGCTTCTGACACAGGGATAGGGGACAGCTGGCTCTGGCCAGACAGCAGCGCTCCTGGGTATGTTCTGGCTGCTTCCTTGTGGGAGAGGCAAAGCTCTTACTCGTGAGATCGTGGGGCTCAAATCCTATAAGGCCCTTGGGGAGCTGAAAGCCGGGAGGTTCCAGAGAGGTCAGGGCCTCCATGGTGTGAAGTGGTAGGCATCCCAGGCACTCTCTTGGCACCTTGACCCTGCCAGGCTGGGATTTGCCCTGCAGCCCAAGCATTCGAAATCTCCAGATGGGCCCTGCTGGCTCTCTGGCTCCCCCTGGAGGGGAGCAGGCGCTGCACCTGTCAGACTGTACTCCCAGGACAGAAGGCAGTACTTCTTCCTGCACACCCTGCATCCCGCACCCCCCAACAGCCTAGGATTTTCAGAGAAGCCCTTCCTTGTTCGGTCCTAGGCCTCTCGACCCAACCCGGGGGACTAGGGTCTTTCTCTGCTCAAATGAGGCCAGAGCAAGTATATCCCTTCTCTCTTTGTGGCCCCTCTCTTTAAACCTCATGGTTGGAAAGTCCTTCCTGAAGTCCTGCCTCTGCCCCACTATGGCTTGTAACTACCTTCCCAACCTTCCTCTAATCAGGTGCAACCAAGGGAATCACTGGACATTCCAAGGGAAGTTGCCACAACCTTGTTCCTGGGGTGGAGGTGGGGGTGCATGTGCTGGGCCTGGGACGGAGGCTCCTCAGCAGCAAACAGGTGGCAGCAGTTGGTCGGTGGCATGAAGGGTGGCAGAGAAGGAGGAGACAGCCAGAAGGAACACTGTGTCTCCAAGGATTAGCTGAGCGGGCATTTGGCTTGGGAGCAGCAGGCGAGGAATGCTCTAGGGGCAGCTGCAGGAGGTCAGGAATGCTTGGCAGCTCCAGGTGGCCAAGGAAGGACAGCTGAGCAGCTGAGGATCCTGGACAGGGTCCCCACCCCAGCCTGCTCTCCCATAAGAAGCCTGGCTGTCCCCTACTTGTTTGTGGCCTTCTCCTCCTCCTTTTCTCTCCAGGAAATTCCCTCCTCTCCCGCCAGTGGAATTTTAATGGAGAAGCAGGTCTGAGTCTGGCTGAGTCTGGCTGGCTCCTGAGACACCAGGCCTCAGAGGCCTCTGAGTCTGACCTCCTTGGGGCCCTGGGGGAAGGTCGGGACTCCCCCAGGCAGGAGGACTTCCTGGCACCTCGGGGCTAGAGTCAAACAGCTATCCTGTAGTTGCCATGTAGGGGCACGTCTCATCCAGACTCAAAGGCTGGGAATGTCCCCTGTAGCTTGGTGGGGCATGAATGGCCTCCTGTGGGCATCAGTATCTGGGAGCACCATTGAACAGTTGGGTGACCTCCAGATTGTCCCTAGGTCCCTTGGGATCTGCTTGGCTTGGATATGTGAACCATGACAGTCTGGTTCTATTTCTTTGAATCCAAACTTGACCCGTCCTGTGGCCTTGATACCCTTTCCTTCTGAATGCCTGGTCTAGAAGGGTGGAGTTCTGCTCTCAGCCTCCACCAGGAACCACTGTCCGCCTGGTGGAAGAACTAGAAGGAAGATGGAGAAGGCCTCAGGCCACCTGTTTGCCTGCCTGTTTCTCCACCCTGGGGCCCTGCTCTGTCCCCAGGGACCTGAGATCAGACCAAATGACTCATTGCCATTAACAGACTGAAACATGATCAGCTCTGGGAGGGTAGTGAGGGTAGGATTGGGCTAATGCACCCTGCAAATAGAAATATTAGCAATGGGGACAGCAGCTGGCCTTCAGGTCCCTAGTGAGGCACTGCCCCTTGGGGATGGAGAAGCCCTCACAGGCCTTTTGTGGACCCCCTTCCCCTTCCCACTAGGGCTCTGGGAGAACAGGGGCAGCAGGCTTTCTCTCTGTTCCAGAACCTTTGGGGGAGATCTGGAACCCAGGCTTAGGAAATGGGCAGAAATTGAGCCTCCATGGCCACTGGAGGGATTAAGATTGGCTAGAAGGAAATCAGGTGGTATCTTAGCACTGGGACTCTGAGACAGGTGACCCAGGGACCTGAGCTTTCCTTTCTGGACATCAGGAAACCTCTCCCCAAAGCTTTGGGGCTGGACTACTCAGGGAAGTGACTTCTTTGACACCCCCAGAGACCCCTGGAAGCTAAGAAGCCCGGCACCTTCTCAAGTCAAGATGGCAGGAGCACGTGGCTTGTGCATGTGAGTGTGGGGTGGGGAGAGGGCTTCGTGGATCTCACTGCCCATGGCTTCATTTCCTCCATTAGATGGGGCTGGGGAGCAAGAGGTGAGGTTTACCTATGATCTCCTGGATGTGGACAGGCTGGTCCAGCACTGCAGGTGGACCAGCCCCCGCGGAGCTCACTGCGGCCACACGCAGGAAGAACTTGTCTCCTAGAGCCAGGTTCCGCAAGATCTGCTGGGTCACCATCATGGGCCGGGTGTTCACAGGGACCCACTCTGAGGCTGCGAGGAACCGAGAACATGTGAGATCTTGGGACATGGTCAGGGCCACCCTTTTCAATGGGGTGTCCCTTCTCAATGGTGGTCTGGGGACGTTGACCTCCCTCTCTGGGCTCATTTTCCAGTTGCTCCACTTTCCTGAATTCTTCATGTCCAGTGTGGCATCAAAAACATGGAGCGGGGGAGGGTTAGACCACTGGAATGGTGACCAGAGATGGGGTTGCTGAAGCCCAGTGAGGGGTAGACACCTTTACAAAGTCACACAGCAAGGTGGGGGCAGAAGTAGAGGCCCAGATGAGGGTGACTGATGTGGAGGGGTACGGAGGCAGCAGGAATGGAGCCCAACACTCCCCATTCTCTGTTTCTCCTCATCACCTCCCTCTCTGCACGGCACCTCTCTCCTCCCCAGAGCAGTGCTCTGTTCTGTTATTCAGAGGCTCCTTGGAGCTGAAAGGTGAGGCTCCTGAGGTCCCTGCCATCCCCCTGCCTTCAGCGGGCCCCAGTGCAGCTAGAAGTGGGGGCGGGTTAAGGAAACTACTACCTGTCCTCCTCCCTCCCATGCCCCCAGACTGGGACTGGAGGTGTCCCTGCTGCCCTCCTGGCCACTCATGTGGGGCGTCCGCTGGGCTGAGCACTTACTTCCCTCTCTGCAGATCTCCACCACGTAGCCCTGGAGCCCCAGCCTCCCCAGCTTCTCCGGGGGCTCCCAGCTCACAGTCACGGAGCTGCTGCTCACATCCTCCACGGTCAGCAGCAGCGGTGCGCTGGGGACATCTGAAGAGAAGCCAGGATGAGATGAAGAGGTTCGTGGCCATAAGGCCCCCCCGGCACGCCTGCTGCCCTCCTCCACCTGCCCGGCCTCGGCTCACCTTCGCTTGGGGGTGCAGGCTTAGTGACCGTGGGAGCTGTGGGGGCCAGTGCCTGAGAAGCAGGGTCCTGGGGCTCCTGGGGCTCCTGGGGCTCCTCCGCCTGTTCTTCTCCTTTGGACTCCGATGCTGCCACTTCTCCAGAAGGCTCTGTGATGGGAACACTGACAGACTCAGATGCCGTCTCCTCTGGACCAGAGGCAGTGGCCTCGGAGGTGGCCTCTCCTGTCATTGTTGGGCTGTAGAGGGTGAGGCTGGGGTGTGCAGGGGTCAGCAGTGGAGGGTCTGAGCCTCCAGGGTGTCTGGGACACCTAGGACCAGGCTTATATAGCCAGGGGCTGCCCCGCCCCCAGCCAACGATTCCCAGCTGTGGGGTCAGGTCAGGCAGGGGGTGGGGGGTGGGGAGGGGAGGTGCCCAGTCCAGGAATAGCTCTGGGGGAGGAACCACGGGGCCCCTTGAGGAGTGCACTACCTTGCCGTCACCCTGTTTGGACCTCACAGTCAGGGTGCTAGTGCTTGGCTAGGAGCAGGCACAGATAGGTGAGCTGGGACACCATTAGGACCAGTGCCCAGGTTTGGGGCAACGGGAGACAGCTGCTGTTTAGAGAAGGAAGTCTGGTCAGCTCTGGGAGTCTGGCTTCCGTGAGCCACTTAGATGCAGGTCTTTTCAGACCGGGGTCTGGGGCTCAGACAGCCTGCTCCAGCCTCCCTGGTGAGCACTCACTCCTGGCTTTGCCCCTGGGGTCCTCTCTGCCCTGGGAACTCTCCCTTGTGCTCTGTGAGGTCAGGGCCCTACCTAGGCAGGGAGTTGAGATGCTCAAGACGGAGCTGGCCAGAGAAGGTCCTCCAGCATTGGGACTCCAGGAAGAAGAACTGTCCCTGTCTATTTTCTTGTGCTCTAACAGAATATCACAGAGGGGTAAATTATGGATAGATGTTTATCTGCTCACAGTTCTGCAGGCTGGGAAGGCCAAGAGCATGGCACCCACATTGGTGAGGGGCTTTATGGTGTCATCACGGGGCAGGTGGGCAAGCGAGACAGTGAGAGGAACTTGGCTCAACCCATCCTTTTTATCAGGGACCCATTTTGAGATAACTAACCTGCTCCCACAATAATGACATTAATCCATGGGTGAGGGCAGTGCCCTGGTGGCCTGATCTCCCCACCTCTCATAAAGACCCCTCCACTTATACTGTGACAATGGCGGTTGAATCTCAATGTGAGTTTGGGGGAGGCATTCAAACTGTAGCAGGGACTAAGCCCTTCAGTTCCTGTCTCTGCTGGGAGGTTGATACAGATCCGCCTTCCCTCCCTGCCTGGGGCTTCCGTTTTCCATGACCAAGTTGGGTGTGGGATGAAGTTGTGGGCAGACTCAAAGGAACCCTTCTGGAGGGCAACTCCGAAACTTCCAGCCTCTCAGAACAGGACGTGGGCATGGACCTGCCCAGTGTGGGAAATGATGAAGGTATGGCCCAATTCCTAGTCACTCACTGAATAAAATGTTGGTAATAATTTAAATGCCGTGTGCAGGAGTGGGAAATAGTGACTTCCATTGCTGCAGGTGGGATAGTTGGGAGCAACTTTGGGAAGAGTGACACAGAACCTAGAGATATGAACAAAGCGCCTGCTCAGTGACCCTGATGTTCCACTCCTGGAAACACTCACCCGGGAGGCCAGGGAGGCCCAGATGAGAATGTTCACAGCAGTATTACTTGTACTAGCCCAAATCTGGGGTGGGGGTGGGGGACAGCTCTCCTTCAGCAGTGGGACAGATAAACCACTGGAGAACATTTATGCAATTCAAAAGCAAAATCCGGAATAAAATGAACAAACTTCAGTCTCAGACAACACCATGGCTGCTCTCACAGACCTAATGGTGAGGAAGGGAGCCAGGCACACAGAAATGGGGCCATCTCAAATGCTCTAAATCCAAACACAGGCCACACCAAGCTACTTTTTCAAGGTGCACCCATAGGTGGTAAAGCATGCAGGAAAGCAGAACACAGTTAGCATGGAAGTCCAGGTAGTGGGTCAGGGTTGCATGTGATTGGGAAGGTCCTGGGGTGCCATCAAGGTTTCATTTCCTGCCCTTGGTAGTGGTTACGGGAGTTTTCATAGTTTTCATGCATAGTGACTGTAAATTAAACAAATACATTTATACACTGTTTACTGTGTATGATGTATCCCACAATTTAAAAATAAGCAAGCATGTTATTTTTTGAGGGCCCTCATCAACATGCAGACTGTACCCCTTCCTCAGAACAGGGGGCATTAGAGTGTGGCCGCCTCTCAGCCCTGGCTGTCCTTGTGGGGAGTGGAAGTGGAGAACCCAGGGTGCCTTGGATGCAGTCCTGTCTGGGTGCTCATGTCCTCTGCCAGTTGATTCAGTGTCCTTCTGGGCAGGGAGCAGGCCCTGGAGACCCGATCTCCATCCTTGGCCTCTGACTGTGCAGCTATAAGCGAATGTGACTAACCCTGCAGGACCCTGAGTCAGCCCTGCCGAGCCGTCCCAAGCTGGGGGGAGGGTTGCCCTTGGGGCTGCTGTGTGGCTGCCCAGAGAGCCCCTCAGCCCTGGGGTTTCAAATACCTTTGTGTGACAGGGCAAGCAGTGGCAGGGTTGAGGGAATGCTTGGCCACTGGCCAGCCCTGAAATGCTAGGTACCCCCTAAGGCTCTGGCCAAGTTCTTTGCCTTTAGCAGAGCTGTGACCTTGGAATCAGCTGCATCTGCCCTGCTCTGCTTGGTTCGGATTTCAGGGCCACAGATAAGTATTTTCTTCCCTACACCTGAAATCAGAGTCACAAACCATCAGGCCAACTCGTGATTATCCCAAGTCACAGATAATCCAAACATGAGGAAATCCATGAATAAATTCTCTTTAGTTTTGGAGGATGTATCTGGACTCTCTTTGGATAAAGTCATTCCAGGGCCCTGGAAATTCACAGAAGGCTGGTGAGGGCATCTCCCCCTCGTAAAGCATGGGAAACTGGCTGCTCTTCTGGGTATCTGATTCCCTCAGCCTCCACTGGCACCACGGCCCCAGACCAGCTAGGCAGAGGTCAAGGGATGAGTGTGAGAGGAGGGACTGCAAGGACCCTGGGCTACAGACAAGGTCATCCTTTGGACAGACACGGCTTTCAGTGCAGCAGTGCCCCTGGGTTACTGACATGCACGTCACTGAGAATGTCAGAGGCTAAAGGCCATCCTTCAAAGCCCTGCAGAGAGAGGCTCCTGCCCTGGAAGGCAGGGAAGGTACATGAGAGGACATGTGTGTTTCCTTCTGACGCTGAGGGTCTAGGGTTCAGGGCTCTCCAACCCCATCCTATGATGGGCTCCTACCACCTTCCTGGGAGCCAGGAGAGATGAAAAGCTGGGATTAAAAGCATTCCTTCCTGGTGTCTGCTAGTCTTCAGGAAACAAAAATGGTTTCTTTCAACAGAAACTTAATTTGGAAGTCTGGATGGCAATGGCTTTCGTATCTGAAAAGCCATCAGCCACGCTTGGGTGAAGTCCAAGGCAGGAGAATCTAAGGAAGCTACCTTCCGCTGGGGTTTCCTGCATCCTGGTGGTGAGGACGTGGTAGCTTCATCTCTGCAAACTCAGGGCTCCCAAGCCTCAGGGAGAGGAATCCAGAAAAGATAGGGGGAAGTGAGCGCGATGGTCCAGGGTGCCACCAAGACAGACCAAGCAAGTGCGATGCACCGATAAGCTCTTGTACTTTACTGAGCAGCTGTGGGATTAGGAAAGGGAAATGGCATAGGAGATACGATGATGGATTATGTTCCTAAACGAAGGTTTCAAATTGAGCTTTGCAGAGGGTATAATTAGTATGGTAACTGACTCTTAGGATGTTTGGCTACTTGGTGCTAGAGCTTGCCAAAATGGTGTCCTTTCATTAGGAGGGTCGGGGGTAAGCAAGTTGAAGAATTCCCCTGTGCCAGGCTTGGGGGTCTATGAGCAGTGTTATTCATCAGCAGGTATGAATTGATACTGGGTCTGACATTGTGCTGGTTCCTAGACCCTCACTGACCCCACAGCCCCATCTCTGGTGTTGCCCTTGGCGCAGGCTGTGGGGAAGAAGACGGAGGCTCAGATGGGAGATCAGCAGTACAGGTGCTCAGGCTCCTGGCCAGCTGGAGTCAGAGGGTGTGGGGCGTCCTTGGACCCCACGGTATACAGAAAGACAGGGCTAAGCGGCTGAGAGTGCATCCTTGATGGCATTGATGAGAGGGAAGGGTAGATTCTGGCCACAGAAGGAGCCCCGGAAGTCATCCAAATCCAGGGCCCACACCGCGGCACCTGCCAGTTGCTTCTGTTTCAGGTACTGCACCTGGGGAGGGAGGTCCAGAGGGGGAAGGGTTGGGTTATCCAGGGCAGAGTGCATATGGGGATACCAGGTACCTGAGACTGACCCCCCACCAGCAGCCCAGACCTCAGGGCAGGAGGCTGACTCTGGCTGCTTGGAGCAGGTCCCCCCTCCCTCTTTGTCCTGGGGGGTGGCCCGGTGAACTTACCTTGCTTCTGACGCTCTCCTGGTCATCGTATCCCACCCATTGGTTGCCCTTGGTGGCGTAGGGAACCAGCTGGCTGGGAATTCTATGGACTGTGGCTCCGTGGAGGAATTCACAGATCTGAGCAGAGAATAGGACATGGGTAGAACAGGGAGACTTTGCAGGACACCAGGAGAAGTCACTCCCCAAGTCTCTGTCAGCCCCTCATTTCATCTTGCAGCCTCATTCTCAGGGGCTTTGGGAGCTGTAGGCTTCATGCAAATTTATGTAAAACAGATGCAAATGTCCCCCCAGTTCAGCTGCCATAGCCTGAGGGCTTTAAGGGATTCTGATTGGCTCCTCCATCTTTTTATTTTTTGGAGCTTGAACCCAAGGGTACCCTAGCACTGGGCCACATCCCCATCTCTTTTTATTTTATTTTGAGACAAGTTTGTGCCCATCGCCCAGGCTGGCCTTGAACTTGCCGTCCTCCTGCCTCAGCCTCCCAAGTAGCTGGTATTATAAGCATGTGCCACCGTTTGCCTTCTCCATCTGAAACAGGGATTTGAGAAGGCGTGGGTGGACACCGAGTACTAGCCCCTGGCCACAAGAACATCAGATGCTAGACTGGAGACCCTGCCTCTTAGCCATTGCACTTTGCTGGGCTGGAAGGAAGACCCCAGCTCTGTAGCCAAAGGAATGTTCCAGGGGTTGGTGGTGCAGACTCATGCCTGCTGGAGACTTTGGTAGCAACAGGCCTGACTTGTCTCTTCCTCCTCCTCAGGGATGTGAGGTCAGCTGGATCTGATTTTATTCCCAAATGAGAGAAAAAGTGGGGGTGGGGTGGAAGGACCCCCTCCCCCATGGCTGTAGATAGCTTTGGGACAATCTTAGCTTCTCCCCCAATTCTATTACCTCATAGTAGGCGAGGAACCCTTCTTCCTTGGTGAATCGGCCTGGTATTCCCGGCCCTGAGATGGGGGCTCCAACACCCGTCTCGGAAGAGGACAGAGTGAAACTCCTCCCAAAGATGGGAATGCTCATCACCAGCTTGTCGGCTGGGGCCTGCCTCAGCATGTACCCCACAGCATAGTCCTGGGTGGGGATAGAGCGGGGACAGGAGGAGCAGTTAGCTGGGCTGGTGGCGCGGGGATCTGAAAGGGTTACAATGAACACTGCACTGTGACAGGCAAGGTTGCGGTGGCACGGGGCGTCTGGGATTCCCCATTCCTCTGGGAACTGATCATGTCAGTTTAAAACGAATTTTAAAGTTCCATTCTTGAAAAGCTCCCTTTACACATAGGAAGGGATCATTATTATTTGACAGATGCAGAAATCAGGTGCCTGGCTCAGACTGCACAGCTAGCAAATGGCAACTTGAAGACAGACACCCACCTCCTAGCCTCTAGCCTCTCTCTATTCTGCACCTGCCTTCACTCAGTACACCCCACAGCCATGAGGATGAAGGATTTGGGCCTCAGGGTTCTCATCTATAAAATGGGTCTTATAACCCCTGCCTTGTGGGATTCTACTGAAGATTGGAGGGGTTGGTGTGTGAGCCCTGGCAGGTGGCAGGACTTTGTGACCCCCTCCCTCCCTCCTTCTGGGTACCCACAGTGTTGCTGTATCTGTAAGAACGGGTATCCTTCTGGCCTCGAAACAGTGGGCTGTGATGTCCTGTGGACCCGCGCCAGGCTCCATGGAAATCGTAGGTCAGGGTGCTAATGAAATCCAGGTGTCTAGAAGGAAGGGGATGGAGGGTGAGGTGGGAAATTAGAAAAGCTCTTGGCCTCACATCCAAAGCCCCAGCAGGATGTGATCGGGGAAGCAGGCAGTTGACAGACAGACCATTAACCCAAAGCCCAGGAGTTCCTGGTGACCACTGTCCTGGCTGCTGGCCCACCTCCCCTGGGCCATGCCAAGGTGTGAGCTCAGGGTCCCAGGAGTGTACTCAGGGCCAGAACAGTCCTCTCTGTTACCTCCCGCCCCAGCACATGGCTGGCCTCTATCTCACCCCAGCCTCTGCTCTCCTGCCAGGCTCACGTGGGTGAAGCAGGGAAAGAGCCCAGTGGGGAAAGAAAGAGTGGGGACAAAGGATGGCCCCACCCAAGGAGCCCTGGAGGGAGGAGGAAGTCCCCTGCAGGCATGCTGGTGAGGGAACTGTAAGTGGATGACACGAATATGAGCTTCAGAAATTTGGGACAAATTGTTGAAAGCCACCTCTTTCCCACCAAGTGATCACTTGAGACACCAAGTCTACACTTGTAAGATTCTAAGGGAGATTCTAAAAGTGGCTGGAGAGTCACTTTTCTTTCCTGCTGGGTTGGCCACTATCCTGCCTGGGCTCTGGGGAGAGATCATGCGAGGCTTCCTATGCGGACAGGATGGTGGGGCGGCAACAGGAAAGGGGGCCGCCTGTGTGCACAGACACGGGGGTACCTGGAGACTCCCAGCATTCTAGAAACACAGGGTATTGCTGCTGCAGGGCCTCCTCCCCCAGGCCCAGCACCTTGCTCTTCTGGCCACGGGAAAATACTCTGTAATGGTTGGTGGCTTTGTATATTTTTTCCTATTGCGTTTCCCAAATACACCTAGAGAAATGCTCTCAACTGGTTAGCAACATGCCAAGTGAAAAAAGAAGGTCAGAACTCATGTTCCATTTGACAGATGGGGACATTGAAGCACAGGGTGGGAAGGTGACTGGCTCAAGTTCACATATCCAGATTTGGGAAGAACTGGGTCTAGAAGCCTGGTCTCCTGGGTCTTCATTGAATTCTAGGGTAGAGGAAGGAGTGGTATGGGCAGAGGCATCTGGGGGCTGGCTGGGCAGGAGACTCACTGGGATATCTGGTTGATGTCATAGCCGCTGTCAATGTCAATCTTCCCCGGGGACACAGCTGCGCTGAGCAGGAGCTCTTGTGCTCCGGACTGGGCTTCCTTTGCAAATTCGGCCTTCAACTCCTGGATGGGAGATGGGTGGGTGAGTGAAAGAGACCCAGGCGGCAGGAGGGGGAGACTTGTGGAGGGACGCCAAGCTCTCTCGGCACCTCATGGACCTTCCCTATCTGCTGGGACCACCTATCTGGCTAAGAGGCCCGTCATGGGGCCACCCATCTTTTTTCTAAAAAACTGGACCAATCTCATCCTCAAACCCCATGCCCACCCAACAACACTCCATCACTGCCTGTCCTGGGGGGACCATCAGAACAGTGGGTGATGTGGTTGGCAGGCGTGTTTGCCTTTCAGTCTGTGCTTTGTTTTAGCCGGTCTGTGAGATCCTAGGATCAGGTGGTGTGGACCATCGCTCTGCCCCTGGGAACTGGAGATGCTTGGGCTGCCCCAGGTGGAGCTGAGTGCCCCTGGCTGCAGTGAATGCTGGGTAGTGGGGGACATCCGTTTGGGACTGAACCATGGACAATGGATGCTCCATGTTCACTGACAGTGGCAGTGAGGGGTGGGGACCCTGCTCAGTCATGGCCTTCTGCCTCTTAGGACCCCACACCCACCTCCCACTGGGGTCACAAAGTGTCTTGCTTATTCTCTAAGAGTTCCAGGGCTCAGAGGCCTTGGATCCTAGCCAGGAGGCTGAAGTCCCCCTGCCTGTCCTCAGGAGATCCTCTGTGGTGGACAGAACGGACCCACCCCTGACACCACCCCCCCCCGCCCCCAGCCAACCTGACCAGGACCTTGATTAGGGTGGTGTGAAGCTGCTTGTTTCTTCGTCCGGGGGACAGCCAGGCTATGTCCAGCCCATCAAAGCCATGCTCCCGCAGAAATGGTGGCACTGACTTGATGAAAGTGCCGCGCTTCTCCACGTTAGAGGCTATTTCCGAAAATCTGGGACGAAATTCACACCCCCCCCAAACCGCGTGTTCTCAGCATGAATAGGTCAAGTGCTCCCAGTTTCTACTGGGGCTCCTGGGGCCTGGGGAGCAGGGAGCCTGGACTGACGCAGCCCTAGGAGGGCCTGGCTGGGACAGTGTGCACCTCCAGCATTAGAAAGAGCCAGGCGCCCCTGGTTTCCAAGCCACTTACTCACCAGCCACTTCAGACAGGGCACAGCCCAAGTCTCAGTTTCCCCATCTATAAAATGGGATCATTATAATACCTCCTGGTGCTGTCATGAGGGTCACATGTGACGGAGGTGGGAAAGGGTACTTGACCCCGTGAGCATTAGGTTCCTTCCAGGCCTCATGGCAGTAGCCCTCAGAAGTTCTTTGCTTTCAGGTCAGAAAGATAATAAAAAGAGGATGGGTAGGGAACCAGGAGGTACACTGTGAACATGCTGTGTGACTTCTGGTAAGTCCCTCTCTCTAGACTCTGGTTTCTTGGCTATACATGAGGCAGGTCCCTGACAACAATTTAGGCCTCTCTGCCAAACCAGCCTGGGGCCACTGTACCCTCCCCCCCATAGTGGGTGGAGAGAGCCAGGCCTCCCCACTCCCATCCCTTCCTCATGCTCCAGTAGTAGGTCCTACCTTTGAGAGCCAAAGTTCCATCCTCCAACAGACAGAAGGGTCTTGAGTTTGGGGTTCCTGTGGGGCAAAGAGGAGGGATGATGGTGTGGAGTGAAATCTTGGTGACACTGAGGATCTCTGTGTCTCTATCTTTGAGTGAGGGGCTGCACTGGGCCTCTGATGACCTCCTGCCCCTGAGACTCAATATTCTTTTATGTTTTGTTTTTTGGTACCAGGGATTGAGCCCAGGGGCATTTAATCACTGATCCACATCCCCAGTCCTATTTAAAAATATTATTTAGAGATAGGGTCTCACTGAGTTGCTTAGGGCCTTGCTAAATTGCTGAGGCTGGCTTTGAACTTGTGATCCTCCTGCATCAGCCTCCCAAGATGCAGGGATTATAGGCTAGAGGTCATAGACTTGGTGGCCATTACTCTGAGATAATGCTGTCCCTTCTCGTTGCCCCTGATGGAGAAGCCAGAGAATGGCCAAGTAGGGTCACAAGCACTTTCCAAGCTCCCTGGATAGGCACCCCTAGGGGAGAGAGAGAAGGCCCCTTTCCCAGGGGAGCTACAGTCTGCCTGTCATCACCCAAATACTGCCCAACCCCACTTCACACCTCCGCTCACTGAAGCTGAGGACCCTTGGCTCTCCATCCAGAGGTGGTCCTGGGGGCCTTCACCATTCTCTTGAGCAGAGTAGCCCTACCCTGGAGCCAGCCCGGCTACTCCCCCATCTTCCTCCTGCCCTGGCCAACCTGATTTTGAGTGCGTTCAACATGCCATAGAGTGTCTCGTCGTTCCATTCGAAGATGTCAATCTCACTGTTGCTTATGTTGGCAAAGCTGTAGATGATGTGGGTGCAGAGGGAGGGGCCAATGGCATCTGGGAAGCAGCTCCCGTCACCTTCCCGGTACTGGGACCAGTTCGTGTAGTAGCAGACCAGTTTGTATGCAAAGCCTGAAGGAGAAATCTAGGGTGGGACCTGGGCCGGGATTTAGCCAGAGACACTCCCGTTGAGCTCAGAGTTGAGCACCAATGGGGCGTGGGAATGGGTGGGGGGAATGGGCCAGAATCCTGAGCAGAATGAAAATTCTGACATAAAAGAGCTGGTGCACGCCCCTGCCTCTGAGGGGTTCCCTATGTGATAAAAACGAGGCCCGTTTTGAAGGCACTTGGAACAGGTCAAGTGCAGCACAAGACCACACTGCAGGCAGAAACAGGCCACGTGGAGGTCAAGATGAAATGGGCCTCCTGTGCAGTGCGGGTCCAGGCTTCCTGGAAGCAGTGGCCTTGAGGGAGGGCAGGGACCTGGCTCAAGACAGCCAGTGTCAGAAGACACCCTGGCCTTCCTGCCAGGACCCTCCATGAGGTCTTTAATGCCAAAGGGGCTCTGACTGTCTCTTCTCTCTGTCCAGATGGAAGTGTCCCTAATTGTAACCCACCCAGAAGGGCGGTCCCCAAACTGGTGTACAATATCACAATGTCCTCTCATTCTAATGACCCCTACAGCAAATGATGTCCTTTCTGGCCACTTGGTTATGGAAGACAGTGGGCATCGCTTGTCCACGTGGTCCCTGGGCCCCTGACAGTGGTGGGTCCCTCTGTCTCCTAATCACTGAACGTGAGCTTTTTAAAGTCTGTTGTTTTGAAAAAGTTCAAATCTATTGAAGAGTAAATAGTACATATCCATAACCCCAGCCCCCTGGTTTAACGAATGCAAATAGTTCTAAGCCTTTGGGGTCACTGAAGAAACTTCAAGAATGCTCTCTGGCCCAAGACCTCCTTCTCATGGGTGCTACACCTTCACCAAATGCTAGGACACAAGGTAGGGGTGGGGTGGGGGCGGGGTACTTACAGCACTGCAGCAGCACCAGGACCGCAAAGCCTGAAGGGAAATTCAGGGTCAGACTCCCTGCAAGTACATCTGAACCTTCCTCCTGCCCCCTCCCCAGACAACCAAGGCCCTACCATGAGCCTCCACACTCGATCCCCACCCCCCCACACCCCGGCTCTGCTTTGTCCCTGCTGGTCTCCCCCACCCCAGAGACAGGAGGCTGGGACCCTGTGCAATGGCTCTGTGGGGTGTCTGGGCCCTCCCACCTGAAAACCCACAATCCCCACTTGATCCAATCCCCCTTGGCTGGACCAGAGACCTGTCTGAACCACCCTCAGACCCATCCTGGCTGCAGCAGAGTAGGACAGGGGTGGCCTCTTCCCAGTGCTCAGCAGCTCCTGGTGCCCAGCTGCCCAGACAGAGCCTCTTTCCCAGGATTCACACTTCCTATTTATACTGGTCCTACTCTACTCCCCACATCCCCAAACCATCCCCTTTACAGGAACTAAGCTTGTATCAATGACGGAAGCATCAGGCTCGTGAGTGGGGGTGGGGGAGCCTGCCCGCTACTAGAGGAAGATTGAGAAACTGTGGACTTTTGAAAACTTTGCACCAGTTCTTCAAGATGCACCTGCCAACAGAAGAGCCACCCTGGAGATGACTGGGGGTTCCCAGGGTGTGACTCAGCTGCCTTTCCAAAGCCTGCTTCCTGTTATCCTGCCACAACTCGCTTCTTTCCAGCAGTTTCCGGGCTCTTCTGGCAGCTTCTACCTCTGACCAGGCCCTTGGCCAGGTTGAAACAGGGCACAACTGCATTGTGTGAGCCTCGGCAGCAGAACAAGACTGTGTTATCACCTTGCCTGACCTCCCCCCTCAAACTTTCTGTCTCCTGGCTGTACCCACAGCTGACCCAAGTCTAGGCCAAGGCCAGAAAGCCTTGAGGGTAGGTGGGGAGGGGGTCCCCCACCTCTTCCTTTTAAGCAATTTATACGCTGTTTGTTGAATGGGGGAGCCAGGAGAAAAGAGAGACATTTCTGAGAATGCTCTGAGCCCTGACACTAATTTTTTTTTTTTTCCCTTTCTGAAATGCCAACAGTGATGTCTGCCAAGGGCCTTTGTAAGCCTGCGGGAAGTACTGTGGAGTAAGCACGGGAGTAACTGTGGGCCACTCGTGATGTCCCCCAGGAGCAGCGGCTCAGAGACTCTCAGAGAATCAATAATCTCTGCTCCTCTCTCAGTGATGCTTTTGAAATCCCAGCCCAGTGAGGCGGCTCCTCTCTAAATCCTTCAGTGACTTCCCATCACTTTCAGCAAAAGAACAAGTGTAGCTGGGTAGTCAGATGCTGTGTTAGCATGCCCCAGGGCCTGATTTCCACACCCGAGCCACCCAGAACAAAACAGAACAGAACCTCAACACTCACTGCTTAGTGAGGCTCTGCATGGTTCAGCCACTGTTTTTTGGTCAAAGATGCAAGACAACTGCACTCTTTGCAGACTAGAACTTAGTTAATAGGCAGCCAGTGGAGAAAAGTTCAGAATTCTAGGAGTCAGAATGGGTCCGAGAGCTTCCCAATCCAGTCCTTCTATTTTTACCATACCTTTAGGTAATTGTCAAATGCCATCCACTTGGCCCCGCAGCCTCCCGGGCAGAGGCCTCTCCCCATCCCTGCCTCTCGTTTCTCTTCCTCGGAAACTCCAACAGCCCCTCCCGTTTGCTGTTGAGTCCATTAGCAGTGGATGTTCTGCATGGTACTTGGTGAGTACTAAAAAGTCACCACCTCTTCCTCTAAGGTGACTGGCTTCTTTTGTACTGATGATTGACAGCAATGACAGACCATGAGAATTTTTCCCTGTTCTTTTGGAAGCACGGATGCGGGGGACTTCCTTGCATCTCTGATGGAGATAGTATACAGCAGACTGGGCAGGCAGACATTTCCCCCACAGAGGATAGGATGTGAAAAGAGCATCTTCTACCATTACTCTCTGCTTTTGTTAAAAATCATCTCATATGTTCCATTGGCCATTCCTGTTATCCTGTGAGCCTTCGGGCTCAGTTTGTTGATTCCACATTCTCCATGGAAATAGCATTGTCACAACCAAGAGTCCAGACACTCCTTGGCCTGCCGCAGCAGGACTGGCCAAGGGTCCCATAGTATATCACCTGCTACCTCATCTCAAGCCATGCTCCCCCAACCCCTGTACTCCTCCAAGCATGGCTCCTTCTCAAGCCGTGTGCTTTTTCTTCTTTCTCCCACCACAGGGCCTTTGTGTATACCACCAACTTGCCTGTGCATAACTATGAAGGGCCTGAGATTTTATGCTTCTTGCAAATTAATGAAATAGGCAGCCACAGTTTTATGAATGCTGACAGATTCTGCTCCAGGGACAAAGGACTTTTTAATCCTTTGGCAGAGCAAGCAGATGAACTTCATGTTTGGGCCACTTGCCCTTGGCCCCCAAGTCCCACGAGCATGACGCTGGAGCAGCCGGGAGGATGCTGTGCTTGCAGCGGTTCCGTGACAGCAGAGGAACCCATAGTTTAAGGAACTTAGATCTACAGCGAGCAGGAAGCCTGCCTCACCTTGACTTTGGAAAGAGATATTATCTTTATTATTCTAGACAGGAAACAACTCCAGAGGGAGATACTGTTTCCATCTCCAAGGCTGTTTGCTCTGCAGACATCATCGAGAAGAGCTTGCACGGCAGACAGTGCCCTGTGGGGGACACCTGCACTAATGCAGGCAGCCCTGGAGATGCCCCCAGTACCTGCCCTTCTTCAGCCAGTTTATCCTCCTCATCCTTCAGACTGAAGCTTGGCCACTCCTCCGGAGAGGGTGGACTCCCCTGGAGCTGTCAGATGCTTCCTGCCTCGATCACTAATACCCAGCCCAGCCCAGCTCTAATCATACCCCCACCCCATTTTTTTTTTTTTTTTTGGTGTGTGTGTGGCAGGAGGAATAGAAAAAATCTTGGGCAGGAAGAGACTGTCATGGAAGAATTCAAGAGAGGTTGAGACGCCAAGCTTGGGGCACGGTGCTTGATGCAGGATCAGGAAGGAACTTGTAGGTGGACATTGCCACCCCTCACAGGACATGTTCCCGGGACCCCTGACATGGCTTCCCAGGCATAATCATTTTGAGGCTCTCTTCCTCTTGCAAGGGGTGTCATTGCAAACAGGTAGAGTTAATGCTCCCCCAAATACCTGAGCAGGGAGGTCTCTTTTCTGCATGGAGTTCTCTCCTTCCAAGTGGGGAGTAGCTGCCAAGTAGGAATTGAAATTCATTTCTAAGTCCTCAGCTCCATCTTGGTGTCGGCCCAGAGTAGATGCTGTCACAGACTCAGAGGCAGAAATATTTGGATGAGAAAACAATGATTTAGGAAGGGTGAAGGGGAGTGACATTTCCTGAAGACAGGCTCATCAAAAACAGAACAGCAAATACTTAAAGGGAAAAAATGATGACTAAGGTTACCTTGCTCATGGCGGAAATCTGTAGCCTTCTTATGTGTTCCTTATAGTCAGCCAGCGTGGCAAAAATCAGGATAAAACCGTTTTTGTCAATGACTCCATACTTATAAGAAATAGTCAAGGCTTGTGATTTTGGAGTCCATACCCCACCTAACAGCCTAACCTGTTATTTTGGGTTTTCTCCAGATTCGGGTTGTCCCACCTCCTCCCTGCAGTGGTTCTTAGTCATGAGTGAAAGAGACCAAAGTGCCAGGTTTTGCTTTTACTAATCCCTCTTCCCTGTGGGCAAATTCTTGTCTTTGATTCATGGATTTGACCGTGTAAGTTGCTTCACAATTTTCTGACTCAGTTCTATCCAATTGATATTTTCGTTTGTTTGGCCAAGATTTATTTCAATTGGCATAAATGTATTGTCCATTCGTATGTAAATATTTTATTTTAATATGGTTAGCAAAACCAGAGTCAAATGCTAGTTAAAGCTTTACAGTGGGGCTGTGGCTGTT
The DNA here is from genome assembly GCF_001458135.2 of Marmota marmota marmota. Taxonomy (NCBI): domain Eukaryota; kingdom Metazoa; phylum Chordata; class Mammalia; order Rodentia; family Sciuridae; genus Marmota; species Marmota marmota. The sequence continues at coordinate 46,720,459 of NW_026000016.1, forward strand.
GGCTCAGTGGTAGAATGCTTGCCTCACATGTGTGAGGCACTGGGTTCGATTCTCAGCACACATAAAAATAAATGAGTAAAATAAAGGTCCATCAACAAATAAAAAAAATATATAGTTTAAAAAAGACTTTAAAAAAGCATTACAGTGAACTTCTGTCTGGAAAGCCCTTATGATTGGGAATTATAATAATAATTATTATTTTGTAGTACTGGCTATTGAACCCAGTGGCACTCTACCATTAAGCTACATCCCCCCAACCATTTCTCAATATTTCTTAATATTATTTAAATATTTTTCTTAATATCTCTCAATATTTTTTAAATTTTGAGAGAGGGTCTTGCTAACATGCCCAGGCTGGCCTCCAACTTGTTGGAGGCCTCCTGCCTCAGCCTCCAGGGTAGCTGGGATTACAGGTATGCATCTCTGGGCCTAGCTGGGAATTTTATGTGTGAAGTAATCATGGGAAGTCCTTATCAACACTACTTTCTCTAAGATCTTCATATTCATTAATATTCCTGGCCAGACAAGAAGTGAAATTGTCTGTAACCCATAAGACTGGAATTTCATAAGTCATATAGCTATACCAGTGTCTTCTCAAATTTCATAGGTGTTCTTTTGACATGTAAAGTGTGGCCTTTCTTTTTTAACCTTGAGCTTATCCTATGACAGTAGATTCTTTGCTTAACCAAACTGTAGTCAGGCTTCTGAACCTCCTCCCTTCTGTATTCCCTTGTAAAATCCAGTTTTAGCAAAAAGCCCTGCCAAGTCAGTTAGCAAGAACCCCCCACCCCATCCTCACTACCTATCCAGGGTTCTCCTTCTCCACTACCCCCCAGGTAACATCTGATCACCCTGACAAGTCAGAATCCCCCAACCCCTGCCATTTCCTTAAGTCATTTCCCTCCACAGACCCCCACCCTGACCCTTGGCTATAAATCCCTCTTGATCATGCTCTATTCAGAGCAGAGCCCACTCTGTCCCCCCCACTGCAAGACCCTGCTGCTGTGGTCCCCATACCCATTGTCATGGTCCTGAATAATGTCTGCCTACCCGTGCTTTAGTAAGTGTCACTGGATATTTTTTTTCTTTAACACATATTTAATTAAATGGAATTTTTGGCACAGTCAATATCTAATTATATTCTGGTAGTAAAAATGACAGTTTCTATATAAATAACCTACGTGATCACAGTCATTGGTTCCATCTAGAGGTGGATAAATTACACCAGCTTATATAGTTACATTTTCCCTTTTGAATTTATAGAACCATGCATTTGGGCATAAAAAATAAAGAAACTTGTGAAGGTACTTTCCTTTTATACTTGGTTGTCATCGGTTTGTAAATAAGACCCATCCATGTGAGTTATTATAATGTGCACAATTAATTGTTTTTAATGTTCTTATCCTGATGATATATTAACTTATAAGCTATATTAAGATCTCATGGATTTTCTTTTTAATTCTGAAATTTGAAAGTTCCATTTAAAGGGCATTTCAGTGTGCTATAAGTATAAAAATAAACACTAGAGGGCTGGGGCTGTAGCTCAGTGGCAGAGTGCTGGCCTAGCATGTGTGAGGCACTGGGTTTGATCCTTAGCACCACATTTAAAATAACCAAATAAAATAAAGCCATGCTGTCATACACAACTACAAAATTTTTTAAAAAAATAAACACTGGATTTAAAGAAATAAAATGAAAAAAGGTAAAATATCTGACTAAAATATTTAATTGAAATATTAATCTTGTAGATAAATTGGGTTAAATAAGATATTGTTAAAAGTTTTGAAAATTTTATTCCAGTTTGTATAGATATGTTAATTGATGTGAATCATAAAGAATTCCATTTATTTCATCCATGTAGTCCTAAGATGTTAATTTTTATTTTGTTGGTCTTGCATAAGGTATTCCACTCCTACAAAGTTGTATGCTTTTTGATCAGTCTCTTGTTCAACTCTGTCCTTGTAGCAGGAAAGCAGTCATAGATAATAGTGACCCAAAGAACATGATTGCGTTCCAATTAATTTTCATTTAAAAAACCTGACAGCCAGTTGGATTTGTCCCAAGAGCCACAGTTTGCTGATTTTTGTTCTCGAATCCAGACTACAACCACTCTAGAATTCTGACTCAGTCACTTGGTCTTGCGTAAGGTATTCTTGTGTAAGGTTCAATCTAAGGTCCATGGTCAGCTCACAGGGCAACCCGGACCCAGGGTGCATATCCTGGTATACTATAGTCAAGACACCAGATTCAGCTCTTTGTTGATGTTCTGTTGTTATTTCTTCCAGAAGACTGCATTCCTGATCTTTAGCTTGGAGTCGATGCAAGGCAAAAAGAAATGTCATCTGTGTATAATGAGATCAAATGGTTCTAGTTAATCAACAAGAATGGAGGAGAGTGGAGTCTTTTACTAAGGTATAATTTGCAGTCAATTTGTGTGAGGGAAAGAGGACATTAATAAATCTCCAGGGCCTTCATTGTCTCCCAGTCAGAATCCAACCAACTGTTTTTTAAGCCTAGAGACAAAATTTAAATGAATGAACATCTTGAAAATTATTGTGTCAGTCTTTGCACATGAACGTTTGAAAAACGTTTCTTTTCAAAGTGAAATGTGAGTATGACTATTTTTCAATAGAATCATTGAGAGATTTAAGTTAATACATTTTGCTCATAAATACTTGGTAAAGCTGAATGTTTCTTCATAAATAGGATGGCACTTATAATTGTGTTGAGATAATCAATCATTTGAAGAATGTCAAATATAGCTGGTTATTTTTAAATCTCTCTCCTTTTATAGGGTAAAAGAATAAATCTCCGTGTTACCCATGGCTATCTAAACAATCTGTAGCAGCTGGGGGTATGGCTCAGTGGTAGAAGCTTACCCAGCATGCATGAGGCCCTGAGCCCCAGCACTGCAACATAAAATAAAATTAAAAATCTTTCGATTGCTGCAAAAAGCATCTTTAAAGTCTTACTATTCTGAATATGGGGCCTGAATTTGGGCAAGGTAAAACTCGAGATGTAAGATGATATAAGATATGCATATATAAGTATTAAAAGGTAAGAAAAAAGAAATATTTATAAATATTATTATAAATAATATTTTTGAAACATATAATAATAAAAAGCAATAATTAATAAAAATTAACTTTATCTAAAAAATAAATTTTTGTTAAAATATAAAAATATGCCAGACAGAATGCAGTAATGAATCATAATACAAAATTTTTTAAAAATCTAATAGAATATACTCCTGTTGTTTCAAATGGCTTTTTTTCTAAATGTGGTATTGTCATTTAAGTATTTACACAAATGTAAAAAAATTTAAATTTCTAAAACATTTTTTTTCCATTTTCATTCTTTAAATCTGTTGATTTAAAAATAAAAATTATTTTTCTTGCTAAAACTATAATTTGGGGTTGGGAAAGGATAAGGCTTTTGACTGCAGATTTAATTAATGAACTTGGTGATTAGGTTACATGATAAGAGGAAAACGGGATTGCTAAACAACTTCAGAGTTTTGGGCCAGGTGTGGAAGTGACTCTTGATGACTTGGGAGGCTGAGGCAGGAGGATCACAAGTTCGAGTACAGTGTCAGCATCTTAAGCAGTCCCTATCTCAAAATAAAAAATGTAGGCCTGGGGCTGTAGCTCAATGGTGGAGTGCTTGCCTCACATGTGTGAGGCACTGGGTTCGATCTTCAGCACCACATAAAAATAAAATAAAGGTATACAAAAAAGTGTTTAAAGGGCTGGGGATGTACCTCAGTGGTCAAGGTCCCCCTGGGTTCAAACCCCAGTAATTAAAAATAAACAAACAAACATCCCAACTAATGTGTAATTGTATAAGAAGAAATATTTATATATTTGTAACTGAGATGACTGTTTGGAAAAATTAAACTGATTTAATAATTTTGGTTTAAAAACAAGTCTATGCCTTCTTGAGTTTAGCACCTGCTGACGTGAGCACCATGTTCTAGTTTATACAACTCTTTATTTTGTCATGAAAAGCTCAATTATTTTGAATTGCCTAAATTTCACTTACTGTTTTTGCTGATCATATAACCTAACACTAATTTATTAGACATTTTGAAATTTCAAAATAAAGTATCCAGCTAAATTAATTATCATAATCAATATCTTATATAGGAGACACATTTTTAATAATACTAAAGATCACATGGACTTAATGTGTCAGCGAAAATTATAATTTCTTTTTTTATATATATTTTTAATTGTTGATGGACATTTATCTATCTATTTACTTACTTATATGTGGTGCTGAGGTTTGATCCCAGTGGCTCATACATGCTAGGCCAGCACTCTACCACTGAGCTACAACTCCAGCCCTAAAATTGTAATTTCTAAGATAGGCACTGTGGTGCATGCTCATAATCCCAGTTACTTAGGAGGCTGAGGCAGGAGGATCCTCAGTCTCTGAGACTCAGATGCTGTCTCAAAAGGAAAAACATTTTAAAAAGGGCTGAGGATGTAGCTCAGTGATAGCTCAGTGATAGCTCTGGGTTCAATCCCCACTGCTGAGAAAAAAATTGAGATTTTCAGATCTTTAGTTAACTTTAAGAATTTAAACTAACATTTATTTGGGTAAATAATCAATAATGTTTGGATATTTGAGCAACATAGCTCTAAAATACCCCTGCTATTACTTAATAACATATAGCAGAGGGACCAGTAATAGGCTGGATAGCTTCTATAGAAACCTCTGGATTACATTAGTGTATATACTAAATTTTTTCTAGAAAGGTGGGCATGTATGCAAGATAATCAATGTTTTGTTTATGAAAGGGAAAATGGAATAATTTTGTCTTAAACTAAAAATGTTCTTGGTAAGCCAAAACATAAGAGAAAATAATAAAAGACAAATTTGAAGTTGTACCATAAGTTCAGGTGGCCTAAAGAGACGTAAACTTTAAAATAGCTACAAATAGTGAGTTTAAAAGGAACAATGATCTGCTCCCTGGTGCCATGTCCTGAGCTGCTTTCCTCTGCCACATCCTTCCCCTTGATGTTCTGCCTCACTCAGGCCCCAAGGAATGGAGTCAGCCATCTACAGACTGAGACCTCTGAATAAACTTTCCCTCCTCTAAGGAAAAAAAAAAAGAAAGAAGCAATGACATATGTCAAATTAGTTTAATAAAGTTGGCTGGACATTGATGAATTTATTCATTCGTATTATATTCCTTTCTACAATCATTAGTATTAGATTCTTTATATCATTTGCACAAATGATTTACACCAAGAGTCGAAATTGAGCTCTGGTTGTTTATAGAACCTCTTCTCAATTAACATAAGACCCTTTTATCATCCACATACATGATTCCCTCCAGAAATGGATCAATTGTATCAATTGATTTGCTCAAAGTCATTTCATTTTTGGAGAAGAGGTAATTTTATCACTTCTTGTGCCTTTTTGGAGGAGCTACGATGGAGCAAAAGAATCTAAGGCAGAAGTGGGCACCACCTGCATCTGTTCAGAAGGTTGATCCAGACCTGGACTGTCGCTCAGTGCTAGACCACTTGGCCAGCATGTCCAGGGCCCTGGGTTTGATCCCCAACAGGTGTATCCTAACCCCAAGAAAACCCCAATACTTGATTAGTGAAGACAGATAATTAAACACTATTAGGTCTTTTTATTTTATTTTATTTTATTTTAGTTCTACTTAGTTATACATGACAGCAGAAACACCATCAGGTCTTTTGGAGGGAAGTATCACTTGAACATCTGAGTAATTTGGAGATTTTCTTTTTAATTTAGCAAGACAATCCCTTAATATCCCTAATGCTTCCTAACACAATGTCTCCTTTTTAACTTTATATTTAAAAAAAAAAAATCCAAAGGGACATTACTGCTTGAATCATTTGATTAGGGAAATTAAATAAAAGCTGATTTGTCTCCTTTCATCTTTGGTACAGGAATTTCACCTCTGTAACTATCAACAGCTATTGGGACCACAGGGACTTTAAAAATGAGAACTTTGGGCTGAGGAAGGAAGCTCTGAGCTGAGAATAAAAGGAAAGCTCCTGTTGGCCATGAGACATGTAATGCAGAGAATTCTATGAATTATCCTAAAGACACCAAACAAACTTTTAACCTTGTATTCTTAGATGCAGAGAAGTATCAGAATTCTCAGAAAAATACATTCACCCATAAAGACTACTCAGGGGAATCAGATTCCAGAAACTTGGCCCGCTGCCCCTGACGGAAGTCACTTAAAGCCTGGTCATTGCCTCAAGCCCAGATTCCACTCTTGATGCTACCCACGTGGGCCCCTTGGCCATGTGCCACCAGAGCCATCACCAGGAGCAGACTTGAAAATCATTGGATGAGCTGTCCTCAGAGGAGTGAGAGGAGGGTGAGCAGGGCTTCCCGGGGCTCAAACATAGAAGGGTGCACTGTGGGTTCCATGTGTCTGTTGACTGCATTGGTAGGTGCCAGGTGGCCCATAGCTAAGAAATAAGCTGTCAGAGGAGGACTAGGGACTAGTGCATTTAGAAAAGGAAAGAAAACATTCACTCACAAAGTGTGAACACAAGGAGTCAGTGGGCTTTCAGATGGAACTAGTTTCAAGTACAAAGAACAAGTATTTAAAGGGAAAAATCCAAAATGGCCACAATTGTCATGTTTACATTAGTAACGCCTCTTTGGGGTGGAAAACAGCAACTCGTTCCCGTGCTCCTCCTATCCACTACATATCCTCAGACTACAGCATAGCTAAACTCGGGTCAAACTGCTTTTGTTAAGGAATCACATTTCTGGGAAATATTCAAGTCTTCTCATTTGGGGGACTAGAACCAGTCAGGATTGGTATAAAGTGATTGACACGTATTATGCCAGCACCTCATGCTGCATCCTGGAATGGAAATATTGGTCGTTTCTCTTAGGAACAACAAACTTAACTTGGAGAAGACTAAGAACTTGCCCAAAGCCATGCAGATTTCACGTGGTAGAACAAGACTTGAGCCAGACTCGGTTCTTTCCACACTGAACAAGGGGGTTGCATAAGAAAGGCTGCCCTCGTGGGGAAGATAGAGGAGGAGAAGAGGGACAGAAAGACTATATTCGAGCGAGATTCACAAGGCCCAGTCAGACAATGGAACTCAAGAGTTGAAATCGCTACTGTCCCAGATAACTGTAGAGATCTTGCCAAGAAAGGAAGTCAGGAGCTAACTATAGATCAAGGACCGTGACGGTAGGAAATCGGTGGGTCTCTGGACTCTGCCTCTTCTGGTCAGTTATCTTCCATTCTTCCTATTGTTTCCCTGCAGTGCCTGGTGCTTAAACCCCAAAACTGAAAGGGACAGGTAGGAAGTGGGTCGCCAGCCTCTGTCCAGTTCTGCAACTAGTTCAGGAGGAGAAAGAAATACCACAATATGGTGTTGGTGTGGGTAGTTTTGAGAAAATTTAAAAATAAGGGAGGAGGTGAATAAATTCCTGCTGCCATAAAAAAAAGGAGAAAAAAAATGTTCTTAGAGCTGCCTGAGACCAAGGGCTGCCACACAGATTCTTCCAGGAAAGGGTTACTGAGCCCCCCCATTAGGTACCATATGCTAGGCTACGCCCTGTCTGGTGAGAAGAGGGCAGGAGGACCCGCTTTAGTTTGGAGGGTCAGGGGACCTCTCCGAGGAAGTAGGCTTAAGCTGAAGTCTGATGAGGGGGAGCGAGGCAGGCCAAGAAGCAGGAGTCATCTAAATGGAGGATACCACGTGCAAGGTCCCAGGGAGGGCCAAGCAATGTGGCTAGAGTAGACTGAGTCAGGCAGAGAGAGGCAACAGGCGGGTGCAGAGAGTGGTAGGGTCTGGGTCAGGGGGCCCTTGTTAATCACGGAGGGGTCTTTTTAGTTATAGATGGACACAATACCTTTATTTATTTATTTGTATGTAGTGCTGTGGATCGAACCCAGGGCCTCGTACATGCTAGACAGTTGCTCCACCACTGAGCTACAACCCCAGCCCCACTGAGGGATCTTATTCTATGTGTGACTTGAATCTCCCTGAACATTTAAGCAGGGTACAGGATAGGACATACGTTTTGGAAAGTCACTCTTGCTGTTCTGTGGCAAACAGACATAGAGGGAGGCAGATGAAAGAGGCCACAGTATGAATAGCCGTTTTTTTGTTTTTATTTGTTTGAGATGGGGTCTTGCTATGTTGCCCAGACTGGCCTCAAATTCGTGGGCTAAAAGGAACGTCTTGCCTCATCCTCCCGAGTAACTGGGACTACAGGTACGAGCCACCATGCTCAGCTAGGAGTAGCTATTCATGAGGTCCAGACAAGAGATAAGGTGGCCTGCACCAGGCCCATGGGACGGAAGTGAAGAGGAGGGGGCAGGCTGTAGACGGTCACTGGAGGGAAAGTCAACCAACTTACTGGTGAGAGGAGAAGAAGAGGAGCAAGGAACCACCTTGGGGTCCTACCTTTCGCAACGGGGACAGGTTGGGGAACTTCCTAGAGCAGAGCACCTGTGGCGGGGGTGGGCTTTATTGTCCTGGGTCTGTTTGGGGCATATTCAAGGTGAATTGCTCGGGCTTCACCTGAGCTCTGGAGCTCAAAAAGAAGCTGGAGGCAGGAGGTAGATAAATGTAGGACTCATTAGCATAAAGGTACTATTTAAAGCTGTGGAAGCCATGAGCTCATTGAGAAAGGAGGGGCCTAGGCCCAGGCCCAAGCCTGAGGTCTTCTGACATTTAGAGACCAGGTGGAGGAGACTGAGGAGGTTTGACTGCGGCTGCTTCTTTCAACTCCCCATATACAGCTCCTGCAGGCCCCCTTCCATGTGCTGAGCATCTGGGTATCTGGGTGCACTGGGGAGGGGGACAATGTCTTACCCCTAAGGGTTCACCCTCCATGCAGGGAAGGAATAGTATGAGTCCATAATAACATTACGACATGGTCAAGTATTTATAGAGAAGGATCTAGAAGAAAATTTTGTGGTCCCTGGTCCTGGAAACTGCGGGTATGGGCAAGTCTGTAGCAGGGGACAGGGGCCTCAGAAAGATGGAAACCAAGGGTGTAGAGGCTGGAAACAATTCCATATGTGGCTTCCTCCCTCAAGACCCCCTGAGTCCCCTGGCACCAAGATGTACCTTCCTTTCCCCTCCCCCAGCAAGTCCAGTTTCCATTGTCCCCACACAGCCTGGTCTTCTTCCCCCTGCAACTCCCACTGTCTGGCCACCTGCCCATCCTCATTTCCGTCTGTCCCCACGACTAGACACCCAGGCCCACCCCTTCTCAGTCGGGCTAGCCTCCTTAGGAGAACTGTTTACTAAAACCAGGATTAATGTGACAGAAAAATGACCACAGTCTGGGGCTTTGCCCTCCATCAAGGCGGGTTGTTTTCTCAAAAAAAAAAAAAGGTTGCTTCATTTCCTGCTGTTGAGAAATCAGGCATGTTGACCTGCTTAGATTTCACACCACTTGAAGAAAAGAGAAATCTGCTCCTACTGAGCCTCTCAGAGAAAAACAAGGTTAACCCCCTCATGCCCACAGGAGAGGCCCCCACACGAGCACCAGCTCCTGACGGGCTGCACCTGCTGCCTGGGTCATGCCAACCCCCCTTCCCCAGGCTCGCTCTCTCCTGAGGCCAAGTGCAGTCCTAGAACCTGCCTAAAGCTCTCTGTATCCTTACCTTGGACTGCTTCCCTCCTGGATGCACCCCTCCAGGCTGGATGTGCCCTGGGGGTCCTGGCTCTGAGTCTCCAGTCTGACTACCTGAGACTACAGTGAGGCTTGACCCTCACTCAGGGCCCAGGCTTTGTGCTGACACCCTAATGCTTTAACCCCTACTGTCACCAACCAGACAGCCTTTCTCCTTCCTTTGAAATGTCTGGTTTGCTTCTTTTTCATTGCTTATGGCTCATTTCATCCAGAATTATCATACTTCGCTGGCATGCCTTCTCCCTGCTTCTAGATTCCATCCACTGCAGAAGATCAAGCCTGGAGTCTGGGGTCAAATCTCACTTATGTCCATCCACAGCCTCAGCTGAGAGCTTGGGCATGCTTGTGAAAGGAATGAATTTTGATTCAAGCTGATATAGGAAATGCAACCGAGGACTTGATTTATTGGTTCTCGGTGAAAATACTCCTCAGACAGCTAAGAACAGAGTCTATAAAGGGCTAGAGAGCAGTTTGCTTTTTCGATCACTCAATGAGCATATTTCAGGCATTCACTGTGTTCCAGAAATGGTGTTAGGAGCTGGAGATAAAGTAATAAACATTCTGAGTACTGGAGATTCTCTTCTAATAAAAGGAAAGATCATCGGAGATGAGGAAAACGTCGCAGAGCGGTAAGTACCAGGATGAAAATGTCAGAGGGACGTGATGGCATCCTGGGAGGTGTTTGGAAGGGCTCTGAAGAGGAGAGCAGGAGGATGAGCTGATGGGCCGAGGGGAGGTCTGGGCGGGGGCAGTCCAGAAGGCAGCAGCTCCCTTAGAGCTGGAGGTCGGGGAGAGGAGACGGGATGGGTTGATCAAGTCCACAAAACACAAGGGAGGAAAGAGTGGCTGCAGCCTGGGGAACCAGGGACATGAGCAAGGACGGGGGGCAGTTCAATAGAGAGCTTGAGGTGAGGAAGCCAACAAGAGACGGCCCATGTGAAGGGCAGGAGCTCTGCCCTGAGTGAGGATTTGACTGCCGATGCTCAGTATCAGTGGTACGTGAACTTGAGCGACTTTTCTGGGTCTTATTCTCCTCATCTGCAAAATACCTACTCTTTGAGTTCTTGTGAAGATTAAATGATATAATATTACAAGTAAGCACCTATCCACGCCGACTCTACAGTGGGCACCCTGTAAGAATCTGAAAGCCAGCATCACGTGGTCAGGGATGGCCAGAAGCATGGAGCCCACGGAGTGGTGAGCTAGCAGTTGGCCTAGAGGAACTGTTTGTTCTCTCCTCTTTCCTCTCCCCTTTCCCCCACCCTGCCCTTCACCTTTTTCTTGTTTTTTTTTTCTTCCATCATGATTTTTCACTTTCACTTTCCTTTATATTCTTTCAAGTCAGTTCGACTGCCCCAAATTTAAAAGATATGTTTTAAAATCCTGTCTTGCTCATGTTCATTTCAGATGGTTTCTGTCTGGCTTGAAAAAAATCAGGTGTTTTTTCGTGCTTTGTACACCTCTCGTAATGAAAAAGAAACGACGTCGACACCAAAATAAGTGATTTTATACACTGATCTGGCCTTGGATGATTAGGTTTTTCCACTGAAGTCACTGTCCTTTAATAGAAAATGGTTCCCACAACTGGATTAAAGGATTAGAGAGAGATTGTCTCGAGGCACTTGGGGCCTGCTGTGCTGGGAGAAGGTCTCTCCACCAGCCAGCTGAGGAGGGGCTGTCTGGATGCTGTCCAGAGGCCAATGAGTCACTCCAGGGATACTCTGGACACAGCTCGGCTGCTGTCTGGCTGCCACTGCAAGGTAGCACAGGTGGACTGGAGGGAAAGGAAGGCCTGCTGGGGTCAGGTGATGGAGATTGGGACCCAGCGTAACCTATAGGGACAGGCCCTGGCACTGAGTGGAGTGTCAGATGTGTACCCATCCCCCTGCCCTGCCCACCCGCTGCTACAGGCCCTTGTGCCTGACCAAGAAAGGACAAGGTTCCTGTGTGCGTGCCCATGTGTGTGGCAGCACCACAGGGAGGAGAGAGCAGGTCCCCATATCCAGCTCAAGGCTCATACTGACAGGGGCCTTTTGTCTGGGAGAGCAGGATGAGGGGCAGCATTTGGCGCTGACTAGAGGATCGGCCCTGCCTTGCTTTCTTGTTTCGTGATCCGGTACAATGGTTGGCAGCAGCTGTGGCCAGTAGGTTACCTCGTCCAACCTGCCCACTGTACAATAGGAACCTGAGGACTCCAGATGGGAAGTGGCTTGCTCAAGGTCACACAGGGAGGCAAGGCTAAAGGCTGCCTCAGAGTCTAGTAGGCTGACATTCTTGCTCTGACTGTGGGGTCCCAGATGAAGAGCATGAAGCCCTCCTTCCCTGGCTCATGTAGGGGAGTCAAATCCCCTCCTACTCAACGGCTGCCTTTCTGCGAGGCAGGTGGAGAGAAGGAGGCCCAAGCCGCACACCAGAAGGCAGTGGAGGACTTCACCACAATGCAGAGAAGCCACATGGGGTGCACCAGAAAACCCACTTCAAACCTGAAGATGGTGGAGAGTTCCACCCCTAGAGATGCCCAAATAAGGTCATATGAACTACTGCTACAGTGTGAGGATCTCAAATTAGATGCCAGGAGGGAACTCAGGGAAAACAAGATCACTAGCTGGTGGGTCTGGGCTTGTGGGGATGGGCTGGCTCCTTGGTGGCCCAGCTGCCCTGCTCCAGAGGAAGGTCAAGGACAAGTAGTGATGGGGCAGGACAAGGAGAGATGGGCACTGGGTCCTCGTGGACTTTTCTTCTAGATGCCTCCCCTTCTCATGCAGCTGTCTTACTGTCCCCCAATGGAGTGTGGTCTCCGAGGGATGGAGGGACTCATAGGGTGGGGGATTGGAAGACAGGGAGGGTGGGTTCTGCTAAGCCCCGGCTTCTGGCTGCCCAGCGTGTCAGTTTATTATTGGCCTGGGTAACAGCTGGGAATGACAAGGACACCCTGGAGAAGGGAGTGGAGTGAGATCGGGGCCATCCTAAGCTCCCAAGATCTTCCAAAACGCCATCTGGTGGGGCCAAGGAAGGCAGGGGGGTGACAGGAATGCCTCTGCGCACCCCGCCCCTAAGCCCTGAACAAACCTGGCAAGTCCCGAAAGAAAGGACCCTGGGCCTCTGAAGGAGCATTTCTGTCCTTCAGACGTGTGTGGGAAACATTTGTTGCCCAAATGCCTGGACACGGGGGAGTGGGAGAAAGCTGAATCAGCACAAAGAGGGCTTTTTAGTGGTCAATCCACCCTGGACCAGGTGGTGGCTTGCTCAGAAAAAAGCATGACAAGGACAGAGCAGTAGCTGGGGACCCTTGAGCCACATTCCACTCCCAATAAAATATGCCTCATGATCCTTTCAGCGGTGGCTCTCTCTGAAATGCATTGCCACCTTCTACATGACATTGCTCCTTCAGCCAGGGTCCCTTATGGTTCACCCAAATTGAGTGACAGTAAGCCCTAGAGCCAAGGACACAGGTGCCTTTCCCACTTGAGAAGAACCTGTAATGTAAGGGTTCTTCTCATGGTGGGGGGTGGGGGGGCTCAGGACAGGAAGGAAGGAAGGAAGGAGGAGTTAGGGAGCTGGTTTACTGAGCCTGGATCCTCTGGAGATCCCTGAGGAAATGCGTGGATCCCTCCAGTGGGAGGAGGTGAGGTGCCTCCAGATGAACCATGTTGCCAGAAGTTTCTTAGCTTCACCACGGGACCTTCAAAATCTGCCTCCATTGCCGTCACCTCTGGGGAAGCTGCTGGTTTGTGGCATCTGACTCAGTCTTCTTCAGAGACTCTTGGAGATGGGGTCAGACCGAAGAGATAACCAGAAACCTCTCCATCTTTATCTCAAATGGGAGCTCCTACTCAGGGAACTCAGAGGTACTGAGTTCTGAGTAAAACAAGAGGAACAAGAAGATCTTTTGCTTAGAGAGGGACAAGAGTTTCAGCTCCCCACCTACTCAGGGAAAAATAGAAAGTGCAAGGATCCTGTAGCCACCAAAGACATTGACTCAGTTACAAGTCATCCTCAGAAATAGCCAGCCAAGATGGCTTTACCGATGACTGCTACCAAATGTTCAAGGAACAGATAAGTCCTTTAGACACAACTGTCAGAAAATGGAATGAGCCAAACTCCCCAGCTCGTTTTTATGAGGCTACCAGAACCTTGATACCCCAGATCAGTTTATCATCAGCCTGGGCAACAGCTGGGGTGGCCAACGGGTCACCCAGCTCAACCTAGAGTGTGGCAAGGACACCCCAGAGTGTAAGAAAGCAAACTTGCACCCCCTTCTTGCTCATTAATAAATGGAAAAATGTGAAAGAAAATATTAACCTAATCTGGCAATGTACAAAAAAGATATGTATCATGATCAAGTTGGATGAATTCTAGGCGTACAAGATGCATTTAATCGGGGAAATTGATTAATATAATTTGCTTTATTAATAGAATAAAAGCAAAAATCTATAAATAAAAAATATTTGATGAAATTTGCATCCATTCTTATGAAAACTCTAAGCAAACCAGGAATAGAAGGAAACTTCTTTAATTCCATAAAACCCAAAATAAATAGCATATTTAATGCTGAAATATTGAAAGCATTATCTTTCAGGTCAAGAACAAGGCAAAGATGCCCATATCACTACTTACCTTTACCACGGTATTAGAGGTCTTAGTGGAGTTGGCAAGAAAAATAAACAACAAGTTTAAGGTTTGGAATGCAAGAAGGAAAACTTATTTGTGTAGGTACTATGGTTGTCTACATAGAGTGCTTGTCAGGATTTGCAGAATAATCATCAACATTTATAATAGAGTTGGGAAAATAATGGGATTCAACATCATTAGATGAAAGTCACCATACAACAGCAATAGTAAATTAGAAATTTTAGCTTTTACAAAAGATACAATTTTCAGTAGTAATCAAAAATAAAAATAGATTTAGGAGCTAGTCTAATAATTAATAATCTTAAAGATATTTAAGAATAGTATCAAACAATTTTATTAAAATCTATTGTAGGGAGGAATAAAAGAATTTTAGATAGGGCAAAGGGGAGGGAGGGGAAGGGAGGAGGCAAGGGAGTAGGAATGATGGTGGAATGAGTTAGACCTCATTACCCTAAGTACGCGTACCAAGACATGAATGATGTGAAAAGACTTTGCGTACAATCAGTGACTTGAAAATTTGTGCTCTATATGTGTCACATAAAATGAATTGCATTCTGCCGTCATGTATAACAAATTAGAATAGATAAATTTTTTAAAAAAAAGAAAAATAAATAAATAAAATCTACTTAAGAAGACAACTAAATAAAGAAATATGTCTGCCAGGCGTGGTGGTGCATGCCTGTAATACCAGTAACTCTGGAGGCTGAGGCAGGAGGATCAAGCCAGCTTCAGCAAAAGTGAAACTCTCAGCAACTCAGTGAGACCCTTGTCTCTAAAAAAAATATACAAAATAAGGCTGGGGATGTGACTCAGTGGTAAAATGCCCCTGAGTTCAGTCCCTAGTAACCCCCCCAAAAAAATAAATATGTCATGATTTTACATAGGGAGACACAACATCAAAAAGATGTTGATTCTTCCCCAAATTAACCCATAGATTAAACCATAGATTCAATGCAATTCTAATCAAAACCTGAGCAGAATCTTTTTCTTTTATTCTCCTCTTCTTCTTTGCATGTGTGTGTGTGTGTATGTGTATGTGTGTGTGGGGGGAGGGAGTAGGTGTGCACATTCCTGTGCATGAACCCAGGGCCTTATGCATGCTACGAAGGTGCTCTACCACTGAACTACAGCCTCAGCCTTGACCAGAATTTTTAGTAGAAATTAGCAATATGATTCCAATATAAATATGAAAAAAATAAGCTAAAAGTACCCAAGACATTTCTGAAACTAAGCACATAGTAAAAGGACTTGCCCTACTAGACATTAAGATTTGTTATAAAATTTTAGTAATTAAGACAGTGAGTTACTGAGGCAGTGAAAGAAAAGTAGACCAATGGACTAAAAAGGTTACTCGTGCATATATAGAAACTTCTTATTTCAGTGGTGGCATTGCAGGTTAGGTTAGCATGAAAAGAATAGATTGCTCACTAAATAGTGCTGGAATAACTGTTTATCCATTTGGGGAAAAGTAAAATTGGATCCTAACCTTCCAGCATTACTCAAATGTCAATTTTAGAAGGATTAAAGAGGTAAAGGGAAAAACAAACCATAAATCACTTAAAAGATAATATAGGAGAATGTCATTTGACCTAAGACTAGAGAAAGTTTTCTTTATTGTTTTATTTTGTTTTTGTTTTTAAACCCAGGAACTATTTTATTCCTTAGTTTGGATAAGATAGGGTGTGTGTGTGTGTGTGTGTCGCGCAGTACTAGGGATTTAACACAGGGGTGCTCTACACTGAGCTGCATCCCCAGCCCTTTTTATTTTTGAGACAGGGTCTTGCTGAGTTGCCCAGGTTGTCTTTGAACTTGAAATCCTCCTGCGTGAGCCTCTGGAGTTGCTGGGGTTCAGGAAAATGCCATCACACCTGATTGGGGAAGGTGTGATGTAGTGATGGGGAGAATAAGTCCCAAGAGAAATGGGAGAAAACTTACACAACCACTGAGGGAAAACCCATTGCCTGTTCGTGGTAAGGCTGAACACGGCCACACCCACTTCCCATTAATTCCACTCCTAGCAAATCCTTCCCAGATGCACCAGGACCTCATTCAGGAGAGTTCAGGACAGTACTGTCTGCATTCGCCCCATACTGGAATGTTTGCCCACATGACTGTTTGCCACAGTGGAACGTGTCAGCGGTGGCCTGCTCGGGTGATGGAACACTGTTCAAGGTGAGAATGAGCTACAGCTACAAGGAGCACAGGACTGGGCTGCTGGAGACACCACAGTATAACTCTATTTACATAGCTGTCAAAGCAGGCTAAGCTAAACTGTGGCGTGTTTTGAAATGTACACAAAATTTGAAAAACTAAACAACAGAGTGAAATCCAAAATGTAGCTTGAGGGATCAGGGAGGGGACCAGGGAGGGGCATGTTAGTGGCTTCCAAGGTGCTGGTAGTGTCCTGCGTCCTACTTGAACCATAGGCTTATGGGATCCATTCACATATATATTTTGAACATGCTTCTATATGTGATATATTTACAATTGGAGTTAAATAAAAAATAATAAAGAGTTTCAGCTCTAGATAGGGTGTGGTCCATTTAGAAATCAGAGAGAGACCCTCTGGTAGCCTGCAGGTGGCCAAGAGAGCTGGGTCCCTCATCTGACAGGTTGTGGGGGTCAGAGGGAAATTTGCCTGGGGTTCTAGCAGAAGCATCAGATGTGGTGTTTAATTCTTTTAGGGAGAGGGCCTCAGAGACCTCAAAGAGTGTCATCACCATGAGGGAGAACAGCTGGACGTTCTTGGGGACACCACCAAAGTGTAAATACCCCCGCATTACTTTCAAACTGTATTTCTGAGTCAAGCACATCCTAACAATTCAATCAGCCTTTGTGCCTGTCTTCAAAGGTCACACTAGGTCGCATCACCTTATTAATATGTTCAAGTGTTGTGGGTGGTAAGGGAAAGTCTTGTTTAAATAGTGGTTTTTGCTTGTGGCTGGGGCCCAAGCTTAATAAAGGGGATTGCCCTGCACGAAGAGAGTGAGAAACCCACACCAGCTAGAAGCAAAGGGGCGCCCTATATGTGGAGAATTTAAAAATAGGCCTGTGCTTTATTATCCTCATGAGCCTGCAGCTCCAGAGTGTTCGTGAGGAAGCCCCCACCCCCTCCCTCGAGGCCACCTTCCCGTCCCTTGGCGATGCCAGGACTGGAGTGCCCCACTAGCAGCTGGAACTGCGGCGAGGCAGGATTCATCTGCATCCTACTCTGACCCAGCATAGCTCCTGGAACATGGCAGATGCTCAGGAAATGCTTACTGGTTTAAGCATTATTAAATTTCATGGCCAAACTATGAAATTAGATATTATATCTGTGGCATAAAGGAGGGTGCAAGGCGGGGGGAGAGTAATGGAGACCATGGGGGGCCTGCAGCCCTGCTCCACTGCTGGCTGGGTTTCTGCGTGTTTGATCCCACAGGACTGACGTCAAGGACTTGTTAATGTGCACACTGAGGCGTGGCCAGGCCCAGCAGAAATATCCAAAATATATGGTCTGAGGAGATAAACAAAATGAACACAACCTTAACTCAGCGAGGAAAAGCTTGCAGTGTTCTGGAAGGGGCTCTGGGCATGGGTCTCATTCACACCAGCCTCTCAATCCTGCTTTGCCAGATATTGCCCATTTAACTGGAGGGAAATGAGATCACGATACTTACTTTGGAGGGACACAGTGAGGATTAAATCACATGGGTTCATTCATTGACCACCCACTCAGCAAATATTTATTGCATGCCAAATGATGCTAGTATGGTCCCTGGTCATGCAAGAAATGTTAATTTCCTAATGACTGGACATTAACATTAAGAGGGCAAATGATGTTCAATAGAAAGGCTTGGGAAAGTAGTAATCTTCTCACAAAATGAGATAAGTACTTAAGTCTGGAAATTCTCTACCCTGGAGACAGAACCAATTTCTGCACCTGAGGACAGAAGAAGAAGAAAATCAGAAAGGGAATGGTTCTGTTTTTATTGAGCCTCAAATGAGTCATGGAAAGGACAAAACCAACTAAGATGTTGTCCTTGCCCTTAGGTGCTTGAAACTAGGGGGAAGATTGTAGCCTGCACCCAGATAACTGCAGAAGCAAGTGGGCTGGCCCAGTGCTGCCGGTGAAGAAGCCGTTGAAGTCCAGGGCATGTGTCCTGTAGGAGGCAACCCATGAGCTGACTTTTTGAAGGTGACTAGAGGAAGTCTGGTGCGGAAAAGAAGAACAGGAAAGGCAGATGCTCAAGCAAGGATGGGATCCACTGGGACACACCCACCACCCAGGATATGGCTACAATGCATGTGGTTTCCAGGCAGCAGCCTGGAGCAATGAGGAGTGGACCATGCAGAGCCCTGGGCACCAGAGCAGAGCAGTCACCAAAATCTGACTCTGAAGGTGAGGTCACACTGGCCAGGAGCAGTGACCTAGGAACCCTGACCTCAGTTGCTATTACTAAAAGGCCACTGATCAGGTGGGAATCAAGGTGACTGTTGACCTTAGGGACTGGGGACAGATATGCTCTGGGAGACATGCATGGAGCTATGATTACAGGCACTGGACTGTAGGAGGGACCCCCATTGAGGGTGCTTTCAAGGCACAGTGTGCCACGGTTCCCCCACCCCCCCTTTTTCACTTTTTACCTGTTTACTGTGGGTGTCCCCCCTCTATAGCATGGCAGCCCCAGGAAAGCAGAGCCGCTGACTCTTGTCCAGCTGTGTCCACCAAACATCAGGCTGGCATGTCACAGACACTTGGTCAGTGCTGAGAGGACTGAACTAGAGCAGGAAGACCCAGAGAACTTTTGGGGCCCATAGGCCATGTTGGAGGCAGAAGGGATGCAGTCTAGCACAGATGGCTTTTGGGGCGCAGTCATTGTTCCTATCTCAGGAGGATTCATTCAAGAAATGAGGTGGGCCTGAGCTAACAGGGTGACAGCAGCAACTGGGGGTTCCACATTAGGAGTCAGAGTGGCTGAGCTCCATGCTGATAGCTGGGGCACCAGGGGACCACATTGGAGTGGGGATGACAGGAGAGGTAGGAACTTTATTCTTTGGGTGGGGGGAAGCCATTGGTAGTTTTTAAGCAAGGAAAGTGACAGGACTGAATCCCTAATTTAGAAAGAGTCAGCTGGTTGCAGTGTGCAGGCTGGATGGGAGGAGGCAGGATCAGGAAGTGGAGAATCCAGGGAGAAGCCACATCTAGAAGAAAGGTGACCAGCTGAGGACTGTGAGTTTGGGGAGGTGCAGGGGCTGTGGACAAGACTTCCTGAAGATAAAATTGGAGCAGATGCAAGAGTCAGTATTCAGGGGGACTTTGGCTAACTGGACAATTATAGAGGCCTCATTCTGCTAGACTATGCTAGAATCTTGACTTATCCAGCTCATAGAAGGCAAGGGAAGGGCCAAGAGGCAAAGAGGGAGTGCTGGCCACCCGTCAGGCATACAGTACTCCTTCAGTCCTCACGGCCACCCTGGGAGGAGGACGGCCCCATTTGACAGTAGTGGATTTCTCTGCCTAGAGCCACAGGGTTCCATCAGACAGAAGTCTCCCCTGTGCCCCCTGGGCTCAGGCACTCCCCATAAAGAAACCCTCCACTGGACTTTACTGGGAACAGCTAGAAAGCTCTTACTGGGATGTAGATGTGATCTGTTCCCTTCTGGTTGAGAACGCAGAGGATGGGAATGGGTGTAAAAAGCCTGCTCTGGCCAGCAGAAGAGCAGGGCAGAGGAGTGGAGAAGGTCTTGTCAGGGCCATCTAGTGCTGAGTGCACTCAAGGGAGGGACCTGGTCACTTCCCCGTCTCAGCTGTGCACCTGTGCCTCACCCCAAAACCAGCTTTGAGAGTGACAGGCTGGACTATTAGGTTATGTGCAATTTTTCTTCAAATAGAACTACCAAGATACAACCCAAAGCTACAAGGGGTATTTAGATTACTCTCTACTCAGCGATGCTGTGTGCGCTTGCTCTTCTGGCCTGTCTTGGCCCCTTTGAGGCCTCCCTCTGTTCTAGACTCAGAGCAGGTTAGAATCAGTCTACAGTTAAATACCTACAGTTAAATACCTACAGTTAAATACCTACAGTTAAATACCTACAGTTAAATACCTACAGTTAAATACCTACACGGTAAGGAAAATGATTACTCTGGTGTCATCTAACGAATGGGAGCAGTAGGTGAGATGAGACATGTGAAGGGTTTATTTCAAAGCCAGCACTTGGTCCTGGGAGTCAATTCGTCCTCTAACGCAAAGCGACTGCAAGCAGAGCACCTAAGCTGCAAAACGCTCTTCTCTGCTGCCATCTAGTGTTTATCTTGGGAATAACACCCCAGTGGAGGTCAGCAGAAAAAGTGCTTTCTCCAAAGACTTCTGAGCCCGGTTGAATCTACATATGTATATTTCCTGACTTTTTGTTCTCATAAATTAAAATGTTTCTGTAGGAAGGCCAAGCCATATTAGTTGTATTCCCAGTTTTGAACCAAACTGTGATTAAATTCATCTTTCCTTTTTATATTTTTCTCTCTCATTTCTGATGTAGGTAGGTGACCAAATCTAGTTAGTTGGGACCCCAGCAGCCTCTGGCCTAGGCTCCAGTAACAGGGTAACTGAAGGTGGGTTCATGGAGGTGAGACCTGATATATAGGAGTTCACACATCCTAAACGGACTGCCTTCCCACCTTGTTCTGACCTGTGCCTGCCTTATGCCCCCCTCCCCACTGGCCTCCCCAGGGCAGTTTTTGAATCAACAGTGGGCTTTAAGAACCACTTTGAGTCACCACATCTGGGGAGAGAGGGCTGCAAATTAGATATTTATTTTTCAAGTAAAAGACGCAATCCAGAAGTCACAGGGAAAAGAAAAGGCAGTCAGCAGGAAGCCTGGTTATGGAAAGACCACAGGGAGGCCCTAAGAAAGACAGCGAGGCAGGCTGAGACGTGATCCTGGGCCCCAGCTTTGGCATGGCATTGGATGGGTCCTAGGGACTCATTTCCAGGTGCAGCATTTGCAGGAGGCACTGAACACCAGGCCTTGGGGGCAGCTTTGCTGGAACAGCCAACCCTCTGCACAACTGTAGTAGCTGGACGGATTCTGAGGGTTGGGGTAGAGCCCGTTGGGTTTGCCCTGGCAGAAGTTGTCTTTTCCAGGGCTGGGGCTCTGCTCAGGTTCAGAGGGATGACCTGGTGCAGGAACTCCAGGCTCTAGGGACCTTGGAGGCACATATGGAAGACCTGGGAAGACAATGAAACTCAGCTAAGGTTCAGTCAAAAAATCTCAAACCCACAGGCGGAGCACACAGGCAGCCGCTATAGGAACCCAACACTCCACACCCCACAGGTGGAGCACAGCTGCACCTTGAGCTGGGCACAGCTCAACAGACCACACCTGGGCTGCACATGTAATGGCACTCAACGGCCATATACCACTGCAAAGGCCAACTGTATACTGACAAGGGGTTCCGGGGGTCCCACACAGCAGCTGGGCACAGACTTTCCTCTTGACAAGAGAAGAACAAGGGCCCTATGAGGGCCTGTGGGGGAAGCCCTGTCACAACACCCTGGCAGGCATTGCCACAGCAAGGAAGAGGAAGAGGAAGAGGAAGAGGAAGAGGAAGAGGAGAGAGAGTGCAAAAAGAAAATCCTTTCAACTGTCTCCTCAGCTCCAGGGTTGCATGAACTATGCAAAATCACAATGTTGGGGCCCAGTCATTTTCTCAGAAGGGCCCAGCCCCTGTGGTTTGAGATGCAAGGGTTTGTAACCCACTCTGAATCCCCCCTCTGGCCCCCGGCCCCTTACTCACTCAGCTCCCGCCTCAGCGTCTGGATGAGGGGGTATTGGCCCTGGTTGCAGAAGGAGCCCGCAAAGTCATCCAAGTCCAGGGTCCAGACCATGGCCCCGCCCAGTCCCTTCTGCTTCAGATAGCTGACCTACGTCGGGGAGGATGGGAGTTCAGGAGCCAGCCAGGCCAGTCCCAGAACCCAGGGCCTTTGGCGCCCAGGACCCTCAGTCCTATGGGCAGTGGGGGTTTCTGGAAATGGCCCTGGGGTGACGGCCTGGGTAGTTGAGACCTGACCCTACTGGGCACAAGCATGGCCTGGGAGGGCCTGGGGGCAGGGGTGAGGAGTGGTGATGGTGGGTGGCCCTGCCTCAACATCCTGGTCATTTCGGGCTGAGCTCCTGGTTGTGATGTGTTCAGGTACCAAAGAAAACGCTTAAGCTTCCCGAAAAGTCTGCATGGAGTTTTCTTCCCAGTTCATACCTTTGCCCTCCCTGAGGTTCCTGAAGGAGCATAGTATGGCTGTTCTCTCTAGAAGAGAGGGCTTCCCTATCCCCTCACCTGCCAGGGGGGCAGGGTGCTCACCCCTGGAGCGTGGCTGGGGGCTGGTCTGAACCCTTGCTGGCCTCAACTCACTCTCCAGCCACCTCCCCTCCCGTCTCAGCCATGTCCCACAAGAATGCCTACCTTGTATATTTCAGGACTTGTCTCCCAGCACCTGCCACCACATCCCTTCTGCCATCTGTGACCCACTCCCCCCTGGAATCTCCCAGAGTACTTTGTCTGTCTACTCCTAGAAGAATTTGCTACTGTCAACTCTACATCATAATTGACGTGGGATATGCGGACAAGCAGTGTCCTCTTCAGTAGCTCACGTCTCAGCTGGAGAGGGGCCTGGAAACATGTTGGGCAGGAGGAAGGGGTCCTATAGGTAAACCAAGGCCCATGGTTTGAACATACTCCAAATGTTTCCATGGACTGAATAAAATCATAGGCCTAATTATGCATGTATCTCCTCTTCATGTGTCTGCAGAATTTGGTTGTATTTAATAAAATCCAAATCCTTTTAAGAGAGCTGATCCATGTAGGGAGATTTTTTCATTGTGCCTTAATCAATAGGTGGTAAAGGTACAAAATGCTATCCCATGGGGATTTGTGAAACATTGGGACATCGACAAGGAGATTCGTCCTTGAAGAGGTTCTGGATGTTGTCATATGATATTACTGACAGGTCTTGGGGTCTGCCCAGGACATCCCCCCTCCCAGCAGGACTGGGCCTCACCTTGGCTTTGAAACTCTCCACATCATCAAAACCCACCCACTGGTTGTCCTGGAAGACATAGGGCACCTTCTGGTCCTCGATTCTATGCACCCCCTTCCAGGAGCACACCTGCAGGAACAGAAGGCTGTGCTGGGAAGGAGGAGGGAGACCCCGGCAGGTGCCTGCCCTTCCCTCCAAGGAGGAGGCCAGAGATTGGAAAACTCCTGTCAGAGGAAGTCTGGAGAACATAGGAGCTTCTAGAGTGAGCGACCTGGAAGCATGAATTTAATCTTTTAGCACTTGGACTTAAGGATAAATCAAAGATGGTGGGGATAGGATAGAATTCACCAGGCCAGAATTCTCTGTGCCTGCATCCTTACTCAAACTGTGGGGGAAGCAGCCCTCTAGTTCCCAGGCATGCCCCTCCCCCACAAATACTCAGGGTAGTTATGAGTTTTCCTACCTCATAGTAAGCCAGGATCCCTCCTTCCTTAGTGAAGGGGCCGGGAGCACCAGGCCCTGTGGCTGGAGCCCCCACTCCAGTGTCTGACAAGGAGGCCAGGGTGAAGGATCGTCCATAGGTGGGCATGCCAAGAATCAGTTTGTTGGCGGGGGTCCCCTTCTGCAGCCACAGTTGTACAGCAGCATCCTGGTGGTGGAGAAGGAGGAGCCCATTAATCTCCTCTGCCTTTGGCCTGGTTCTTTTGGGTCCCAGAAAGGGCCTGGAGGCAGAGACTCCTCAGCTGGAGATCCCAGGGTCTATAGCAGTGTTCCAAACCTGACCATCTACTTCAGATCTTGTCTCAGGCCCTCGGCCCCGTGAAAGAAGCTGGGTGGCAGGAGAGCCAAAGAGCACGGCTCTGGAGCCAGACAACATTCACGTCAATATTGATCGATGGCCCACCGTGGGCCGGGCTCTGCTCTAGATGCTTGGCGTACATCAGTGAACAAAGAAGACAGAGACCCCTCCCTGCCTTCCCCAGCAATTTATTTAAATAGAAATAATAAAAACAGCCATCTCTAAGGGCACCGTGTGAATTAAAGGGTATAACACAGGGGCGAGGTCAAGGACAGAGCAGTACAGGGGAGCCAGCAGGGTCATCATTATTACTGTAGCTGTGAGTTCCACCTGAGCGCAAGAGCAGGGAACTGGGGCTATTTACTTATCTCTGCCTCCCCGGGGCCAAGGACAATGCCTGGCACTTGGATGTTCAAATAGATCAATGGTGTAGGCAGCCTCCTTACTCACCTCTGAACAAGACTGTCCCCCAATCATGACTTACTAGATGTCAGACCCCAGGCCTATGACAGGAACAGGTTCCAGATGGAAGCACATTGGATAAATGACTCGTGAAGATTCTTTCCTTACAGCTCACATTCCCAAAGAAGCTGCTCTAGGTGACTCAGGTCTCATTACTTGCACCCTCAGCACTTAGGAAATGGGGCAGTTTCACTGTATCGATCCTCCTTCCCTCCCT
>NW_026000016.1:46745279-46764870 GCF_001458135.2 Marmota marmota marmota
CTTCCTTCCTTCCTTCCTTCCTTCCTTCCTTCCTTCCCATACTGGGGATTGAACCCAAGGGTTCTTAACCACTGAAACACATCCCCAGCCCCTTTTTATGTTTTATTTTGAGACAGGGTCTCACTAAGTTGCTGAGGCTGGCTTCAAACTCGAGATCCTCCTGCCTCAGCCTCCAGAGCTGCTGGGATTCTAGGTGTGCACTTCTTTTTATTGGTCTACATAGTTTATCTTTGACAGACCCTGCTAATGCAGATGGTACTTTGGCACAAGTTTGGAAATATCACCCCTCTGACCAGAAGCAATCCCCAGATGCACAGTGTGGTGCATAGAAGGAAGAAAAGGGCCTCCCGACCTGCCTCCACACAGGGCATGCAACCTAGAGAACACTTGAAGCTCACTCGCTTCTGAACTGAATGTCTGTGTGTGTCTCCTCACCATGCTGGGGGATCCTTAGAGGGACAGCTTCCTCTAAAACTCACATGGTTTCCCAGATGGGGCAAGACTCAGGGTCAGGCCCAGGGTCAAACCTGGACACCTGACTCACCAGCCCACAGAGGGAGCTTCATGATAGAGCCACCGGCAAAAATGTCCCGCTCCATCTGAGAAGCAGAGGTGTGGGCTCCCCAAAAGTAAACGGCATTTTGAGGCTTTTGTGATCCTGTGTGTTTAAGAAAGAGAAATAATATGACTACTCTTGACTTTTAGGATACAGAGTGGGGCCTGGAGCAGTGGTGCACACCTGCAATCCCAGCTACTAGGAAAGCTGAAAGGCAGGGGATTGCACGTTAGAGGCCAGCCTGGGCAATTTAGTGGGATCCTGTCTCAAAATAACAATTAAAAAGGGCTAGGGGTGTACTCAGTGGCAGAGGGCCCTGAGTTCAATCCCCAGCATAAGAAAAATAAAAAAGAAAGCCTACTACCCACCGTGATGCTGCACAGAAGGGAGGCTTCCCCTTGGCAGTGGCAGAGAACATGAAAATAAAAACAAAAAGCAAGCAAACAAGCAATCCTGATTTCTTGGCGCTCTGCTTGGTTTTCCTGTTTTAATTTTCCACCAGGACCTTGAGGTTCAAAGGTCACTGGACCGGGCCTGTCCCACAGGGAAGTCCTGCCTCTCCTCTCTGGCCACTTACCACGTTGAATGTGGCGGCTGCACCGCTCTCTCCCTGCCTCTTGAAGAGAGGGCTGTTGTGCCCTGTGACCTTCTCCCAAGAACCATGGAAGTCGTAAGCCATAAGGTTGATGAAATCCAAGTTCCTGTAGGAGGTGTGGGAACAGGCACAGGGGGTGAGACAGACATCAGGGTGGGTCCCTCTCCTCTTCTCCCTTCATAGCCAATGACCTGGGGTGGGACCTATGGTCAGAGGTGGGGGTGGCAGGCTCCCCCAGCTCTGTAGATAGCACTCCCCAACCACTTCCCCTAGCCCCTGGGGCCATTTTTGTTCTAACTGTGAGGTTGCAGTCTTGGAAACTTCTCCTTCCTCCCCTCAGCACCCTCAGGCCCTCCCTATTCCACGCTGGAAAACTGATGCCGTTTTGATATCTTGGAGGGGAGTCTAGCTCGGTGTCTCTCAAACTTTAATGCATATTAAAATCCCAGGAATATCACTAAAATGCAGATGCTTGCTCAGCAGGGGTGGGCCTGAGAACCCACATTTCTAACAGGCTCCCAGGGGTTGTGGGGGCTGTGGGCCCCACAGAGGAGCCAGGAGCCAGATGCTCGTTCTTTTGAATTTGCTTAAAGGCATCATTCTCTGCTCCCCCGCCCCCAGGGGCATTTTTACTTTCAGACTGAGGTCCCCAGGAAGAAAGCACAGATCTCAACAGAAGGACCTAGAATAGTGGAGTAGCAGACCCAGATAGCAAAGCCTTCCAGAATACCTTGTATGTCCCAAAGCCATATCTTGCAGAGGAAGATATGGACCCCCGTATCCAGTAACCTGCCTGAGACTCACCGAGTGATTTTGTCCACCTCGTAGCCAGCATCCACAATGCCTTGCCCTGCCGGGACGGCTGCACTCAAAAGGAGTCGTTCCATCCCTGAAGTCGAGGCTTCCTGCTGGAAAGCCTTGGCCAAGTCCTGCAGGGACAGCTCAGAGTAAGCCCAGCAGGCCCTGTGGACCCTTGTGAGTGTTCACTCCTGGGAGTCTGAAAACTGACCCCAGGGCCAGTCTGAGCATCGGACCCTGAAGCCAGAGCAGCAGTCATGGGCTGGGGGACCACTTCTCTGCATCCCCTGGCAGGCTGGGTGACCCTTGCCCACCAGCCATACCTGGACCAGGGCTGTGAAGCGTTCCTTGTCCACAGCAGGGCTCCCCCGGCTTCCTGGGTATTCCCAGTCAAGGTCAAGGCCATCAAAGCCATACGTGCGCAGAAACTTGATAGCTGAATCCACAAAGGTCTGCCGATTGCTAGCTGTGGCCACCATGTCTGTGAACCTGTGAGGTGACGGCGGAGGTGTGGGCCAAACAGGAGACCACCATCTCCCTCAGGTGAAACCCCCTCAGGATGCTGATGCTTTGGTGCCTAAAGCCAGGAGGGGGTCTGGGAAGGCTGCTTCAGGGGCTACTGGGGAGCTCTGCTGGGGGGTTATAGGCGCGGTTAAGGGAAAGGGACAATAGAAGTGCTTCCTACCCCCACACTGGTGTGTCACTAGGGCACACAGACGTTACTATACACTAGAGCTCATGCTGAGATGCGGAGGAGGGGAGAAGTGCAGCCAGGTGAGCCAAGTTCCCTGGAGGGTTAACCTGGTCACCTTTCTTCTTACCAACAGGCATTTGAAGAGTGCTTCGTGCTGTGACTATGACAGTCCAGAGCTCTTTGAAACCCCCAGGCCGCCCCAGGAACCCCTTCTCCACATCTTCCTTCCTCAGCAGCCCCTTAAGGAATCCATGAACTTCATGAGGGTCTTAAAGTTCCTTGTAACTGATCCTTTTTAAATTTACTTTTATTAATTTGTCATTTAGCTTAATTAATAGCATGTTTTAGGTGGGGTCCACCTGCCTGGAGATGCTGGATTGAAAACCCCTGTGTGTAGGCCAGGTGTGGTGGCGTACGCCTGTAATCCCAGCAGCTTGGGAGGCTGAGGCAGAAGGACCTCAAGTTCAAAGTCAGCCTAAGGAACTTAGTGAGGCCCTAAGCAACTTAGGGAAATCCTGTCTCTAATAAAATATTTAAAAAGGGCTGGGGATGTGGCTCAGTGGTTAAGTGCCTCTGGGTTCAATCCCTAGTACAAAAAAAAGGCCGGGGGGAGGAGAAAAGAAAACCCTGTGTGTCAATGAAAACTCTCAGAATTAGCATTACCTGGGGAAGATGGCTTGTAACATTCATCTTATTCTCAAGAGGGTTCATGATCCAAAAAAAGCTTTAGGAAGACCGTTTACAGCTTTGGGAACCCCAAATTCTGAATTTTCTAGAAAAAGTCTAGTTCCAAATATTGTCTTCTATTATCTTCATAGATTTTCAAAATTTTCCCAGAAATGCCAATCATTTGGCATGCAAGTTCCATCTCATGGACTCCCTTTGATATCTAGAGGTGGGACAAGCTATCCCACATCAGAGCTCAGAAATACACACCCTGCACACCGTCTGGGGTCAGCTGGCATCCTCTCTCCCCATTTCAGGGAAGGAAAGACTGAGGCCTGAAAAGGTCAGAACCCTCGTGGCTGTCTTAGATCCTACGCTTCTGGCAAGACTGGGTGGATGACAACCTGTAGCCAAGCCCGGTCAGCTGCCCTACCAATGGGGCACCAAGAACTCAGAAGGAGAGTCAATTCCTATAAGCTCAACCCCCCTCACCATGGACACACTTTGGCCTGGCCGGACTTCCTGACCAGTGCTCTCTTGGCCAGTGCACCAGGTCCTCCTACAGAGGCTCTCCCACACGGGAGCCCACAGTCCACTCACTTCTGAGTGCCAAAGTTCCAGCCCCCAATGGCTAGCAGAGTCTTGAGCTTGGGATTTCTGAAAAGACAAGAGATAAGTGAAAATCTGCCCCACCGCCACCCCAGCTTTCAGGGCTTCCTGGTGGGGATGATGGGGTGGGGGCGGACCGGGAGGGGAGAAGGGTTGCATAAGTCCCTATGCACAGAGGCTGTACTGTGGGAAAGCTGTGGGTGGCAGAGACAGACATTGTTTGTGACTTGAAGAACCTCCTATCTAACTGGGGAGACGCTAGGAATTCAGGAAACAAGTGATCAGAGGTCCTCAGAGCAGCTTTGTAAAGTGAACTTGGATTGAAGGACCCATTGATTTTGGGGCATTCCCCAGAGGCAGGAAACGCCTGGGAGAGGGAAGCTGTTTTTCAATCCAGCTCCTACTTGGACCCAAGCTGGAAGGGCCCTTTAGGGTTCCCTAAGGCACCCCCGCCTCTTCCATATAAGTGCAGGAAAGTCCAAAGAGGTGATGTGACTTGCCCAAAGCCACACAGCAGTTCTATGGCAGTGATGGGGGAGGTTGGTGACTCTGAGAGGAGGTATCTGCCCTCCTCACCACCCGTGACCCCTCTTCCCCGGTGGCTCACATCTTCTTCAGGCCATTGAACTCCTGGTAGAGAGTCTTGTCATTCCACTCTATGGAGCTGAGCTGGTGGCTGCTCATGCCAGCGAAGGCATAGATGAGGTGGGTGCACAGGTTGGGGTCCACATCCTTGGGCAAGAAATGAGCCGCCCCCTCTCGGTACTGGGCCCAGTTTGTGAAGTAGCACACCAGCTTTTCAGCAGAGCCTGAGCAGTTGGGGCAAAGGCAAGAAATGACTGTCAGAAGGGCCTCTGAGAACAGGAGCTCCCCCCCACCCGGGAGCAAACAGTGCTCTTGCCTATCACACGCCCAGAGTGAGGGTCCCGGCAGAGACGCGCCTGCTTTTGCTTAGGCAGCACCTCACAGTTAGGAAGGCATTTTCAGAGGCCAGTTTCAGGCCCTCAGGACACCTGAGTGGACAGGACCATGGCCACCATCCTTATCTCACTGTGTGGAAGCTGAGACTCCTGAGCTCAGACTCATCCCAGTCTAAGGACCAAAGTGTCCTGACCCCTGATATCCCTGGAAGTCCCTAAGCTCAGAGCCCAAGTCCCCAGGGTTGGGGACTGGTGGGCAAGCTTCCCTACCCCCATTTACACTCTCTCCTCCAGGGCCTGAAATGTCACAGAAGGTAGCCCCAGGCAGTCCCAATGTCCAGCCCACAGGGAATGAAACAGGGCATGTTGATCTGCCCAAGGGAGGGAGGCAGAATTCACTAAACACAGTTTGGAATATTGCAGAGTGTTGGTTAAAATGCAAATACATGGAGTAGCAGAGAGAAAGCCCCAGTTACAGGCCAGGGTTTATTTATTTATTTATTTTTAATGTTGCATTAAAGCTATTTGCATTTACTTATGTCCCTGGTAGAGAATCTACATTTATAAACATCACTGTGGAAGTACTAATGAGCTTATTTTATCTAAGAAAAGACAATCTAAGAAAAGACAGTTTGTCTCCCTGGCATCCCCTAGAATGGGGGATGTGGGAAGGCTTTGCAGGGGAGTCTGTGTTCCCAGTGAAGTCTCATGGGGATGGCCACCTCAGAGGCCAGCCCTATGCTGGATGGACTAGGACATCAGAAAGCAAGAGTGCTGCTGGGCATGGTGGCACATGCTTGTGATCCCAGCAGCTCAGGAGACTGAGGTAGGAGGATTGCAAGTTTGAGGCCAACCTTGGTACTTAATGAAAACTTTTCTCAAAATAATTTTTTAAAAAAGGACTAGGAGTAGAATTCATGGTAAAGTGCCTCTGGGTTCAATCCCTAGATATTAAAAAAGAAAAAAAAAAGAAGATAAAAAGGAAAGGAGAGAGAGAGGTGGAGAGGGAGGGGGAGGGGGAGGAAAGGAAGGATAGACGAGGGAAGGGGTGCTTGTCTTCATTCCTGCATCTACCAATGGGCATCTCTTCTTGGGATTCAGGCCCCTCTGAAATGACTCTGAGGTTCCTTCCTGTCCTGAGCTCCAGGACATATGGGGGACATTCTGTGTCAGGGACTTGATGGAATGGTGAGTTTGAACAGGAAGGAGCACATTGGCCATGTTTAGACCCAGGAATTTCCCTTGTCCCTCTCAGCTCGCCCTCCAGTCCCCCCGGGGCCTGTGAGAGGGTGGAGTACAAGGTGACTATGAGAGAAAGCTCAGGCCTCAACTGGATCCCTGGGAGCAGAAGGTCTGACCCGACCCTGGACACAGGATGGCCCTGGAAGAGGAGGAAGAGGAGCTGGGGTGGTCCCTGGCCTGGCACAGGTCACCCAGGAATGGAGCGGGTGACAGAGTGGGGGTGTAGCTTACAGTGATCTAGAAAGAGGATTGGTGAATTCCCCCAAGCAAAAGGAAGAAGGAAGGGATTGACCCACAGAGCATGTCCCCGGAGCAACGAGGAGGGAGCCGGGGACGCTGTCAGCCCATCCTGCTCTCCTACAGCGAATGCTCTGTATGGCTTTTTGTAGATAGAAACTGTCAAGTGTGGCAGGTAGGAGCAGGACCCTGGGATGCCAGCCCTGGGTTGAATCCCAGCTCTGCGAGTCACTGGTCATGGAACTTGGCTTCCTTCTGAGATGGTATCCATCGTACCTCACACACAATGTGCCTCATCGGACATCTGTGTGGCCAAGAGTTCACATATGTGAACCCCCAGAAAGCACCCAGTGAGCTCCGTTCAGGGTGCTTTGCATTAATTAACTCGAGTCTACACAAAGTCCTACTTTTTTTTTTTTTTTTGGTACCAGGGACTGAACTCAGGGGAACTCAACCACTGAACCACATCCCCAGCCCTATTTTGTATTTTATTTAGAGAAAGGGTCTCACTGAGTTGCTTAAAGCCTTGCTAAATTGCTAAGGCTGCCTTTGAACTTGAGATCCTCCTGCCTCAGCCTCGGGAGTCCATAATTAAAGGCATGTGCCACCACAGCTGGCCACAAAGTCCTACTATTTTTGTTATGGTGCAGGAAAGCCCAAGAGCAGCTCGACTCCAACTGTTTGAGAGGTCTCCAGCATTCCTACCTCCCCATACTTGTTATTTCTGTGGCCCCTGCTGGTCCCCTCCTGTAAGACCAAGAGGGAAAATGTGTATCTGATGTCACCAGCAGCTTAAGGCGAACAGTCTCAGGATGGGGGTCTGGGGCCAGATTCTTGGGCTACCGACGCGCAGGGAGTGGGTGGGATGGGAAGGAGACCTGGGAGTGTGAGTTGCTAAAAATTCCCCCTCTTTTCTGTGACACAGGAGTCCCCTTCTGCCTCTCCCAAACTCCAGAGCCATTGACAAACACAGGAACAAGTGTGTCATTCTTGCTGAACTCAGAGGCTGAGGAGGCAGAGTGGGTAAGACGGGGTTCCTCAGCTCCAGGGGCTCAGGGTTGGTGGGGAGGCACCTAAACCGATATGCAGGGCAGGGGTTCAGTTAGTGGGTAAGGAGGGAAGGCTCCTTCTGGGAAAAGGAGCCACAGGGCTGTCAGGGGGATAAAGGCTGAGCATTGGAGGACAGTCCCTCTAAAATCTGGCAGGCGCTCTTGGTGTGTGTGTGTAGAGGCTAGGGTGGGGTGCAGCAGAATCCAGGAAGCGACTGAGAGGGCCAACGCCTGGCCTGAGAAAAATGCCACTTACCCCACTGGGTCATCAGCAGAGCCATCACACCTGGAGCAACAGAGAGAAAGCAGAAGTCACATGGTCATTCTCACTGCCCCACACGCTGGGGGCGGGGGTGGTACAGGTGGTCAGGGGGGCCTGGTTTCACCCAAATAAAGCTTTCTCCTTTCTGAAAAGACCCACAAGGGCACCGTGTCCATCCTTTCGCACAAGCCAGACACCAGGAGGCTAGGAATCGCCCCAGAAGCCAATGGAAGGTTCTTCCTCCAGAGCCTCAGTGGAGGACCATGTGGATTTAAGAAGCTCCTGGGAAAACTGCTGACATTGGACATATTCAGAAAGAAAGAAGAAAGCCTGTCCCGGGGCAGAAAGAGCCTGGGGGAAGGGCTGGGGGCGGCAGATCCTCTGTCCCTGCAGGCTATGGGGCCTCTGCTCAGTTGAGGATCCACTCCTTGCAAGCCAGAGACTCTTGAGCTGAAAGAGAAGCACCCACAGGAAAGGTAATCAAGGCGCTACAAGCCAAGAGGCAGGGGGATGGATGGAATGACCTTCCAAAGTTCTCTGGAGTGCTCCTGCTTCCTGGCAGACAATAGCAAGGAGTCACAGGCCACGCACACCTCCTGAGGGGTCCATGGCCCCTGAGGTCCAGCCCACTCTCCCTTCCGTGGACACGTACCTGCCCAGATCATGGACCACACCATAATGCTGGCTCAGCGGCAGACCTCTTCAGTGCAAACCAGATTTCTGGGTCTTGCTCTTATCTGACTGCTTCATCCCACGCTGGTCAGGAGTGTTGAAATCAGGCTCCGGAGGGAGGAGAGAGAGGAGGCTGTGGGTGGTGGCAAGTGGAAAAGTAGGGTGTCAGGTAGCATGGATTGAGCAAACGTGACACAATGGCCTTTAGTAATTTTTGCTTTTTCTGGAACAATCACGGGGTGTAAACTGAACTCTTAATGTTGCCAAATGGGGAGGCAAAGAGGAAAGTAGGAAGTGTTTGTAAACTTCCTGCTGGCTGAGCATGACTCTGATCTTTGTGTGGGTCGACAAGGACCACAAGTGGCACCAAACCTTTTGGGTTTTGGAGAGGAGAAATGATTCACAAGCCTGGGCGGCTGAGTTCTAGATCTTCTGCCTCTCTGCAGCCCTCTCTTGAACTCAGTCTTTGCATCTGAACTCTAGGGGTGGCAGGGCATATTCCTCTGGAGGCTCTAGGGGACAATCCTTCCTTCCATCTTTCATCTTAGCGTCTGGTGGCTCCTGGCCTGCCACGGCCTGTGGTAGCATCCCTCCAACCCTGTCTGCATGTGGCCCTTCCCTTTGTCCATGTCTATCTTCTTTCTGTTTCTTACAAGGATGTTCTAATCCATGAGGACCTCATCTTGACATCCTTCTTTTTGTGAAGACCCTTACTCCAAATAAGTCATCTCACAATCTGAGATTCTGGATGGAGATCTTTTGGGGGACACCGTCCAGCTCATCTCAGGACCTGTGTGAGTGCCTGTTATTCATCCTGTCTGTAGACAGGATCTGTTAAGTGCCTGAACTCCTGGGTCCTGGAAAACCCTGCAGCATCTAGAGGAAATGCCCCCATCTAATATGGTGAGAATGAGTGGTCAGAAGGCCAATGGGCTTGTCTGGTGGCAGCAGGCTCTGGAGTCATGTCCTTGGGTGTGAATCCCAGCTCTGCCACTGACTACTCGTGTCCCCTGAGTGAGTTCCTTAATTTCCCCAAGCTCCAGTGTCTTTACCTGTGACGGGGGCTCTTGGGAGGAGTGCGGTGGAGGCACCACATGTGGTGTCATTCCTGGTTCCACCCAGGCTGGCACTTCTGACCAGTCTCCTGAGCATCAGAGATCCATCAGATAATCTCTCTGAGGTCCCCGAGAGGGTCGCCTTGGTACCCAGAGAGACTGACTCCGTGTCCTCCCTTCTTGGCCAAGCTCAGGGCCTTTGCTTCAGGGCTTCTTCCTGACTCAGTGGGGACCCTGGAAAGAGGCCTGGTCGGGGTGGCCTGCAGTTGGCTATGGTACCTAGGTACCAGGGTAGAAGGGGCTGGGTGGATATAGGGAGTGAGGACTGGGAGCTCCTGAGCTCCCAAAACAAGAGGCTGTCTGGAGAGCCTGGGAGCCTTCTTATCATGAACTAAACCAAAACAACCAACCAACAAACAAATAAGCAAACATCTGAGAACTTTAAGGAGAAATAAACATATCCACTATTATGGAGACTTTAACATCCCTATCAGTAATTGATAGATACAGTAGGCAGAAAATTAGTAAGAATGTAATTGAACTGAACAGCATCATTAAGCAATTGAATCTAATTGACAATTAGTCCAACAAAAGCATAATCCTTATTCTTCTCAAGCTTACGTGGA
Source organism: Marmota marmota marmota (assembly GCF_001458135.2). Lineage (NCBI taxonomy): Eukaryota > Metazoa > Chordata > Mammalia > Rodentia > Sciuridae > Marmota > Marmota marmota. Next base: position 46,755,261 of record NW_026000016.1, read on the forward strand.
ATATTCACCAAGACAGAGCACATTCTAAAGCATAAACACCACTACACACACACACACACACACACACACACACAAACCCATGTAGATATATATATTTTCTTTCTTTTGTTTTTGTTTTTGTTTTGTTTTGTTTGTACCAGGGCTTGAACTCAGGGGCACTTAACCACTGAGCCACATCCCTTGCCCATTATTATTTATTTATTTGGGGGGTATCTGAGACTGAACTCAGAGGCACTTAACTGCTGAGCCACATCCCCTGCCCATTTTTATTTATTTATTTGGGGGGGGCGGGTATCGGGGATTGAACTCAGGGGCACTTGACCACTGAGCCATATCTCCACTCTATTTTGTATTTTATTTAGAGACAGGGTCTCATTAAGTTGCTCAGGGCCTCTCTAGCTTGCTGAAGCTGGCTTTGAATTTGCAGTCCTCCTGCCTCAGCCTCCTGAAAGGCTGGGATTACAGGTCTGTGCCACCATGCCCAGCCAATTAACATATTTAAAAGTATAATCATCATGTGAAGTATGCTGTTAGACTACAATGGGCTTAACTAGAAATCAATAACAGAAAGATCACTGGAAAATCTACAAATATTTAGAGATTAAACAGCACATTTGTAAATAACACATGGGTCAGTAAGTCTCAAGAGAAGTGAAAAATATATAAAAGCTATAGAAAAACGAAAGACGCAATATATCAAAATTTGTGTGATACTGAGAAAACAGTTCTTAGAGGGAAATTAATAGCATTGAATGTAATAAAAAAAAAAGACCTAAAACCAGTACCCTTAGGCATCTACCTTAGGAAAGAAAGAACAATGTAGGCCTAAAGCAAATAGAAGAAAATAGATAAAAATTATGGCAGAAACCAATGAAATTAAGAAGAGGACATCAATGGAGTAATGAAATGCAAAATTTGTTTTTATTTTTTTAATTAATTGACTAATTTATTTTTGTGGTGCTGAAGATCAAACCCAGATCTACCACTGAGCTAATCCCCAGCCCCAAAGCTGGTTTTTAGAAAAGATTAACAAAATTGATAAACTCCTAGCCAGGCTAACCAAGAAGAAAGTGACGCTGTTAATTAGATCCAACTCCACGCCCATGAATTTGGTGCCTTAGATCAAGTGAATCAATGTCTTGAAAGATACAAACTACCAAAATTCACACATGAAGAAATAAATAATACACACAGGCCTATATATATTAAAGTAGTTAAATCAATAATTAATAATGTCCCCAAAAAATCTAGGACAGATGAGTTCCCTGGTGAATTCTACCAATTTTTTCTGAGGACTTTTCAGAGATTGAACCCAGGGGTACTTTACCACTAAGGTACATCCCCAGCCCTTTTAATTTTTTATTTTGAGACATGGTCTTGTTAAGTTGCTGAGGCTGGCCTTCCAACCCTCCTGCCTCAACCTCTTGAGTTGATGGGCTTACAGCATATATCACCACACTCAGCTGTGAATCCTACCAAATTTTTAAATAGGAAATGATACTAATTCTCTACAGTTTTTCCAGAAAATAGAAGCAGTATAAATGCTTCCTAATTCATCTTATGAAGTTATCATTGTCCTAATAACAAAATCATATAATAACTTCACAAGAAAAAAAATTACAGACCACTATATCTCATGACCATAGACATAAAACTCTTAAAAATATAGACTCAAATAAAACCCAAGAGTATATAAAAGTAATTACAAGCTACAACAAAGTGAGATTTATTACAGGTATGCAAGCCTCGCTTGACATCTGAAAATCAATTAGTGTAATCTATAGTATCAACAGACTAAAGAAAAAAACCATATGATCATATGATCATACAGAAAAAGCATTTGACAGAATCAAATATGCATTCATTAAAAAAAACTCTTAATGAAGTAGTGTTGAAAGAGAACTTCTCAACTTCATAAAGAACATTTATAAAAAGCCTAAAGTTGTTAGGTGAGGTGGTGCACACTGGTAATCCCAGCAGGTTGGGAGGCTGAGATAGGAGGATTGCAACAGTTCAAAGCCAACCTCAGCAACTTAGTGAAGCCCTGAGCAACTTAGTGAGACACGGTCTCAAAATAAAAAATAAAAAGGGCTGGGGATGTGGGTCAATGGTTAAGCACCCCTGGATCCAATCTCCAGTATTCCCCCACCAAAAAAGGCCTGAAGTTAATAAAGTTAACATGTGAATTATAGAAATTAGAAGCTTTTTATCTAATAAGGGGAAACAAGTTGGGGGAAAGCAAGATGTCGTCTCTCACCATTCCTATTCAACATTGTACTGGATGCCCTAGCTAATGCAATAAGAAAAGAAAAGGAAATACTTATTGAGCATTTCCTCGATTGAGAAGGAATAACTACAACTCATGATTGTCTATGTTGAAAATCCCACAGAAACAACTATAATGAAATTGTGGAATTAATAAGCAATTATAACAAAGTTATAGGATACAAGATTAAAATACAAAAGTCAATTGTTGGGCTGGGGATGTGGCTCAGTGGTAGAGCATCGGCCTGTCTTGAGTGAGGTCCTGGGTTACAGCCACAGCTTCACAAAAAAGAAAATGTCAATTGTTCTCCAAATGCCAATAATGAACAATTAGAATTTGAAGTTAAAAACACAAGACCAAAGTGCCAACAGGATCCGTGTCATCTAAGGCTACGTGCTGCTTCCAGGATGCACCTTATTGTGTGTACTCACTTGGTGTAAGAAATGGAAGGATAAGAAATCGCTTCCTTCAAACTTGAGCCCTTTTATAAAGGCGCTAATCCCCTCCCAGAGTTCATGCCTCTTAATACTGGTGCATTGGGGATAAAATTTCTACGTGAATTTTGGAGGGGACACATCATTTGAACAGTAGCAAGAGGTACTGAAGTTAAAAAATATTTAACAATGTGGTTTCTTTCTGTTGCAGGTATTTCATGTTCCTCTTTTATCTCTCTTGCCTACTTTTGGACTAAGCATTGTTATTATTTTATTTTTTCTTTCTCTCAGTTTAGAAGTTACATAATCTTTTATAATTCTGAAAAACTTTGCTGTTCATACTAAAGTGAATTGATACTTCTCTCCTTTTTTCATCAATGCTTGTGTAATGATTTAATTCATTCTAAGCCTCTTTTAATCCATGAAATTCCTCCATATTTTGCATCCTTAAAAGAGTTATTTTGTCACATATACAATATTAATCTAGATTTACCTATGAATGTAGACTTTTGGTTGCTCTAAATCCTTTATCTATCTCTAGCCTGCCATCTGGGATTATTTTCCTTCTGCCTGAAGAATATCCTTTAGGATTTTCTTTCATTTTCTCTTTATCTGAAAATGTCTTTATTTTATATTCATCCTTAAAGCAAATTGCCTCCATGTCCCTGTTGAGACATTGCCTATTAGTCTATTTTTTGCTCCCTTGGATAAATTCAAGATTTTCTCTTTCTTTTTTTATGCTATTTTATTTATATTTCATATATATATCAGGGAATTTCCTTTCATTTGTGTTTTTTTTCTCCAGTGCTGGGGATCTAACTCAGGACCTTGCACATACTAGGTAACTGCTCTACCCCTGAGCTATGTCCCCCAATCCTCACTTATCCTTCTTGAGGTTCATTAGATTCTTGAATCTTTGGACTCATCTTCCAACCATTTTTAAAAATTTCTTATTCATTCTCTCCTCATACATTCTTTTCTTACATTCTCTTTTATTCTCTTTCCTAGTCTGCAATCAAATGTAGGTTAAATTTTTCCACTTACTATGTTTTCTATTTTTTGTACCCTCTTCTATTCATTTCCATTTCTTGCCCCTCTGTGCTCCATTGTGTGCAATGATCTAATTTTCTCTTGAGCTGTACTTAATCTGCTAAATTATTTCTTGGAATTCTTAAATTCAGGATTCTACTTTTTAAGTTTTACAACTTATATTTGGGTATTTTTCAAGTAAGCTTTTTTTTCTTTAGATAGTTTCCAGTTCTCTGCAAAATTATCCATCTTGTCTTTTACTTCCTCAAAAATAGTAAGCACAGTTATTTCAAGGTGTGTTCTGATTACTCCAATATCCAAAGCCTTTATGGTTCTGTATCTGCTTTCTGTTATTTCTACTGATTTGCATTCATGTAGCTTTGTCTCAAGTGCCAAGTTCAATTTTATATTGATTTTTCTTTTTTATTGAAATACACTTTATAGAGTATAATATTTTTTTTTTCAGTGCTGAGTGTCTAACCCAAAATTTCACAGATTCTGGGCAAATTCTTTACCAATGAGCCTCACACTCAGCCCTTCATGTATTCATCTTAAGTGAACAGTTAAATAAGTTTTGATATAGCCCACATCTCTATCAAGTTACAGAAAAATTTTACGACTCCATAAAGTTCCTTTGTACACTTCCTTCTTTTTTAAACTGCAAACTCCCACATCCAAATCACTGATTTTATTCGATCACCATAGATTGGTTTTGTGTTTTAGAATCAGATGTAAAGAGTCATAAAGTCTGTGCTCTTTTGTCTGGCTAATTTCCATCAACACGGTGTTTCTGACACTCATCCACTTCATTGTGTATCAGTAGGTTGTTTCTTCTCATTTCAAGAAATGATTCATTTTATAAATATATCACAGTTTATCTATTCTCCTGTTCATGGACTTGGCTTGTTTCCAGATTGGAGTTTTTATGAATGTAAAGTTTCTGTGAATATTCACGCTTAAATCTCTTCTTGGACACGTTTCCATTTTCTCTGAATAAATATATAGGTGTGAAATTACAGAGTCATTGGTGAGCGGCACATTGAATTTTATAAGAAACTGCCAAGCTTTCCCAAGTAGTTGTTTGTGCCACTTCACACATTTAAGAGCAAAGTCTGAGGTCTCCATTATGTCAAATGCTTGCCAAGTGGTGCTACCAAGTCATTCTAATTTTAGACCTCCCAGTGGGCATGTGGTGGTTTGTCAATGTGGTTGAATTCTTCTTTCTCTGCTGAGTAATGATGGTGAGCATTTTTCATGTGTTTATTGTCCCCTTGCATATTATTTGTAAAATGCCACTTCAAGCGTGTCATCCATATAGTCAGTGAGTTGCTAATTGAATTGTGGGCATTGTAATGGATTCTAGGTAGAAATCCATCTTTAGATGTATGTGCTGGGAGTGTTTTTTACTGGTCTGTTGTTTTGTTTATTTTTTTATCATGGTTAAAAAATGATATAAATTTTACCATGTTAACCATTTTATAAGTTCCCTATATTTCTATGAGAGATCTCTAGAATTTTTCTTTTTTTGGATTTATCTTTATTATTTTTCTTTTTTATCGAGACATCATATTTGTACATCTTTATGGGATACGGTATGATGATCTAGTACATGTGTACAGTGGATATGGTCAAATCAGGGTACAAGCCCTTCCGTCTCCTCCAATGCTAATTATGTCTATGTGTCATGAACTTTAATATTCTTCTAGTTATTTTGAAATATATCTTTCCATCCCTCCTACCCAGGGCCCTTCCTAGTCTCTAGTGACTATTATTCCACCCCATTCCTCTATGAGATCGACTTTTTGGCTTCCACAAATAAGGGATAATGTGTTTTTCTGTGTCTGGCTTATTTTGCATAACATAATGGCCTCCATTTCCAAAGGGCAGGATTTAATTCTTTTCATGGCTGGATAATATTTCATCATAAAGCTTTTTCTTCTTGCAACACTGAAACTCTATACTCACTAAATACTAATTTCCCCCTCCAAATCTCTCCTAGCTCTTGACAACCATCTTTTCACATTATGTTTCTGTGATTTTTGACTCAGATACTTCATATTTCATTATTGTATAATATTTGCCCTTCTACGACTGGATTACCTCAGTGTACTTGAGGTGCATTCATGTTGTGGCATATGACAGGATTTCTTTCTTTCTTTTTTATTTTTTTGGCACTAGGAACTGAACCCAGGTGTGTTTAACCAGGGAGCCACATCCTCAGCCCCTTTGATCTTTTGTTTTGAAACTGGGTCTTGCTAAATTGCTTAGTGCCTTGCTAAATTGCCTTCTCCTTTCTCAGCCTCCCAAGCTGCTGGGATTACAGATGTGTGCCACCACACCCAGCAACAGGTGTGATGTTCTTTTTTTTATTTTTTATAAATATAAAAAAAATTTAGTTATACTTGGGCACAATACCTTTATTTTATTTGTTTATTTTTTATGAGGTGCTAAGGATCAAACCCAGTGCCTAGCACATGCTAGGCAAGTGCTCTACCGCTGAGCCACAATCCCAGCCCCACCATGATGTTCTTTTTCAAAGGATGTGTATATATCACATTTTCTTTATCTGTTTGTTTGTTGCTTCCTCCTCTTGTTTTTTTTTTTTTTTTTGATGGGGGGGTACCGGGAATTGAACTCAGGGGCACTCAACCACTGAGCCACATCCCCAGCCCTATTTTGTATTTTTTATTAGAGACAGGGTCTCACTGAGTTGCTTAGTGCCTCGCTAAATTGCTGAGGCTGGCTTTGAACTCATGATCCTCCTGCCTCAGCCTCCTGAGCCACTGGTATTACAGGCATGCTCCACCACGCCTGGCCTCTTGGTTTTTATGAGTAGTTCTCTGATGATCATGAGTGTGCAAATATCTCTTTGAGTTTTATTTTGGAGGAAGTGAGATTCCTGGATACTATGGTAATTCTATTTTTAATTTTTTGAGAAATCTCTGTACTGTTTTCCAAATTGATGCACCATTTTATATTCCTATAAACCAATTACATGAGGGTTTCAACTTCTCCACTTCTTTGTTATTTTCTGTTAATAGTGGTTGTCCTAAGGCCATCTGTGAAGTGATATATCACTTCCCTTTGTTTATATTCTCTAGATATTTTCTCAGTTATTAACATTGAAATTATATAAAACACACAAAAGCCTCAAAAAATAAATCTAACAAAAGAACCCACTAAAGAAAGAAATTGAAGAAGACCTCAGAAGATGGAAAGATCTCCCATGCTCTTAGATAGGCAGAATCAACACTGTCAAAATGGCCATACTCCCAAAAGCATTTTACAGGTTTAATGCAATTCCTATTAAAATCCCAGTGACATTCTTCATAGAGCTAGAAAAAGCAATCATGAAATTCATTTGGAAAAATAAGAGAGCCAGAATAGCCAAAGAAGTCTTTAGCAAGACGAGTGAAGCAGGAGGCATCACAATACCAGATCTTAAACTATACTATAGAGCTACAGTAACAAAAATGGCATGGTATTGGCACCAAAATAGACACATAGACCAATGGTACAGAATAGAATCACCAAGACAAACCCACATAAATACAGTTATCTCATACAAATCTCATACTAGACAGAGGCGCCAAAAACATACATTGGAGAAAAGATAGCCTATTCAACAAATCGTGCTGGGAAAACTGAAAATCCATATGTAGCAAAATGAAATTAAGCTTCCATCTCTCACCCTGCACAAAACTCAACTCAAAGTGGATCAGAGACTTAGGCACTAGAACAGAGACCCTGTGCCTAATAGAAGAAAGAGTAGGTCCAAATCTTTTTTTTAAAATATTTATTTATTTATTTTTAGTTTTAGATGGACACAATATCTTTATTTTATTTTTATGTGGTGCTAAGGATCAAACCCAGTGCCTCATGCATGCTAGGCGAGCACTCTGCCACTGAGCCACAACCCCAGACCCACAAATCTTAATCGTTTAGGCTTAGGAGCTGACTTCCTTAACAAGACTCCTAAAGTGCAAGAAGTAAAATCAATAATCAATAAATGGGATGGATTAAAACTAAAAAACTTCTTCTCAGCAAAGGAAACAATCAACAATGTGAAGAGAGAGCCTACAGAATGGGAGCAAATCTTTACCACATGCACCTCAGATAGAGCACTAATCTCCGGGATATATAATAAACTCAAAAACTTAACACCAAAATACCAAGTAACTCAATTAATACGTGGGCTAAGGAACTGAACAGACACTTCACAGAAGAAGAGATACAATTGATCAACAAACATATGAAAAAAGGTTTAACATCCTTAGCAATTAGAGAAATGCAATTCAAAGCTACTCCAAGACTTCATCTCACTCCAGTCAGAATGGCAATTATGAGGAATACAAGCAATAATAAGTGTTGGTGAGGATGTGGGGGAAATGTACACTCATACATTGCAGGTGGGACTGCAAATTGGTGCAACCACTATGGAAAGCAGTTTGGAGATTCCTCAGAAAACTTGGAATGGAACCACCACTTGACTCAGCTATCCCACCCCTTGGTTTATACCCAAAGGACTTAAAATCAGCATACTACAGTTACAATGTTTATAGCAGCTCAATTCACAATAGTTAAACTATGGAATTAACCTAGATGCCCTTCAACAGATGAATGGATAAAGAAAATGTGGTATATAAAAATAATGGAACATTACTCAGCATTAAAGAAAATGAAAATTATGTCATTTGCTGATAAATGAATGGGGCTGGAGAATATCATGTTAAGCAAAATAAGCCAAAGCCAAAAAAAAACAAAGACCAAATGTTTTCTCTGATAAGCAGATGCTGATCCATAATGGGGCAGGGAGGGAGGGAAAAATGAAGGAACTTTGGATTGGGCAGAGGGGAGTGAGAGGAGGAGAGGGAGTGTGGGGTGGGAAGGACAGTGGAATGAGATGGACATTATTACCCTATACAAATGTATGACCATGTTTCGGTGTGACTCTGCACCATGTACAGCCAGAGGAAGAGAAGTTGTGCTCCGTTTGTGTACAATTTGACAAAATGCACTCTACTGTTATACATAACTAATTAGAACAAATTTAAAAATTTAAAAAAAGAAACTACATGAAATAAAACATCTTGATGTTAAAGCAAACTATTTTTTAATATTTATTTTTTAAGTTGTAGTTGGACACAATACCTTTATTTAATTTATTTATTTTTATGTGGTGCTGAGGATCAAACCCAGGGCCTCGCACATGCAAGGCAAGTGCTCTACCGCTGAGCAACAACCCCAGCCCCAAAGCAAACTATTTTTTATGGATACAATGTGGTGGTTTCTTGTTTAAATTCCCTTGCTTTGGAAATCCTGCTTGTTCACTTGTTTGCCTGTGTGTGTGTGTGTGTCTGTGTGTGTGTGTGTGTGTATACACATATACATACATATATATTTTTAAAATCTTTGTCGAGATAGGTCGCTGAGGCTGGTCTTGAACTTGTGATCCTCTTGCCTCAGCCTCTCCTATCACTGGGATTACAGGCATGTGCCACCACACCTGTTTATGGCTTAAAACCACGCTTTTATTCTGAAACTTCAAATAAGTAATTTCAACTGTGGAATTCATACACTTATCAACTATTTGCATGTTTTCTTTAGAGAAATATCCGTTTCAGTCTACTGCACATTTTAAAACCAGTTTTGTTGTTGTTGTTTTACTTCTTATTTTGTGCCGCTGAGTCTTTGAATTTCCTTATATGTTCTGGATATTAACCCCTTGTTAACTGTATACTTTGAAAATATTTTCTCCCGTGCTCTCAGTTATCACTTTAGTCTGTTGATTGTTTCCTTTGCTGTGTAGAAGCTTTGTGGTTCAATGTAATCCCATTGGTTTATTTTTGCTATTTCTTGTGGGGTTTTTTTTTTGGGGGGG
>NW_026000016.1:46764890-46930262 GCF_001458135.2 Marmota marmota marmota
GGGAGGGGGGGGGGACTTTTCCAAAAAAGACTGAGGATGTAGCTCAACAACAAAACACCCTGGGTTCAATCCTGCCAAAAATGCAAAAGGGTTTGGGAATGTAACTCAGGGGTAAAGTACCCTTCAGTACTGAAAACAAGCAAGCAAACAAACAAAAAAGAGTGTTTCCTATGTAACTAAATAGTTGCTGAAGTGTTGGCATTATTTCTTATTCTTCAAATATTTGATATAATTTGCTGCTGAGACCATCTGCCATCTGTGCTGAGAGCTTTTTCCAGAGGAAGGTTTCAAATTAAACATTCAATTTTCTTAAAATATATTAAACTATTCAGATTTTAATATATTTTTCTGTTTTTAGTAAATTTTACTTTTTAAGGAAATTTTTAGTTTCATCCAAATTATTGATTTTATTGGCATCAAGTTGTTCATAGTCTCTCCACGTGGTCCTTTTAATGTTTGTAGGATCTGTTGGGGTGTTTGTTTTCTCTCTCTTTTTCTTGATAGTCTTACAAGGGCTTAATTAATTTTATTAGTCTTAATGAAGAACCAACTTTAGGCGGGTGCAGTGGTGCATGCCTGTAACCTCAGCAGCTTGGGAGGCTGAGGCAGGAGGTTTGCAAGTTCAAAGCCAGCCTCAGCAACTTAGCAAGGTCCTAAACAACTGAGGGAGACCCTGTCTCAAAATAAAATATAAAAAAGGGCTGGGGATGTGCTGCAGTGGTTAAGCATCTCTGAGTTCAATCCTTGATACCAAAAAAAAAAAAAAAAAAAAAGAAGAAGAAAGAAAGGAAAAGAAAAAACTACTACTTTCAATTTTGTGATTTTTTTCATAATATCTACCCATTTTCAGTGATTCAGGCTCCTGTTTTAAATTATTTCTTTTCCTCTGTTTCCTTACTTTACTGTTCTTCTCTTTTTATCTCCTTAACATGGAAATATAGATCTTTGATACACTTATTGATTTTTCTTTTGGAACATTGCCGTTTAAAAGGACAATTTTCCCTCTAAGGACTGCTTTAGCTATATCCTCTATTATTTTATTTCTTTTGATATTCACTTTGAAATAGCTTTTTCTTCCTTGTTCATTTTGAAATATCTTAAATTTTCTCTTGCCGTGTATTTTTTTGATGTACATATCATTTAGCAGTGTGCTGTTTAATCTGCAAATACTCAGAAATTTTTGTGCTATCTTGCTACTGTTTTCTGGTTTAAGACTGTCACTAAAGAAAAGAGACTAAAACAAAATATGTGAGATAACTAACTCATAAAGTGAAAAGGTTTATCTGAGCTGGTTCACAGTTTTGGACCTTCGGGTCTCTGATCAGGTGGACCCCTGGCTTTGAGGCCTCTGGTGGGGGCGGAGGATGGCAATGGTGGGGACTGGCGGCAGAACACACCGCTCACCTCATGGCCAGGAGACCAAAAATAGAAGAAGGGCCTGAAGTCCCACCACCTCCTTTGGGGGCACACCTCCAGTGACCTCAGTGACCTAAGGACTCCCACAAGGTGCCACCTCTCACAGGTTCTTCCACCTCCTAACAGTGCCACCCTTGGGACCAGGCCTTTAACACGTGGGCCTTAGGGGACGTTCAACGTCCAAACTCCAGAAGTGCAGGAAAGAACGGTAGAGGGCACGTCAGTCAGCCTGTGCCTTGAGGAGGGGCAGCCATTACTCCTGGGGTGTCAGAGTGCTGGTAGCAGGCCCGCCCTGGCCCCTGGGGACTCAACCCCCAGTTCTTTGTTATGCATGTCAATGTGGCCAGCTCACAAGGCCGTGTCGCGGGCTTGCGGTTCCCTGTTTATCTGCCTCGAGCATATGTGTCTCTCGGGAACATCTTGACCTGTTCGAGCCTCCTGATAGGGGACGGTGACCTGACGGTAACCCAAGGACACAGTTATTACTCTTCCCTCCTCACTTTTGAGTGATTTCCCGCAGCTGTTAAAAAGATATATAAGGGGAACAAATTTGGCAATAAAGCGCGCACATGCTCCCTCCTGGATGAAGAACCTTGGTGTCCTGTGTATTTTTTAACCCCGCCGTCCCTCGCCGGACTCGGCTCCGTTAGCCGGACACGGCATGAGAGTGATGGGCAGAGCCACTCTGATATGCCATTGAGCTGAGACTGGGCTTTTGGAAGCTTTATTTGGATTCCACTCACAACTAGTTTCAAGTAATTTGAGGGCAGGATGAGCCCCTTCCCTTTGGCAGATACCAGGAGATTCAAGAAACTTCTTCGTGCTTTACAGTCTAACGCCTAGCTTTTATTTTCTTTCTTTTTTTGGGGGGTGGGGTGGGGTGGGTACCGAGGATTGAACTCAGGGGCACTCAACCACTGAGCCACATCCCCAGCCCTACTTTGTATTTTATTTAGAGGCAGGGTCTCATCAAGTTGCTTAGTGTCTCACTTTTGCTGATGCTGGCTTTGAATGTGCCATCCTCCTGCCTCAGCCTCCTGAGCCGCTGGGATTACAGCCCACCAAACTTATAGTTTTTTGAACTAGGGGAATATACCACTTGGCTTTAAAGACTGGCTGCTAGCTTTGAGATCTTTGGGGAGCTTTCTTCCCTCCGTAATCCAGATCCCCAACCTTCTGGAGATCTCTCTCCACCCTGTAGGGCCCAGACAGCAGACTCAGGGCGTGACCAGAGCATGCCTGGATGCTCAGCGCTCCTTCCTGCTCCCGGCCCTAGCAGACGCTGCCCGTGTGATCCTCAGGGAGGCCTCTCGCCTCCCCTGCCTCCTCACATCTCGGGCAGCCTCTGCTTATTCCTCTGTGAGGCCCAGAGTCCCTGGGAGGGTTTTCCTCAGTTAATCGCCTGCACTCAACAGGCCCTGGGTGCGTCCCCTGAGGAGAGGGGCTCTCAGGTCCCAAGCTCTCCGCCCCCCCCCCTTCTCTGGGGAGGCCCATGGAGAGTCCCAGGGAGCAGGGCAGACTCTCTCTGAAGCTGGGCTCCTTGAGGTTCTCTCCCATCTGGCCGCCCACACTGGTTTCTTCTCCCCCTTATCTTGGCGGCTTCCTCTCCCTCCCCGGAAAGCACTGTGGGACTCATCTTATGACTTTCTAGAATTTTAATTTATATTTGTTTTGTTCTGTTCTGTTTACAGCCTCACTTCTGCTCTCCGATGGGCTTTTATGTTACGATTTTTATAGGTGTCCCAGCTAGCACATGATGTTATAATGGGAGGAGGCTCTCTTAGGATTTTCTGCCTCCTAAGTGGGAGCAGAACGCCCCCAGCTGTGGTTTTTTTTTTTTTTTTTTTTAAATCATGTTCAGCACATTGTACTTGCAAAACTGTTTGTAGGAATAATGGAGACCTGAAATATGTCATTTTTTTTTCCCTGAGAAAATTATGATTGACTTCTTCCAAGCCTAGGGAGCTAGGAAGGCTAGCAGTCTGAAATATCTTTAATCCAGTTTCAGAAATTGGAGTTTTTCTAGGTCATCCAGATGACCTTTGCTTCTAGGATGCAGCCCTTTAGGATTTAAACCCAAAGTGTGTCTGTATGCATGTGACGGGTATAATCAGGCCTGTCATCTCGGAGGTTTTAGATCCCACCTTTTGTCCACTGGCTCCATGGGCTGTCAGAAGTTGTGCTCAGGCTCTCCACTGCCCATTCTTGATTGCTAAACTCTGAGAAAGGCGAGATTGCTCACCTATACTGGATTGCCATACAATCCCCCAGGTGCCCAACTTGCATCTGTTTTCTTCCAGATTCTGGCTTGTGAGTCTGCACACGTTGTTAGTGTCTCTGTGCTTCCCAGTGGGTGCTTTAAACTTTTGTTCAGCTCATCTTGTCCTTAGTGGGAGGGCGAGTTCAAATTACCTAGTCTGGGCACCAGGTTCAGTGGTGAATGTTTGTAATCCCAGCAGCTCAGGAGGCTGAGGCAAGAGGATTGCAAGTTCAAAGCCAGCCTCAGCAATACAGCGAGGCACTAAGCAACTCAGTGAGACCCTGTCTCTAATAAAATACAAAACAGGGCTGGGGTGTGGCTCAGTGGTTGAGTGTAATCCCCGGTACCAAAAAAAAAAAAAAAAAGAAACAAACAAACAAACAAAAAGAAATTACCTAGTCTGGGACTGGAGATAGAGCTCAGTGGCAGAACACGCATGAGGTCCTGGGTTCAATCCCCAGTACCACAATTAAAAAAAAAAAAAAAAAAGCCAAATTACACCTAATTTACTATACCAGAAGCTGCCATCATTAGTTAATTATTTGGTTTTTTCCAACTTTCAAAAAACTAAGAGTGATATTTTGCCAGGCATGGTGGTGCACACCTATAATCCCAGTGGATCAGGAGGCCAAGATAGGAGGATCGAAAATTCAAAGCCGGCCTCAGCAACTTAGCAGGACCCTATGTCTGAATAAAAAAATAAAAAGGTTGGGCATGTGGCTCAGAGGTTAAGCACCCTAGATTCAGTCCCCAGTACTTCCCCCCTCCAACAACAAAAAAGCCTAAAGTTAACAAAGTTAAGTGAAACAAGCCAAACTCAGAAAGTCAAGGGGCATATGTTTTCTCTCATATAATGTAAGCTAGAGAAAAAGTGGAAAAAATGGGGAGATGGATTTCATGAAAATTGAAGGGAGATTGGTGGAGTAGAAGAAGGGTACCAGGGGAGGGGGAGGGAAGGAAAGGGGAGGTACTGGGCACGCAACTGACCAAATTATGCGTGTGCATGTACAAAAACGTAAAAATAAAGTCCCCTATTATGTATAATTATAATGCACTAAAAATTTAAACCCAGTTTATAATCATGAGTTATTATGCATAATTTGAAGAATACTTTTTCATCACTTTTATTGATATTTATACCGTATTAATCACAATCATTTAGTTTGCATTGTTTATTGATTTAATTGTTCTTTGCTTTTTCTTTTACACTTAATTTTTTTTTCCGTTGAGTTCTTTGTTTTGAATAATTTCTCAACGGGCAGGAATAGTCCTTCAAGCAAACATTTTCAAAAAGTGTTTATGAAAGAGCTCTCTCCACCAGTGCCGTCCACCAGCATCCTGCACAGTTAATCATCTGTTGCGTGGCAGTGCCCAGTCCACCCTTGATGGGTGCTGGGCCTATGCTCCCCTTGCCATCTGGCACAACATGAAACTGTCTGTAGAGGGCAGCGGAAGATGGGGAAAGAAGAGGCTTCCGGTTCCATCTGTGCTTTGCTTGCTACTTGCTCCAGGGTCTCTGAAGCCAGCGGAGCTTCTCTCAGCAGTTTCCAAGGTCACACCCACAGATGTCTTCACAGCTCTTTCTGAGGGCATCCCACCTGTTAGCCTGTGGGGAGTTCAGTGCTGCTCTCTTGGGTGGGTTCCTGGTAAAGGACAAGGGTGACCCAGTTGGTTTCCAGGAAAGCCCAGCCCCCTGAGGCAGCTCCCTTTCCTGAGCCTGTAGGTCCAGCAGCATCCTCCAAAAGCAGCCTCCTGAGGGATGTTGTAGGTGGCCCAGGAGGAGGCCTGCAGCCCACCAGCCTCAACCTGTGGTTCTCTGCCCAGTCTTGGCTCTTATCTGTGTTCTAGTTCTGTCCAGGAACAACCCAGAGACCTTCTCTGCCATCTGGAGGCTGCAACCACACCTCCAAAAAGGACGAAATCTCAGGGTTAGGGAGGCCACCCACTTTCAAGTTCATTCCTTCTTTATTTTTACTCCCTATCACCCCTAGGAGATTCTTTAATGTTCTCATTTATTCACCCTAGAGGTTTAATTCCAACGCTGGCACACAATCCCTGTGAGCTATGGGACACTTCTTGGCCTCTACTCCCAATGGAATCCTTATGCTATTAACACCTCTGAAGCTGGATGCGGTGGCGCATGCCTGGAATCCCAGCGGCTCAGGAGGCTGAGGCAGGGGGATTGTGAGTCCAAAATCAGCCTCAGCAATTTATCGAGGCACTAAGCAACTCAGCGAGACCCTGACTCTATTTTTAAAATACAAAATAGGGTGGGGATGTGGCTCTGTGATTGAGTGCCCCTGAGTTCAATCCCTGGTACCCAAAAAACACAACAAAACAAAACACCTCTGAGTACTGGGCTGGTTTCTGGAATCCGTGCAGAACAGGAATCCTGCAGAGTTGCAGCTTGCTGGAAGGGTACCATGTAAGACGATATCACTGCAGACCAACAGGGCGGTCAAACCAGTTAGAGAAATGTCCTTGGTGTTCTATAAAACCTACCTCAACTTCTCCTCCATATCAGTGGGTCCACTATTCTTCTGGACTGCTTGGCTAGACTTGGTGTCCATACCTGTTAGACAGCAGATAAACAGAAGTGGGCAGTGGGCGAACATAGAGTTTAAAGGGTAATTCTATAGACTGAGCCATAGACTGTGCTAACCCTTAGCCTGTCTCAGCAGCCACAGCAGGCCATTCTGACGTGGCTGTGGTTTAAGAGATAACAGTAGTAGGGCTGGGGTTGTAGCTCAGTTGCAGAGCGCTTGTCTAGCATGTGTAAGGTACTGGATTTGATTCTCAGCACCACATATAAACAAATAAAGGTCAATTGACAACTAAAAAAATTTTTTTAAAAAAAGAGATAACAGTATGTTACGATCCTGGACTCACAAGCTTACTATTTTCAGGGTTGTTCTTCCTTCTTGGGATTAAGAAGTGCAGGTCCAAAAACCCACCCATGAAAAAAACAGCAGAATCCCTACTGGACCCTAATGAAAGAGAGCCTTGTGACCTTTATAGAAACCAAAGGGATGGAGAGTTGCCTTTAGGTAAAAACATGTGCAGTCCAACTGTCAATCAACAGCTCAGAGGTACTGCTTGGGTGGGATTCTCCTGAAACCTCCCCTCCTACCCCAATAAAACGGAACTCACAAAGAAGTGAGTTGTCACTCTCTTCTCTGGGAGGACCCACTCTCCCCCTTGAGGGTGCTCCCCCTCTTCTTTCTTTTCTAATAAACTTCGCTATACTCTTACTTAGTCTCATGTCTTGCTTGAAATCCTCTCATGCAAGAACACAAGAGCCAAGAACACAGTACAATCTCTGGCGCCATCTTATTCCATTCCATTATCAATATCCTCTCTTAACCACCTTGCTGCCACCACCCTGCCCAGGCCAGGCCCTGACCACCTAGCCGTAGTGGTGGCTTCCCTGGGAAAGCTATCTCCTCTCACTATTCCTGGAGCCTGAGTGGCAGAAGCCTCCCTGTCCCTGCCCCCAAGAGCCTCCGACCAGCTTGACTCAGTGTTCCTCCCTGTTCTGCTCACTCCTACTATCTGTGTCAATCTCCAGGAACTTCCCACCTCTGCTCTGTCATGTACCTGATCTTTTCTGCCAACCCAGGCTGCCTGAGGGGAGGGAGAAAACAGCACTTATTTGCATGTATATGGCTCCCTCTGCTGGTGAGGGAAATGTATCTCATGACTGAAACTTAATTAGCTGTGTAAGGGCCAAAATAGAAGCAAAGATATTCAAGAAAACACAGCTGCTGTTCTCTGCTTACCATTTTCCCTTAGCATATAAAAATCAATCAACTGACCAACCCACCGTATTTTGACTTCTTACTCTTGTGGTGGTGGTGGTGCTGGGGCTGGGACTCAGGGCCTTGTGCCCTGTCCCCTCCTCCCCAATCACAATCTCTTAACATTTATTGGGTAATCAATACATGCCAGGCACTGGACTAATTTCTTTATATTATATAATTTATTCTGGTAGTGTAGCTTATCGGTGGATCACATGCTTACATGTGTGTGGGTGAGGAGATATATATATATATAAACTTTGTAAAGGATATACTTGGGTCAGGTTTCCTAAAAGTAGAGCCCAAGGCAGATCTGAATGTGTGTCCTCCATTGAAGAAGAATCCTCAGAATCAAGACAAAGGAGAAGGACAGAGTGGGGGGAGGAGCCAGGCTGAGCTCTCAGCTGCAGCCAAGCACCAGCCCCACCTCATGGGAAGCGCTGCAGCCTGTGCTGCACTGGAGTTGCCCTACTGAGGGACGGAAGTGGCCTTTCAAGCCATGTCAGGCAATCATCAGGTGAGACCCCCAAATAAGGCAGTGTCCATTTACTCTGAAGAGGGAGCGACTGAACTGTTAGCAGCCGACCCTCATAACAGCTAGGGAGTGCATGGCCCTGAAAAGAGGGCCGATTGGGCACCCATAATATCAACCGCAGTACTATTATTTCTGCTTTCCGAATGCAGAATCGTAATCTTCCACATTGGTAGAGACTTTGTAAATTTTGAGTGTTTTTGCTCTCATGATCTCATTCCAGGTGGCAATAACCTTGAGAAATAGACATCATGATCTCACGAACAAGAGGGTAGGAGCCGTCTCAGGACTGCCCAGCCAGCAGACATGTCATGTGTTTGTAAATGGCATCTTCTCAGGTTAAAGTCAGTGGGGCCTCTCCTCAGCCCTCCAAGCCTTTTGAACTCAGACTGAGCCCTGCACAGCCTGAAGCTGTGGCCTCCCTGCTGAGATTAGGTAAAGGGACTTATGCCTCCCAGGAGAAGGGCTGTGATACCTCCTGGGCTTGCAGTGCTCCCCCAGGACTGCCCTGAATGAAGGATTCTCATCGGCACTGCTGCCTGTTCAGCAGCTTGGCAAGGTGTCCTCGGAGGTATCTCAGATTCCGTCAGAGGAGACCAGGGCTTCAGGCCTGGGAAAGAGCCCGGGCTGCTTGAGAGCTGCCACAGAGCCAGCTGTGCAGGGGTCCTATCGCAGGGGGCTGGAGTTTCCTGGATCTTAGGGGAGGCATCGCCCCCCCCTACCTTCTCAGGGATTTTTGCCCCCAAGCTGCCTCTGGATCCAGCAAAGAACCTCAATCCACCTATGGAATGAATGAGTTTAAGGAGCCGCTTTGGACATGCTCCCCGCCTCCTCTGAAACCAGCCATCAGAGTCTCCAGTGCAGTCAAGCCCTGCATAATGAGGTGTCATTCATAGATAGGTATCCCACAAATTTACAGTGGAGCTGAAAAACTATTGCACAGTGATGTCAAAGTACAATGCACCACTCAATCACCTGTGGAGAGGCTGGTGTAAGCAAACTTACTGCACCGCCAGTCGTATTCAAGTACATCACATACAACTTTATTCCGTGCATAATACTTGATGATTAAAAAAAATTATTTTACTGGTTTATGTATTTACTAGACTGTATCTTTTTTTAGTTACAAAATTTAATTGTAAGGATCAAGCAGTGGTTATTGATCAAACTGAGCCGCTTTGACAACTTGGAAGTTTGCAGATAAACTTCAAAGGTGACTAATATTGATTTGATTTTCACAACAGTTTAGATCTGCATAAACTTGATTCTGGACATAGTTCAATACACAAGGCTGCTGGGCACTGTGGCTCACACCTGTAATCCCAGTAATTTAGGAGGTTGAGGCAGGAGGATTGCAAATGTAAGGTCAGCCTCAGCAACTTAGCAAGGGCCTAAGAAACTTAACAAGACCCTGTCTCAAAATAAAAAATAAAAAGGGCTATGGATGTGGCTGAGTGGTAAAGTACTCCTGGGTTCCACTTCCAGTACCAAAAAAAGGTTGAAAAATTGTGATATATGATAAAAAATATATTGTGTGTAAAAGTTCAAAAACCAGATTTGTATCTAACTGGCAAACTGCAACTTAAATTGAAAACTAAACCCAAGAAGATCGTTATGATGGCCCTGCCACTTCTTGCTTTGTGGCCTGCAGGTGTTTACTGAGGTCACAACCTTGGATCTCTTCCCTGGCCCTTTGTCTTCCCCCAACACAAAACCAAACTACAAAACTCACCTCAGAATACTGAGCGGACCCTCAAAAAAATTTTTTTTGAGAGTAGGGAGGCTGGTGCCCCTCTAGCACTTCTCCCCATCATCTTCTCAGTAGAAGAGTGAGGGGCCGAATGTCAAGCTTGGCCAAGGGAATGGCTTGATGGAGGAGCCAGAAAAGAGAGGAGAGTGGCAGAGGCTGCAGCCTTTCGGCTCAGGCTCTGCTGGTGTCGAATCCATCTCATTGATGTCGGCCTCTTCTGTGTCCAGCTATTGTCCACACTGAGCTTCCGTTTCATTGTCCGTTTCCAGGGCCAGGTTGTTAGGTTTCCCAGAACACTGCCCACCGGAGTCAGAGGCTCTTCTGTGTCACCTTCTCTGGCACCATGAGTTACAGGTTTGATGTCTCCACTGCTGGCTGCTCCCATGGCTGTGACCCTGACCACTTGTTCCCTGGCTGGCTGCTTTGCTACTACATTGCTGGGTGAGTTGAGGTCTCCACCATCTCCCCGTGTGCCTACCAGCCTTGCTGAACTCCCAGCTCTGTGTTCCATGACAGGATCAATGCAAAGGTCACAGCGACTGTTAAGTTCTATTAAAGTTCTTGGTGCCTCCCGTGTCTATATCATCTGGTCCATGTCTTCTCTGTGGTTTAATGGTTCCTTGCTCAGCCACATTGTGATGGTCTTGATTCCTGCATCCTGAGACTCAAGGGCCAAACTCAGGATTCTCCTTATACTTTCCAGAGACTCATCAGTAACTTACTGACCCTCCACCCAAATCCCTCTGATGACAAGTAGTCCACGATGAAGCAAAGTCTACCAGTCATGGAGACAAAATGGACATTTAAATAGCTCTGGCCACGGCAGCTCGATGCCATGCTATATTTTTAATCATTATTTTAGAGTATATGCCTGCTACTTATATTTAAAAAAATGGGGGGCTGGGGATGTAGCTCAGTTGATAGAGTGACTGCCTCGCAAGCACAAGGCCCTTGGTTCAATCCCCAGCACCAAAAAAAAAAAAAGTTGACTGTAAAACAGTGTGTCGTGTTCACTGGCACCAACTCGGGCATCTGGTGTCCACTGCATCTCTTGGCTGCAAATGGAGGCTGTGGATCGATTGCCCTGCACCTTCGGGTTTTCAAGGCACACTCTGTGACATTCACATGCGATGCCACTGTCAAAGGATGCAGCTGTCACCATAGAAGGTCCTACTGCTCCTCACCACTCCACCAGAGCTCAGGAGGCAGGTTGGTGAAGTAAAACAGGTTTCTTCAAAGCTGACCCTGAGGAAGTTAGGGATACCTTCACTGCTTCCTATCTCTATCTATAGGGGGCTCAGGGGCACAAACAAGTTTTACAAAAGAAGAGGGGATACTGAGGGACCAAAGGCAGAAAACATATTTCTGACTAGGCTGTGCTAGTCAGAAATATGTCAATTTCCATTTCCTTTGTGCCCAGCCAGGGTCAGGGGGTGGCTTTTCAGTTTCCATTCACAGCATGCAAAAAAAGCTGTTACCATGGAGTTGGGAAGTAAGAACATTTAATTCCAAAGAGGCTGTATTACAGCAGCACATAGAAGAGCCCCTGAAACCTCACATTATGGTGGGAAACCAGGCTCAGTCCAAATCCCCCATTGCATCACTTCCTGGGCATCGCAGTTAGAAACAGGTAGAAACAGCAGAAAAAAATCACAAGAGTGGCTGTTCTGACGTCAGTGAGTGGCCCTTGTCCTAAGGGTTCAGGGTAGCACCCACCTGCCAAGCAGCACAAAAGAGGTGGGGACAAAAAAAAAAAAAGTCAGAGAGCTGCAGCACAAGCTATGACGTAAGTTTCCTAGAAACTGTGGCTAGACACATCCTTTTGCTGCTCATTGGCAGAATTTGGTCACATGACCTCAGCTGACAGCATAGGAGGCTGGGAAATGTAGTCTCTGATCTGGGCAGCCATGTTTCTAGCTAAAATTTGTCTTGGATAATGTAGGAGAAAGTTATTGGAGAACCACTGGCATGTGTGGCCTTAGGCCATCCTCCTGACCTCTCTGGGCTTGGAGATAAAGCTATCTTACCATAAACAGGTTGTATTAATGGAAGCCTCATATGCACAACATCCAGCCCAGAGTCTGGGACATACAGACAATTTTCCCTTTACTCCCCCCATCTCCAGATTTTCTGGAGTTTGTAGTGGTAGGTCTCATACTCTCAAATGTGGCCACAGCTCCTGCAGCCAGGGCCTGAGCACTGAGCCCTCCCAAACTCCCAGAGTCAGCCAGAAACTTCTTGCCAGAGCTTCTGAGCCAAACCTCAGCATTAGTAGACTAATTAAGCCCTATACTGACCTTCCTGGAGTCTGGAAACATACTTCCCCCACCTCTCTGAGACTGCTGGCAAGGTTGCATGAGAGAACCCCTGCCCAGCCCTCACCACAGCCCCAGATTCCAGTCTTGTCCTGACTGGTGGCCGAGAACAGAGTGCGAGGACGGATTCAGGGAAAGGCCTCAGACATTCTCCAGCCTGGGAAAGCTGAGGGCAGCAGCAAGGCAGAGGGCTCCCTGTGCTCCAGGAAGGAGCTGCCTCTTTGTGCACATTAGAGTTTCAGATTCTTCTATCCAAAGATGCCCAGAGGCAGAGAGGTTGACCCTTAGCTAGATAATCCCTGTCTCCCAAGTTTAGAGTGTTGCCCAAAACAAATGACCATAGGTCAAAACTTTTCTTTTTTTGGGAGGGTGTGTGTGTGTGTGTGTGTGTGTGTGTGTGTGTAAATGCAACTTTGTTGCAGAAAAATTAATCAATTACTAGCAGAACTATTAGATGATCACTCATCCATTGACAACTCTTATCATTTATTCAGTGCTATATTAAACAGTGTATTGGAGGACACATGAACTAATGTCTCCAGCTTCCTAACAATTTAAACGAAAGTAACAAAATGTTTTGAGATCCTATTTTGGAATACAAAGAACATTTGGCTTCCAATTTCCATTCTCTGTAGAACAAGAATAGGTCATTCCTCCATTGACATGCATTAACAAAAAAAAATCACATTTTTCCATTCTGCTGATGCTATAAATACAGTCCCAATCCTCCAGCCACTTCGGTTATGAGCATCAAGTATATCATGGGACCTCAAATCGCTCACAGCGGAAGGCTTACACGGAAGGGATGCTGCTAGAATAATGCTGTTTCCTTTGATGTAACAACTAAGCATCCATTTTCCTCCCCTCCTGATGACTTTTTGAGCATCTTAGAACAGTGGGGAATGGTTTTAGTTTCATAACCAAGTTAGAGTGAAGACATTGGCCACATAATATACATGCTCCATTTTTTTTTTTAATCTGAAACTTGGGCAACTGTTCTCTTGCCACTACTTTACAGTTGCTAAAAGAAGTTTTTGTCCAAGGCTGAAAGATCTTAAATCTTCTCAAATGAGCATGGGAATGAATGGAGGGAGGTAAACAAAAAATAAAATTAAGGGCTGGGGCTGTGGCTCAGCGATAGCCCACTTGGCTGGCATGTGGGAAGCACTGGGTTCGATTTTCAGCACCACATATGAATAAATAAAATAAAGGTCCATCAACAACTAAAAATATATTTAAAAAATAAAATAAAATTTAAAAAGATGAGGTCTGGTAGGGGAGCAGCTGGATAAGAAAACCAAAAAAGGAACAGGAATTTAAAGTCTACTCCAGCTCTAAGCAGGTGATTCTGACATTAAGGCAGTATCTATTCCCGAGATGTTGTGTTGTACTTATCTCTGTCTGTTTTATAGATCTGTATGTACTCTGGCATTAAGGATCATCTGGGTTTGGATCACACAGCAGTGAACCAATAAATAAAAGTACTTTAGAGCCAGGCATGGTGGTGCCCACCTGTAATCCCAGGAGCTTGGGAGACTGAGGCAAGAGGATCAGAGTTCAAAGCCAGCCTCAGCAACTTAGGGAGGCCCTAAGCAACTCAGAGTGATCCTGTCTCTAAATAAAATGTAAAAACAAGGTTTGGGGTGTGGCTCAGTGGTTAAGCTCCCCTAGGTTCAATCCCTGCTACAAAACAAAACAACCAAAAAACTTTAGAAATACTTACAGCAGGGCCAGGGTTGTGGCTCAGTAAAAGAGCATTTGCCTACCATCATGAGGCATGGGGTTTGATCCCTGGCACCACATAAAAATAAACAAATAAAATAAAGGTACTGTTTCCATCTACAAAAAATTTTTTTTAAAAAATACAGCATTGTGGTCTTAAATTTTGAGACTTTTTGATTTTGGAATTTTGCTGCCATTACTGTTAATATTTGGATGAGAAGTTCTTGTTGAAATGTAAATGCAAGTGATTTGAAGGTGTAGACTGTAGGAAAATGAATTGTCGAAAAGAATATCCTGGAGATGTGGCTCAAGCGGTAGCGCGCTCGTGTGGCATGCGTGCGGCCCGGGTTCGATCCTCAGCACCACATACAAACAAAGATGTTGTGTCCGCCGAAAAGCTGAAAAAAATAAATATTAAAAATTCTCTCTCTCTTTAAAAAAAAAGAATAATGCTCTTAAGAACATTATTAAAAAAAGAAATTTCAATGAAAATATAGTTAAAATTAAAAAAAAAAAGAAAAGAATATGCCACCGTGATATGGGCTCTCATTGGATTTCATAATTGTGGGTTTCCAGTAAAATTCTGCAGGCCCCTCCTGGACCTGCAGAACATGTGCTGAACGCCATGGTCTATGCTTTTCCTCCAGCTCCTCACTATCTTGGTGTGTGCTCAAAGGTCAGGCCAAAATTCTTGATTATCCAGAGAGCGGGGAAGGTCTCCTTGACTCACACTGGTTGTGCCAGACCCAGGTGCAGAGAAGCCTGGGTCTCTTTCCCATGCAGTCAGGTGATGCCTCCCCAAGAGGCTCAGGCACATGACACAGACACAGACACAGAACTACTGTCAGCTTTCAAAACACTTCAGTCATATTTTTCTTCTGAAAAATTCAAGATTCACATTTTGCAGGTTTAGCTCAAAAGAAATGTCCCCATTTCTTTTTCCTAGTAAAATTAACACTCCATCAAAATATACCACACTTAATCTCTAGTTTCACCTGTCCTGGGCACAGTGATCGTATCCCTTGAGTCACTGAAAAATCTCATTTCATTTCTGCACAACCTCAGGCCGTGGGAACTCTTGTCCTGACAGATTTGGAAACAGAGGGTCAGGAAGGTTAAGCAGGTTGCTCAAGGTTACACAGGGAGGAACTGGTTGAACTGGGATTTAGTGCCTGGTCCACCTGGCTCCCAGTTTGTCCTGTAATCACTGCGTTGAGGTAGGCAGGTGTTTCCCTGCCTAAGGTACTGACCCTCACCCAGTAAAGGAAGCCAGCTAAGGGATCTTGGCTACCTGAGAGAATCAGGGACTCATGGTCCCTAGAAGAAAGCCTTCTTCTAGTTGAGGAGATGAGCCTTGGGGACTACAGGTCCCCACCTCCAGCAGTTACCATGAAGCCAGGCTAGGAAGGTACTTAGAGGCTGGAGAGCCAATGTCACTCATAACATGGGACCTGCCTGTACACTCCTCATCTTGCAGAAATCCAAGACCAGATAGGCACAGGGAAGACCCAAATCCCTGGGGGGGGGGGGGAAAGGGCTATATTATAACCTGTATTAAGACCTGGTCCCTAAGGCTCACCACCTAAAGCTTTATTTTAAAGGCCTCTTAACCAAGGTGTGTCCAGGAGAATCATCAGATCAAACTAGTCACAGACACCTTCTCAACCTGCTTGTTCTCTAGAGGGAAGAAAGAGGCCTCACCCAGCAAGACAAGCTAGTGGCTCCTTTAACCCAGGAGGTTCTGAGAGCAGAGGGAAGGATAACATAGGAGGCTCCTGATGAGGAGAAGTGCGCCCAAGCCTAGATGGTCCTCCCTCCCTGGCTGGCCTCTGCTGCAGAGGGAGCCTCCAACTTTCACCCCGGGGCCACTTCATCTCTTCCTAGAAACTTGCCCCCTGCTTGAAGGCAGGGGTGTGACTTATCTGGACATTTCCTCCCAGGAGTGGTCCCAATGGGACAGTTTCTTTTTTCTTTTTTCTTTTCTTTTCTTTTCTTTTCTTTTTTTTTTTTTTGAGAGAGAGAGAGAGAGAATTTTTTAATATTTATTTTTTAGTTTTCAGCGGACACAAGATCTTTGTTTGTATGTGATCGAACCCGGGCAGCACGCACGCCAGGCGAGCGCGCTACTGCTTGAGCCACATCCCCAGCCCAATGGGACATTTTCAAGGCCCTGTTCTAGACCCAAGTTCTACAACAGGACCCCCAGCCCAGTAAGCCCTTATGCCCCAGGGATGGTGCCTATCTTGCAACTGTTTCTCTGTGCATCTCTGACTATCTGCTAAACATGGGCGACCCCTCTAGCCCGGCCCAGGTGCTCACTAAGTGGGCTCAGAATACAGAATGGATCTGGTATTCACTCTTGGCCAGAGAGGACATGACAAAGGAAAGGTGCTAGCTGATAGAGAAGGAAAGTCCCAGATGAGATATCTGGCTGGGGTCTGGGAGACCAGTGATGTCAGTAGGTACTCCTGCTTCCTCTTGGGTCCTCAGGTGAAGGAGACAGACTCCCCACCTTGCTGTGGGATCTGCAAGACTTGCTTGAACTCTGAGCCTCATCTTTACTTCTGTACGACAGGGAGGTGAGTCCTGCCTTCATGAAGATGAACAAAGATAAATCACTATGATTCTCTGAAATAGAGAGGGAGAGCACCAAATGTCTGTATTCCTCTCTGTGTCCCTGTAGAATCCAGTTTGATGGTTGGCACGCTGGTGTGTTCCCAAGTACACCAGCAGGGGGGGCCAGACCCACATTTTGGAGTCTGAGCTGCCCTGGTTGGGAGCTGGGAGTGTCCTGTCTTAACAGGTATTGCTCCAGGCAAGGTGTGTCTCAGCCCAGAAAAGGCCCCCAATCTCCTGCGATCTGAAATAGCTGGCTATGTTTATTTAAAGCCAGTCACCATTTCTCATCGTCTGACTTCCTCTGGGTGCGTGCAGGGCTGGCGGTGCGTGTGCACAGTGACTGTGTGACTGTTCCTGTGTAACTCTGGGCTTGTGCCCAGCTGGGGTAGGACTTTGGCCAGCCCACATCCTGGGCTCCATGCAGTGTCCAGGCAGATGGTCCCTAGGCCTGGAAACAGTGCTACTGGTGCTGCGGATGCACCTCCTTTGGACTCTGCCTGTAGGAGTTGCCCTGTGTGCCCTTCATGGGGAAGGACCATTCCAGCAAATGGGTGGCCCATGGCCTGTGGTCCTACGGGGCAGAGAAGAGGACACAAACTATGAAGCAGATTTGGCCAGCAGAGGACTTTCCCAGCAGCTGGCTTAGAAACCCCATTTCGTAAACAATTACTGAGGGGCCCCCCACAGGATCTTCCTTTCCAACTTGGGGGCACAGGCAAGGAGCTTACAGAGCAGGAGGCCAGAGAACGACCACAGAGGAACTAGCCCTGAAGAAGCATCCTGAAGAAGGGGGTGGTGGCTGCAAAGGCCTCTAAGAGCCTGGAAGAGGCCATGGTCACCCCAAGTCGTAAGGAACCAGAGGAGTTGTCCAATGAGACCACAGGAGGCCCCACTATGATTCCTGTTCTTGAGGGACCAGGGGACCAGGCAGGCACACAGAGAAGCGGTGTGACGACTCAAGGCAGACTACAGCACTTTACAGCTTGCCAAACTATTTAACAGATTTTTATTCTGTGAGGTAAATCAGAAAAGGAAAGTCACAGAAGTTAGTAACTTACCCCAGGACACACAGCCAGGACTTGAGATTCTACTTCCCCAGTTCCAACCTCAACTGGTCTTTTAGGTAGCCTCTGCCCCTTCTCCTGCCCCAACTCCCTTGGGCAAACCCTGGTAAACACAACAGGGCCCGTCTTGGTTTGACAGGTCGAGAGCTTGTTTTTGTTTATTTTAGCTCAGGTCACCCAAGTTGGTTAACATCTGGAGGCCGAGCTTACCCTACCCAAACACACAGGAGGTAGGCGGGCAGACAATGCCACTGTGATCCTTTAGAGGGAGTGCAGTTCTGTCCAGAAGGCTGGCGTTGGGATTGTCTCCTTCTTTTTTCTCTTGCAGGACTGAACCCAGGGCTTCGCCCCGCTGCGCTCACCCCCGCTGTAGTGCCAGGATCTGCTCAAGCCACCCATTCCCTCCTGTGAGTCCTGGCAACGCAGAGCCAGAGGAAAGGAGCCAGCTTTCCCCCAAAGGATTGCTCAACCTGTCAGACAGGGCCCAGAGGCGTGCAATGTGCAAGAAACACCAGGGAAAGGGCAGCTCAGGAGCCCACCTGGCTTGACTCTTACCTCTCCTGGTTCCCAAACCAAGTCTCTGGCAACCCTCAAGTGCCAGCTTCTTTACCCGGAAATAAATCATAGAATGACCTGAGAGCCACAGGGAGGAGCAAGAGACGATGCAGGTGCCCAGATATCACAACCAGGTGGGGGCAGATACAAAATCTAGTGGCAGCTCTTACCAGTTACAGGCAGCTGGGTGACTTCCCTGTCCCTACAGGTGACCATTTTACAGTGACCACCCACTACAAGTAGACTTTCCTTGCCCCAGTCAGTGCCAGGTCCCCTCATAGGTCCCTGCCATGTGGGGCACAATGATGCAGGTCTGTAAACCCAGTGACTGGAGGCTGAGATAAGAGGACTGCAAATTTGAGGCCAGCCTTGGCAACTAGCCCTTGCTGTTCCCTGGCCCTTATTGCATTGTCTCTGCACAGTTAAGTGCCCAGACAACTCATTGGGCTACAATTTTAGTATCACTGTCATGTCAAGGGGAAGGAGGAGGAGAGACTGCAACGTGGTGGAGCCATTCTTTGAGTAGATTTGAAGACACGGTGTGCCTCAACCACACGCCCTCCAAGAAGACAGACTTCCAAATCCAGGGGACCTGGGATCATGAGCTACTATATGTGATCCTGGGGCGTTTCTTACTCTTGTGGAACTACCTTCTTCACCTATCAACTGGGGCACACACCCATGGGAGTCTAGAGAGGGTTACAGTTGAACCAATTTTGTTTGTTAAGGTGGTGGTGAGGTCTCACTCTGTTGAGGCTGGACTCAAAACTTCTGGGCACAGGCAAAGCTCCTGACTCAGCCTCCCTCCTGAGTAGCTGGGACTATAGGCATACAGCACACACCCAGCAAGAGACAATTTATAGATGAAACTTGTGGAGTGTCTGAAGCCTTGCCCAACACCTGGAGGGATTCATAAATGATAACTGTAATCCTGACAGCCGGGCAGGGTTCCAAAAGAGTCAAATTCACAGATTTGTCCACATAGCTGTGGTGTGTCCATGACGAGACTTTGTAAGTGAACTACTGCTGGAGCCCATGGTGGGCAAGAGCCGCTTCACAAGCAGGGACCTGGGAGAGCTTCCTGAAGACATTGGGACCAGGTCTGTTGTGACCCTTGGATCAGTGTGGTGACCCACTCGTTGAGCCAAGTGGGCCCATGTGTATGGACACACGTGCACATGTGTGTGTTTTCTATTCTTTTGTCTCTCTCCTTCCACTGATCTGTCCCGAAGGATCCCGGAGTTGGAGGGGACAAGAGTTATCATCTCATCTATTCGCTGCTTCTGATCGGGATGGTCTATGAACCACTGGCTGTGAGTCACATCTTCAAGCCAACTTCCCCTTCCCACCCCACAGAGGGGTCAGTTCACGCTCAGCTTGGGTTCAGCCACCACGTTTCCCCTTTGGCCAAAGGCGCACCCTTCTGGCTTTGTGTGCTAAGGGGAATCTGCTACGGCAGAGCAGACAGTCCTGGTGCCAACCCTGGGCCCTGCCTGCTGGGTGATGAAAGGGCTGCTGGGGCTGAGCCTGGCCAGGAGGAGGAGAGGAGGGGCAGAGGCAGCCCGAGTGTGAGCAAGTTGCCCTCGGGCACTGGGGGAGACTCTGGCCCAGCGCTGTGTCTATTTATAGCCGGACACACCGAGAGACACGCATGCGCAGCAGAGGACTTTTTATTTCCTGGAAACATTTACCGCCTCTCTCTTCGTACCAGATTTCCCAGGCAGCGTCATCCCGAAAAAAGCAGAAGTGCGTGCAAGAAGAGATCTTTGGAAAACCCAAACCCGATGGCTCCGCTGCCCTTTGGGAACCTACAGTGGTGTCCCTGGCCTCGGGGTGATCTTTCCAGGCATTCTGAACCACCCTGCTCATTTCTCCATTTCATGTGTCACCCCCAGACTTCCCCACACTCCTCCCAAACCAAAACACGGTCCTGGCCTTGGCTCCAACCAGGCCGAGCCCTCTACACCTCGCGCCAGGGCGCGCACAGCCCATCTGCCAGGAGCGCGATCCCCGCCCCGCTTCTTCAGCAAAGCCGTCCCATCTCTGAGACGCGGCCCACAGGTGACCCCCCACAGGTGTCTTTTCTCACCTGCCGGGTTGGCACAGGATCCAGCGCCCCTGAATACTGAGGACTTCGCCCGCTTATCTCACTTGTCCCTAGTCACATCTGTGTCCTCCAAATCATGAGTTCTTCAGGGTGGAGGACCGTGTCCCGCTCCCCTTCGCATTTCCAACACGTAGGTCAGCACCTGAAGCAGAGCTGACGCTCAGTGGGGCACTGAGAGGAGGCGTGAGATTGCCAGGGTGGAGCTGCCAGGCTCCGGGGCCGGCTTCCCTGAGGCCCTGGGGCAATGCCTGCCCGGTCCCCTGCCACCTGTGAGAGGTTCCAGCTGCTCAGCCGATCCAGGAGTTCGTTTCCTACCCTGTGAGGTGGGAAAAAACAATCGAACCTCACTTAGAAGATAATTGTGAAATTTCTGCGACACTGGACATAAAGGGTTCCCTAGAGTCCCTAGTGTGTATCCACCGATTATTTTCTCTCACAACCTACATTTTGTCTATTAGCAACTCCTGTAGACTCCTGTAAGACAGCCACTCACTTCTTATTTTCCAATAAGACATAAAGGATCCCCTAGAGTGCCTAGTGTGTATCCACCGATTATTATCTTTCCTGTTTAGCTTACTGGTCTCAGGATTATCCTTTAGGCTTTCCCACTCTGAACCTTCCAAACCCACCTCTATACAAGAGCTCAGTGCCATGAGACCACAAAGAGCTCAGATTGCTGTAAAATCCTGGAAGAGCAGCATCCCAAAGCTCTGGGCTGGGCGCAGGCCTCTGCTCTCTGGCCCTGGGCAGTCACAGCTGACTCAGGAGGAAGAACCAAACCCTGCTTCTGCCTCAGACTCTATTTTCCCCTCCTCTTAGCCCAACCCAACCCCTGCAGTGGTGGCTTTGCTGGAGCTCCTTTTCTCTGGACCTATGGGCGCTGGACCTATGCCCTAGGGAGAGGGAGCCCTGGGACAGGACCCCAGGAGAGAACAATGGCAACACTGCCCACAGCTGCCCTTTGTCAGTTTTCTTCTTCTTCTCCTTCTCCTCCTCTTTCTTCTTCTTTTTTTTTCCCCCTGGGACCAGGGATTAAACCCAGGGGCCCTTTACCACGGAGCCACATCCCCAGCCCATTTAATTTTTTGAGACAGGGTCTTGCTAAAATTGCACAGAGCCTCACTAAATTGCTGAGGCTGGCATCGAACTTGTGATCCTCCGGCCTCAGCCTCCTCGGCCGCAGGGATTACCTACATGCACCACCACGCCTGGTTTGTCTGGTTTTCTTGAGGTTCCCACAGGTCCTTCCTGGGAGGGAAATCAGTGCCATCCTCCTGGGACTTGATTTCCCCAAAAAAGCAATACTTTGGGTTTCACAGGGTCTCAGGATTATCTTTTAGGCTTTCCTACTCTCAACCTTCAAAACCCACCTTGGGAATGCAGGGCCCTGGTTTTGTGAACACTGTCTGATGTGCTGGCCATTTTGGTTACATTCAACCGGACTTCCCATTTGAACTAGGAGCGAAGTTGACTGTGAATTCATCCTTACCCGTACCCCCCTCCCCAACCTACAGAAGTCCTGTGAGAGGATTGGCCTTCTTTCCCTCCTGTCCTCCCTCACCTTCCTGCCTGCCTCCCATTCCCAGCCCTCCAACCCATGGCTGGCAACCTCTCTGACCTCTGGCACAGGTGAGGTACCCTCTTCTTCTCCCAAGCCCCTCCCTCTGTTCTAAGAACACTTTTATCCAGACTCCCAGCTGTGAGTGACTCATCAGCTGTGGGGACACAGTGCACCTGGACAGAGCAAAGGTAGAGGAGGGGGGCATTGTGACAGGACCTGATAAAGTCCAAGAGCAGTAGAAACTGAAGAAGGCCGTGAATCTGCTGCTCTCCGTCACAGCTTGGAGGCTGGGTCATTAGGCAAAGTCTGTAAATAACATCTGAGTGGCCTCGCCCAGCTGGGTTGGGACAGTGACGTTCTACTCCCCAAATAGAACTCGGTCATCTGCCTCGGGCATTCCCCTGGCCCTGGGAGAGCAGCAAGAATCTGTCCCTCCCCCTGAGTACTCTAGAGCTGGGACCCAGAGTGTGGGGACCCCCCAGCTTACAGGTCCATGGCAGGATTGGGCCAAAGATATGGTTCGAGTGTTCTTTGCAACCTGTTTCTGTCCCTGGAACACTCAAGGTCCTTGTTTTCAACAGTTTATAAGAGCAACAAAGAATGCTGTTCCCCCAGGAAAATAAGCAGAGATTCAGATGCTCCGGGGACATCAGAGTGGAAGCAAAGGACATCTATGTTTAGGCCTACAGAAAGCCATCCACTCACTCGATGTGTTTGGGGTCTCCCAGGAGGACGCTGACCGGGGATGCAGTGGGCACCCAGGAGTGCTCCCTGTGGGAGCCAAGTGTGACCAGAGCCATGCAAATGAGCAATCAGGCTTTCTGTCCCTTAGAGCGTCTCTCTCATGCCACCCTTTCCACTCCAATAACCCCTCCTCCCTCTGCAGAGCGGAGGGGTGATGTTGAGACTGCCATCTGCCACCTCCCCCACACGCCAGGTCCTTGAGCAGGAGTAATCTAAACGACTTGGGTAACTGAGATAAGATCCTTTGCTGCCATTAAACATTGACAGGCGCCAACATGGTGAGAGCGCTTGGTTGCAGAGAAAGTCCTGGGCTAGTCGATGGGGTGTGGGAGGCCACAGCTGCTGGGCCATTAAAAATGAATGGAAACTCCTAGAAGGGGCTGCCTCTCTGAAAGTGTCATTAGCCAGGGGATGGTGCCCGCAGGATTCAGAAAAGGCCCAGACTCTAAGTAAAAGAATAGTCTTAGTTATGCCCTTCACCCTCTGTTAGTTGGATGGAAAGAATATGAGCCCTGAATTTGAGTCTCATCTAGACTCTATAGTATAGCTTTAAGCATCCTGAACATTAATTTATCTGTAAAATGGGCTTAATACTTACTCAAAAGGTCACCATAGCAGGGTGCGATGGCGCACACCTGTAATCCCAGCAGCTGGGGAGGCGGAGGCAGGAAGATCACAAGTTCGATGGCAGCCTCAGCAATTTAGCAAGGCCCTAAGCAAATCAGTGAGACCCATCTCTAAATAAAATATTTAAAAGGGCTGGGGATGTGGCTCAGTGGTTAAGTGCCCCTGGGTTCAATCCCCAGTACAAAAAAAAAAAAAAAGTTGCCCTAAGAATTAAATGAGCCAAGTGTGGTGATGTGCCCCTGTCATCCCAGCAGGTTGGGAGGCTGAGGCAGGAGGATCACAAGTTCAAGGCCAGCCTCAGCAACCTAGTGAGGCCCTGTCTCAAAAAAAAAAAAAAAAAAAAAAAAAAAAAAAAAAAAAAAAAAAAAACGCTGGGGATGTGGCTCAATGTCAGAGTGCTTGTCCAGCATGCACAGTGCATCAGATTCAATCCCAAGAACCACAGACGAATGAACAAAAAGGAATGAAGTGAAATGGTATGTGTAAGTTGGTTAGTACAGAGCTTGGTTTATTAGAAATGGTTCTAACAGGATACCACCTGCCCCTGCCCCCACTCCTCTTGGAAGCTGGCAAACCTATTTCCACTCTCAAGTCCCTCAAGGAGACTCTTTCTGGCCCTGCGGAATCTCTTCTCTGCCCCTTCCCACCTCAAGGGTTCTGGAGACCCTGGTCTCACAAAGGATGGAAGGGAAGGAATTGGGTCACTTGGCACAGATCACCACAGGCTGTCAGGCCACAGGACCTCAGGTACAGTTAGTCCAATATCCTCATGTATGGCAAAGGGGAGGGACTGAGGCTCAGCAAGTTGGTAGCATTTAGAGAGTTCAAGGTGCTTAAAACCATACTCTCCCACCGGGCGCCATGGCGCATGCCTGTAATCCCAGTGGCTCAGGAGGCTGAGGCAAGAGGATTGCGAGTTCAAAGCCAGCCTCAGCAATTTAGCAAGGTGCTAAGCAACTCAGTGAGACCCTGTCTCTAATAAAAAACAAAAGAAGGCTGAGGATGTGGCTCAGAAGTAGAGTGCTTGCCCGGCATGCGCGAGGCCCTGGGTTCACTCCCAGCATCACAAGAAAGAAAAAAAGGAAGGAAGGAAGGAAGACATCACTCCTGACTCCTGGCACCATGCAGGAGAGCTGCGGCTGGGGCTGAGAGGCTCTGCCCCTGTCCCTGGGCAGGTGCTGTGAAGGGTGAGTGACTCACTCTCAGCTCCACAGTCAGCACAGAATGCAGGCCCAGGAAGCTCTTGTGACTGCCAGGCCAGCAACACCGCTCCCTTTCAGGGCACCTGGAATTTCTTGTTTGCACACTGGACGTGCACTTGACCCCGCACATTTTGTTTCTGGCAGTGGTGTCACGTACTTCCTTGATGCTTGGAGGTCAACAATTGAGCGGGAGTGTTTGAAGAGGGAAGAGGATGAGCCAAGTCTGACAGGGTCAGTCTTTTCTCTGCCCGGTGTTTGCCCCCAATTACCCCTGACTCAACTTGTTACTAAATCGTGCTGTTATTACAGACCCACAGGCTCCTTCCTGCTGCAATCACCTTGGGCTTCCTAGTAGTGTCACCTGGGGCAAAGATGGATGGGATCTGGATGGCTTGTTGGAGCAGGGAGTCAGGAGGTAGGAGCTCCAGGTCCCAGTTGGCGTCTTGGATAACATCTTATTAGCCTAAAGTTCAAAACCAGTCTGGGCCGCTTAGTGAGACCCTGCTTCAAAATCAAAAAGAAAAAGGGCTGGGGATGTAGCTCAGTGGTAGAGGGCCTTGTGTTCAATCCCCAGACTAATAATAAACAACTTAGCTTATTCTGTGGGATCATTGTGAAAATTAAATAACACAATAAACATGAAAGTTCTGGGAGATAATCCATATCATTATGACACAAGGAGGGACTGAATGAATAGTCCGGGGCACGTTGGCCAACCAGGTTTTCTTACACTGAAAAGGTTCTCCAACCCTCCCCACTCCCAATGGGCCAGAATGACTCATATCACCCTACTGCTGTTGGGAAAGTGCCTGTGTGCTCTCCATGGTCCAAATGAAGAAAGTGAGACTTCCTCTTGATGCACCAGAGTTCAGAGGCCAGAGGATGGATAGATAGGCAGCTAGACAGACCCATATATTATATCCTCGTATATATGCTACATAATATGTATGCATGTATATGTGTGTATGCCTACATATTACACTGGCCTAATTCAAAGTGTCAGAATCCGGAAGAGACTTTCATTTCACAATGGAGGGGAAGACTACAGGGACTCTCAAGCAAGATCCTTTCTTAGAATAACAGTATTTATTGCAGCCCTGGGTCTTTATCTCATTATTCAACATTATCAATGCATTATCTCATTATTCAACAGCTATCCCATGTGATAGATTCCACTGTCATTTCCACTTTGTAGATGAAGAAAGAAGTCCAGGAAATATGAAGTATTTGTCCAAGCTAGGATTTGAGCCCAAGCAGTGTGCCACAGCTGTCTGTTTCACAGACCACCTATCATACTGTTTGGTCTCAGAGCTTTCTGGGGGAGGAGGAACTTTTGTTACAATGACCAAGCCCAAGGAAAAGTCTCTGGACCTTTGGAGGGATGTTCAAAACCCCTTCTCCATCCCAGTTCCTGCTTGATAAGCCAGGAATCAAGTTGTATGTTCCACAACGTTCTGCTCCCTGGCCAACAGGGCAGGTGCTGGCCAGCGCTTCCCACCTCAGAGGTTCACTGGTCCCAACAACATGGGCGGCCCACTAATGGTGGGCTGTGCCAATGGCTTTCAGACAGGAAACTGATGGGTGGCTTGCCTTCCTTCACACCTCTGAGGAGAGATGACCCAGAAGGACAACCTGGTGAGAACTGAGATCTGGAACTTCTATGACTGTCCCCCCTTCCAAAACCCCCAATCATTCTCTAACTGGTTCCACAGGACTTGGCTCTGCCTGGCTCTCAGGGCCCCTCCTGCAGCCAGCAGCTGTTCAGTGTTGATTATAGGATCCCAATGAATCCCAAGCTAGCGTGATTCACAAGAGGAAGGAACACACGTAAGCCCTCCATAGCCAGAGAGCGATTTGTTTACGTAGTCCCATTGAACAGAAACAAGGTTTTGTCCCACAAAGCCTTTTGGCTGCGTGCCCCTCCTAAAAACACTCTCCCTACACACTGTGATTCGCTTGTGCTGCTAGGGAACAGAGGCCCAGGACCAGCCCTGGGGGAGTGAACTTGTCCTCTCTCAGGACCTAAGGACAAGGAAGGAGGCGTGGTGGATAGAGAAGCAGCAGATCACTCAAGTGGAAGACACTTGAGGCTATGTTCCCCCCCCCCCCCTCAGCAACAGGTAAACTGTGAATGAGTGAGCCCTGAGGAGTTGGGGTGGGTGCACTCTGCCGCCCCAGCAGGGGGTTTCAGGAGGCAGGACCACTTGCAGAGATGGCAGCTGGTGGAGACCCGAGGCCTGGGGAGTGACAGGCAGAAATAACGGATCAGGTGATGGCATCCCTTACAATGGGCTTTGTAACCACAGTTTCACTGGGTCTTAACAACCACCCTGGTCATTTTTCTTATGAAAAAAATTCCTGAGGTTCTCTTTCAGGTTTTTCTGAGTGGCCTGGAATTTAGGGCTTCTGAGCATGAGAAGAAGATTAACATTAAATAGGGATGAGAGATGGGAAGGAAAGGGAGAGAGAAGGGAAATTGCATGGAAATGGAAGGAGACCCTCAGGGTTATACAAAAGTAGATACAAGAGGAAGTGAGGGGAAAGGGAAAAATAATACAAGGGGGACAAATGAATGTCAGTAGAGGGGGCAGAGAGAGAAGAGGCGAGGGGAGGGGAGGGGAGGGGGGATAGTAGAGGATANAATTGAGGTCTTCTTGCTTCTTAGTTCTTTCTTTTTCTTTTCTTTTCCTTTTTTTTTTTTTGCCTGGAACAGTCATGAGAAATCTCTCCTGGGAGGATCAGCCCTCAGGGAGCATACAACCTGGCTTTGTTTATTTTTTTATTTGGAACCGGTATTGAACCCAGGGGTATTTTACTACTGAGCTACATCGCCAGTCTAATTTTTTATTTTGAGACAGGGTCTCACTGAGTTGCTTAGGGCCTCACTAAATTATCAAGGGTGGCCTCAAACTTGTTAACCTCCCAACCCAGCCTCCCTAATTGCTGGGATTACAGGCATGAGCCACCACGCCAGGCACAACCTGGTTTTCTCAGGAAGCTGCTTCCTCCTAATCTTGTGCAAAGCCTCTCAGAGACAAGTTATGGTAGTAAACAGTGTGTGTGCCAGGGCCATACTGGTGAGAGTGGGTGTCTAGAAGTCAGCCAGCAGCAGCGGAGGGCACTCAAGTCTAACTTGGTCCTCCCAGGGAGCATGGATGTGGCTTCAGTAGGCAGAGTTCACCCCACAAGGACATGTGGGCCCCACAGGCTGCCATGGGTCTTCCTCTTTCTGCCAGGGGAGCAGGTACAGGCCCGAGGGTCACCTGCTTGCCAAGGTCTTTAATCACAAGAGTAAGGGTGAGGTAAGGCAAGTGTCTTATTTTTAAACCAATTATGGAGAGGGCAGCTATTCTTGGTCATGAGGCAGCAGAGGGAGAAATGGGTTGCTCTGGGTGGCAGAGGGAGTTTGGGTGAGCGCTCCTGCCAGGAGGAAGTGGAACTGGTTACCCAGTGACTTCTCTTCTAGGCAGAATGCTTCTTTCCTCCCAGGTGGTGGGGCTCCCCACAGAGGCTGTGGGCTGGAGGTTTCTACTGTGGCCCTAAAGAGACTGACACCGTCTTGGGCTCTGTGTGGTGTGAATGATCGGAAGCCCTGAGTCTGGCTGCTCTGGGAAGGCTCCCCTCCTGTCTTCCGATGGATCCTCTCATTCCCAAGACTTGGGTCAGCCCAGAGGACAGATGCAGCTTCCCCAAATTCTGCCGAGGCCTCCTCCTTCTGCCCCCTCACTGGGATGTGCTGATAGATGAAAGGAAACTTGCTTTGTTTGAGCTCCTACTGTGTGCCTTGCCCTGGACTTGACACTGGAGTCCAGAAATGAGTGACTTACTTCCTGCCCTGAGGAGGTTCAGTCAGACTAACCTCTCCAACACAAGCAATCAAAGCTGTGCAAGAACCCAGAGGGAGACTTGAGGTGCAGGGAGTAGCTGAGAATGAGAAGAGAGAATTCACCAAGTGGAGGACTGAGGGGTGGGGGCTATTTTCAAAATATTTCCACCAGCGTTTATTCTCTTGACTCTCACGGTAAGGGACTCCAGCCAGAAAGTGTCCCCCCCGTTTCAGTGAGAAGGAAATTGAGGCTCAGAAGGGCTCAGTGGCACAGGGAAGGGCAGAGCCGGGAGATAAACACCTTGTATTTCCATGGTTGCTGTTCTTCCTTTCAGGCCAGGCTGGGGTCAGGATGGAAGAGGAGGTGGCAGAGGTGATGAGGGACCTCAAAGACATCTGAGAGGCACAAAGCCACCAAAGGCAAGACTGGCACACCTGATAATTCTGGCTAACTCCCCATGTGGTGTCCTGGAGAGGACTTCCATGATTACTGCTACTGCTACTAACTGTAACAGCAGTCACTATTTATTAAGTACCCACTCTGTGCCAGGTACTAAATATTATGGAAAAAAATTAATATATGCAAAACTTTTAATAAACATGACCTCTTTTAATTCTCAAAAAGAATGAATATAACTAATAGTTTTATTTCAAACAAGAACATAGAGATTAAAAGAGGTTAAAAATCTGCCCAGGACCTCATTGCCAATGGCAGAGCTGAAGTCCCAACTGACTCCAAAGCCCACAGTCATGACCACTATGCAGGCACTAACATTATCCCTTCATTTTTTGTTCTCCAATAATTTTGCCATTATCCAGTCCCTGGACACTGAAGAAAGAAGCCCCCCACCCCCACCAAACAGAGGAAGTCCCCCCTCCTGTCAGTCTTTTAAGTTCCCAGACTTAGCCCCATTTTGATTAGCCACCCTGAGACCAAGATCAGGGACACTGTCCATAGCAGAAGCAAACTTGCCACCAGTTCCCTGCCAAGGAGGGCCACTTTCTCTCCCCACACTCCTATGCCTACTCTGTCACTGTACCCAGAGCTTGGAGATGGGGTGAGGTTTCCATCAAACGAATTCTCTACCAGAGATTGATCTTAGAGAAAAGAGAGGAAGTGGGTCTTAGAAGAGGAAGTGTGGGTGGGTGAGCATCCTGAGTGTAAAGGGATGGTTTGGGAGGCCCCGGGACTTTCCCCTAAGTCCGAGCCCCTCCCCCAGACAGAGTCAGCCAAGTTCCCCAACATGTCCTGGGGCTATGAGCCCGAGGGCCAGTATCTGACTCTTCCCATCTGCATCCTATACCTCACACTCTCACTCACCTCGCTCCCTTCATCTTGGAGTCCTTGTATTACAGTTAGCTCCCTTTGCCTCTCCGCTCATGAGCATGCCGGGTGCTCACGCACAAAGGCACGCACTCACACGTCAGGTGACACAAGGCAGGCGAGGGCGGAGCTCCAATAGGTCTCACCTGAGCACAGCAGGACTCAGCAACTAGGCCGCCCCTATCTCCAACAAGGCTTCTGATGAAATGCGGTTGAAACTGAGTCTTGCGCTTTTCTCAAAACAGTATCTCTTCCTTTTCTGTTTCCTGGCCTTTACCTAGAAGGGGGACTCCCCAACACTCCTTTTCCTGGCTCCTCCTCCCTCATGCCGGGGCTAGACCTTTTTATCTGACTTGGCTGGGGACTGGGTGGGAAGGCGTATGACATAGTGGGAAGGGGGTCCCTTTACCGCAGCACCGCCCCATAGACTTCCTGGGGGCTCTCCAGACGCACTGATGCCTACGGGTCTTTTTTGTCTGTTTCAAGAAGGAAAAGATCAAGTACCAATGGGACATGAGATTGTCTTTCAACAACTCAGAGGGCAAACTCCCTTGGCTCTAGAGCCAAAATGCACTCCACACTACCTACTAGGGCTGTCCATGAATTTCGCATCCTTCTCATCTCAGGCAAAATGTGCAGACTGAACGCACTCGGATGCCCAAAGGTGGTCTCGGAGACTCAACTCCCTGTGCTCGCCAGGGACAGGATGCTAGGGCACGAGGCCACCCGGCGCGGGCTCAGCACCCGCATTTGCGCAGAAGCTCGAAGCCCTCCTGGCAGTCAGCAGCGGCCAGGCAGGGAGCTCGCGGCCCCGCAGGGGTTAACCGCGGCCGGGCGGGCGCCGCAGCTGCCTCCGCCTCCCACTGCGCAGCGTCACTTGTTTTGGAGCGGGCGCCGCCTCCCGCTGGCCGCTGACGTGGACCGCGGCGCGTCACGGCCCGGCCGCCGGGAAGCGCGGGCCTTATATGGGCACGGACTCCGGAGGGCGCGGGCGGGGGCGCGCTGGCAGGGGACGGTGCCCGCTGTCTCGAGCTGGCTCTCCCTTGCCAAGCAGTGCTCTGGTGGGGCAGAGGTGAGCCGCGTTCGGAGAAGGGACGCTGGCCTCGCTAAAAGCCAGGAAGTCCAGGTGGGCCGCCTTCCCAGACGTTATCTCCCGCCTCCTCGTTGGGTTTCTCATGAAATGTGCAGAGCTAGATTGAAATGCAGACGACCAGTTGGCCTTTCGCCGGGGCACACAGTCCAGGAAGGCTCAGCGTCCCTGAAGTCTAAAAGCCAGAGGGTCGTGAGGCAGGGCCAGTGTCGGGTAGTGGAAAGGACAGCCTTGGCCCTGACGTGTGACCTTAAACCAGCCTTTCAGGCCACAGTTTCCTTCTCCATAAAATATAGTGGGTGGCTTCCTCTGCCCTAGTGTAGATCAGATGAGTAAGAACAGCTTCCTAAACTGAAGTGATGTTCACACTGTCACTGGTCACTGCGTACTGAGAACAACCTGTCCAGGTGGCCCTTCTGATGAAGAGGCTCGGATGCTGACAGATTTCACCTCCCCAAACCTGCCTCCTTGGGGCCGCACCCAGTTACTCTGGGAATGCCCTTTGACCCTGTTGAAAAGCTCAAGTTTTGTAAACAAAAGCATCTGGTGTTGACCTTCTTGCTCTCAGGGCTGTTTGTTTTGGGCCTGTGTTGATGAGCAGATGTTGACAGTTGACACCTTTTACATTACCTTCCAGTCCAACCAGTGAGGGGGACTAGAATGACCAAAAGCCTAAGGGTGAATATTTATCTTATGATCCATTCCTATAGCACCAGCCACGGCAGGACATCTCTGCCTTCTGCAGCTAATAAGGCTTCCCTCCTTCCAAATCAGCCAGGCTCATACCTCCCAGCTCCTACAAGCTATTTCCTCATAAACACCAGCTAATGGTTGGTGCCCTTATTTCAACCCTCCTCCTTCACTAATTGTGAGCCACGCTGGGCTTTGCTCCTCTGTTCACATTTGTCTGCTGGTGACTTTGTGTCTGTTTACTCTCTATAATTGCAACTCCCTCCTCTGGAATTTGAGATGTCCAGAGGGCAGAAACCATTTCTCCCAAAATTAGACTGAAGAGACCCCACCCTCCACCTCTGAGGATAGGGACAAACTCCCTTCCTTTAATCTCTCAAGACAAAGAGGACAAAAGGTGTTTAGATCTCAAGGTTAGGTGATTGATATGTAAATGGCAGTGAGTCACCAAGGTCAGCCAAACAAGGTAGATCTCATCTCGGCAACACTTGCTCCTGGCTCCCATTTTTCCTTCCCACTCTGGCTTCAGCAAGCCCCACAGATCCTGCCAGGGAAGATCTGCTGGTTGCCAAGAAGTCGATGGCACTGCACCTTGAGCAGGCAGTACCCTCCCTTTGGAGGTGGTTGTTATCACTAAAGGAAAGGCACTTGAGGGTGACACCTCATTTCAGGCTCCCAGGGGTCAACTATCAGCTGAGATCAGCTGCTGCCTTAGGGCTGGGCTCCACCTTCATTCTAGGATGGAAGGGAGGTTGGATGCTCTTCAAACTATTCCCCTGGGAGTGGGGATGGAGAAACAAAAGACATGGCTCCTCCTCAGTGCTTCTGGCTTTGAGCTTCTGTTTTGCCCAAATCAGTTCAGTTTAGGAATCAGCTTGCTGACCCAGGAGTGCTTTTGCTATTGTGGGCCATCCATTTGAAGCCCTTTTCATTTTTTTCTACATAAGAACACCTTCCAAGGGCTTGATGTGCCTGGGACCAAACCCACTTTATTGAAGAGTTGGGTCTATAGAAGGGATTAATGCAGCAAGAGAACAAACAACTTAGAAATGCAGCTTTGGGCATTTCTGTTCTTAAAACTTCCCAGGGTTCCCCCAGTAATGTGGATTCCAGTCCCCATCCCACACCGCTCCGTACCAGGTCCATGTGCTAGTCGAGCTCTTAGAGGTCTCATTTCCTTCTCCTCTTTTGGCTCTTCCTCTTAGGAGCAAAAATACACGACCCTCCTGTTTTCTTCTGCGTAGTAATTTAGCTATTTCTAACCATCACCCAAACCTTCCAGCCTCCCAAAGAATTCCATGAGATGGGCCCAAAACACCTGCATGGATTAAGGTCTTAAGCAAAGATGGAGCAGCTCCTCCTAAGCCTAGCGTCAGGCTGGAGGGGTAGGGCCAGGGGTCTTCCTAGACTTTTTATAGTTTCCTCTTTAAATGCAGAAGCTGGGGACAGGGAGTTGTGATCTTTTTAGGAGCTGATCCTCCCCACAAAGATCACCATTCTGCTCTGAATCTGGAAGCCCAGTCTTCGCAAAATCCCATGAGCAGTTGCCCCAGTAGCTACCTTGCTTCCCTACACAGCCAGGGCCTCAGGGAAACCACCTGGGACACCTGGCAATTTCCGACTCAGCAGGGCTCAACCCCCAACCTAAGGGAGGTCCCCAGCCCAGAGCGAGGGAAGGAAACCCTGAGCTGAAGCTAGAAAGAAGCTTAGAGCTGCTCCTTATTATCCCAGTCATTATCCTGATTCTGCTTATTCCTGTTGTCATTATGTGCTCTCATTAAAGGGTTAAGCCCACTGAGGGTGACACTAAATGCCAGTTGAGAATAACTTCAGATTCCTTGGCTCCAACAATAACAAAACAAAAATAAAAAAAGAATCCTTGGCTCCAAAATTCCAACTTAGGGATTCACACCACAATCCCATGTTGAAAAATGTGTAGATGTGGAGGGCAGGATGTTTTAATATTTCACAGTAAAAATTGTACTCCTGTGCTGGGTGGTGCATGCCTGTAATCCCAGCCACTCGGGAGGCTAAAGCAGGAGTAGTAAAGCACCCTTGGGTTCAATTCCCAGTAAACCACCCCTCAAGACTGTATAGTCCCTTTTTGCCTTGGCTTCCTGGAAGCTCAGAGGCAAATTTAGGGGTTTAATTCAAACAAATGAACAAATACCTATCTTTCTCTCCTTCCTATTACTAAGTAATTTCTAATATTTAATATAATATAAACACACATAATTATCATCTTTTCTCTATTATTTAATATCTTATGCTGCCTCAAATTCTTCTTGGAAGGAAACAGAGTATAGATCACAAGTACTAATAGTTAACACCTACTGGATACCACCATGTGCTGGACATCATTCTAAGTACTATAAACTCATTTAATACTCCCACAAGTCTTCAAGGTAAAAACAACTATTAGCCTCACTCAGTAGATACACAAAGAGTTTTGATAACTTGCTTAAGATAGCACAGCTAGGATTTGAACCTGGCCAGTGTTACTCCAAGGCACACGCACTGAGCAACACAAAGTAGTAAATGAATTAGAAATCGGTTCAAATTCTCCTTTTCCTTCTCCTTCTTTTTCTTCTTTGGTACTAGGGATTAAACCCAGTGATGCTTAACTACTAAGCCACATCCCCAGCGTTTTCTATTTTTTATTTTGAGACAGGATCTTGCTAAGTTGCTTAGGGCCTCACTAAACTGCTGAGGCTTGGCCTTGAACTTGTGGTTCTCCTGCCTTAGCCTCTGAGCCCCTGGGATTACAGGTATGTGCCACTGCA
This sequence comes from Marmota marmota marmota, assembly GCF_001458135.2. Lineage (NCBI taxonomy): Eukaryota > Metazoa > Chordata > Mammalia > Rodentia > Sciuridae > Marmota > Marmota marmota. Next base: position 46,798,875 of record NW_026000016.1, read on the forward strand.
CCCAGCTATACCCATTCTTAATTTAGTGAGACCATCAACACCAACAATCCGATTCTGAGTGGAGGGGATGCACAAGGTAGGATTTAGAATCTTTTCCCATCTTTCCCAGCCTGTCATTCTTTGTCAACACATACCCTGTGTGTGTTGAAGTGCTGGGTATAGAACCCAGGGCCTCTTTCTGAGCTACATCCCAGGCCCCCACCCTGGTGCCTTTTTAGAGACTTTCCTTACACGCCCATCAATGATAGCTACCTTATTTTCCTTCAGTAATATAGGAAAGATAATGTTTTCTTTCTTTCTCTATCACTTGCATACAGATTATTAATTCAACCATCTGCAATAAAGGTTCACTAAATACCCACTGAGTGGTGGCCCCAAGGTTTGTGCTAGGCACTGAAGTACAAATGTATAACCAGGACTTCAAGGACTCACAATCTCAGGTCTATACCATAAAGTATAACTCCAGGATATGACCTCATAGGACTTGCAGAGTTACAAACAAAGGTCTTTGAGCACACAGAAGAAAAAGAGGCTAACTCCAATGGGGAGCAGAGGGTGGTAAATCCAGGAAAGCTTCACACAGAGGCAACTGAGCAGCCTTGAAGGATCATCAGAAAGAAGGTGAAGAAGTGGACAACGAGGATTCCAGGCAGAGCAAATACTGTGAGGAAAGTGCAACGTGCAAAGCACGTGTTTGAGAAACAGTGGGAATCGGGCTGAGTTTAGATTATGAAGGCCCGAAGGCCAAACTGAGAGCTAACTTCCACCGCTTAAGGAGACTGCAAAGTTTTTTCTTTGTCTTTTGTTTTTGGTAGTGGGATTGGCCCCAGGAGTGATTTACCATTGAGCTACATCCCCAGCCCTTTTTATTATTTTTTATTTTGAGACAGGGTCTCACTAAATTACTGAGGGTCTCAAGAAACTGCTTCAGGCTGGCCTCAAATTTGTGATCATTCTGCCTCAGCTTCCTGAATCACTGAGATTCCTGGCTCATGTGCCACCACACCTGCAAAGGTTTTTAAGCAGTTCAGAGACAGGATAGATCTGTGGTTTAGCAGGGTATGGACTGAGGAAAGGACATGAAGGGGAACAGAGAGGCCCAGAAAGATCTAATGGCCTGTGGCTTGGGGACCAAGCAGAAGCTATTTCAAAAGGATAGTTGGCAAGACTGGCCCCCTAATTAGATATGGGAGATTGGCTCAGGATATAGGCCTCCTCTATCTGTCACCTTATCTGGAGACTTCTTTCTCCATGGCAGGTTATCATATATTCTACTGGGGCCCAAGAAGTTGCCAATGTAGACCACAGATAACAGATGAAGGAAGAGCCCGGCTGAGTCTCCTGGCCTGACACTCTCTTGTTACAGATAAGCCAACTGAGGCTTGGGAAGGTGACTCCCAGTCCGGCCATCTCTCCTCCTCTCCAGGCTCCTTCCTGACCCACATGGATCAAATCCTTGGCCTCCCTGGACCTAAGCCCATGCATGGTGCAGTAAAGAAATACCTCAGGCTGGAGCCCCGTACCCTGCCTCAGATTCCCTGTGCCTGCCTTTCTGGCTCCGTCTTCTTCCCGGCTCCAGCTCCTGCCCCCAGAGGTCTTGGGCTATCACAGCTGTTTGCCCCAGACAGCCCCAGGAGGCCTAGCCCTATTATGCCCCCGCCAAAGCAACATCTGGGCAAAGTCCACCAGTCTCAGGGCCTCTTCTCTTGTTTTCTGTCTGGAGATGAAGGGGGCTCTTCCTGGGCCCCTGGGAGTGAGGATTAGGAGGTTTACAACGTGTCTGTCCTCTAAGTTTGGAAAGAGGCAATAAATTCAGCTTCAGATCTGCTGCTGTCCCCAAGTCCATGTGTTCCCCTGTTGAGTTTCCGGCACTTTCGGTCACACCTTCTAGTACCATTGGAGAAGGCCCACAGGGGGAAGGTGTGGGAGGTCACATTCTTGGCGGGGGGTGGGGGGGACTCCAGGATGACAGACTTTTAGCAGATAGTGTCCATCCTTTTGCTCCCATGACACACATAGGGAGTCACAGAAGCAAAAACGACCAGGGAACTTTCCAGCCAAGTACTGGTCTGGCCATCTGTTGGTGTCTTCCTCCCCTCCCCCAGCTCCTGCCACATTTCTGATTCACACCCTGTCCCCTCATGTGCCTTCGGCCTTCCTTCCTAGGAAACCCAGGACATTCTTCTGCCTAGGAATTCCTCTGCCTAGACTCTAGTGGGTTAGTGGGGCACAGGTGAGAAGCAGCCCTCAGGGGAATGCCCGCCTCTGGGTGAGCAGATGCCCTCCCTGCATGGGCCTGGCATGCAGTCCACCTTGATACAAGCTTGATGAGTTCCTGACATTTTCCAGCACCTCCCTCCCGGTGGCTGTGGAGCCAGCTGAGGGAACCTATAGGACAGAGAGATGAGAAGGGGAAGGGGGGTTGGGTAGCACCAAGCAGGCCTTTGGAGCCTGAGCAACGGATCCCTGGAGGCCCTGTCGCCTCAAGATGTGGAGTTCACCCTGTAGTCTTTAAGGCAGTGGCTAGCCCCCGAGAGCAAAAGTGGCTTCTTGATTTGTTTCTCTGCCCTCTCCAACACGCTGGGTCTCAAGTTGGAGTCGTGATTCTTTGCTGGGACCCTGAATTCAGTTTTCATCTCTGAGGTTCAGTCAGGGAGTCAATGCCATCCCCCCAGCTGCTTCCTGCACTCCCAGAGTCAGCAGGCGAATGTCTCCTCCACACAGCATGGGTGCCCTCTGCTGCTCCAACTCCCACGGCCCATCCCTGCAGGCACTCTCTCCACCGTCTGGCATTAACTAAAACATGGCGGGGTCCCTGGAAGCCTATCAAGGGGAACCTGTTTTACCGCCATTCCCCACACCCTCACGTTTAGGTGGAAGGACCCAGTCTGTCCTGTTCTCAGACACCTATTCTTGAACATCATTCTCTGAGGTCCATTTTGCCCTGCATCCTTGGCCTCCTCCCTCCCTGGCCAGTCCTCAGTGACTGAAGATCCAGCCCCTGGGAGGCTTGCAGTCTATCTTTTTACCCCAAACTCCTGCCACTGTCAGAGGAAGCATCAGTACCCAAGGGAGCAACTGAGCTCATCCTAAACCCTGGGCTCAGGCCTAGCCCACATCCATAAGCAGCCATCTCCTGCTCCTGCACCCCACCAACACCCACGCCAATTTGATGCTCTGAATGCTGAGACCAACTCCGGAGCCCACCAGTCTCAGCCAAGGGAGCCCAATAAATACTTATTGAGAAAGGAAATGAATACATGAAGCCAGTGTCACAAGATGGGCACTGGATTTGGTGACAGAGGTAGGTTCTAGTTCCACCCTGTCTCTCTACGAAGCCATGGGACTTTGGGCATCTTTTTTCATCTCATGGTCTCCTTTTCTCTCTCTTTCTCTCTCTTCCTTCCTTCCTCCTCCTCTTCCNTTTTTTTTTTTTTTTTTTTTTGTACCAGGGATTGACCCAGGGGTGCTTAACCACTGAGTCACATCCCCAGCCCTTTTTATATTATATTTTGAGACAAGGTCTTGTTAAATTGTTAGGGCCTTCCTAAATTGCTGAGGCTGGCTTTGAACGTGGGATCCTCCTGCGTCGGCCTCATGAGTCCCTGGGATTACAGGTGTGTACCACTGTGCCAGGCTCGTTATTGATTCTTTTTTTTTTTTTAATTTCTTCTTTTTTTAGTTGTTGATAGACTTTTATTTTATTTATTTATACACAGTGTTAAGAATCAAACCCAGTGCCTCATACATGCCAGGCAAGTGCGCTATGGCTAAGCCACAGCCACAACCCCCAGTTATTGATTCTTGAGAGTAACTCCCACGAGGTGGCTTAGTGTTAATCTTGGCTGCATCTTTGTGACAGGGAAGCCTAAAAGAGGTCCTGATGCAGAAAAATTATGAATGAACTTAGTAGTATTTTCATTCTGGTTAGGAAGTGATGAAGAGGCCTCTGGTTCTCCCTGGGGGATATTTCTTATCAATTCTGGGCAACACAGCAAGGTCATCACCAATAATGTCTGAAAAGAGGAAAGATCAAATTAACATCTACTGCAGCCACATGCAGATGTACCATGCCAAAATGCACACCCCACAAAACACCCACATTGCACAGGGTGGTCTTCAGCAGACACCCATAAAGTACATATTAACATCTGCAAATACATATCCATATTCCTTCCCATCCACCAAGCTCAAAGCATGTGGACACATTGTAGTATGTACACTCACTCAAATAGATTGACTGCCCCCCAGCCACAATGATCGACACAGTGACCAACATCACTCACAGTTCTGTGCCGGAGAGCTGATGTCAATTCTCCCAGAATATCTCAGCCTAGCCTCTGCCTATAGATCTGCCTCATTCTACCTCAGGCGGTCAGAAAACTAGGGGGTAAGCTTTGCAACCAAGTCATGTCCCCATGTACCCTACAGGGCTCTGGGGAAGACAGAAATCCCATACAATGATCTAGTTGCTCCTGACCCGAGAGTGATATCTCCATAGGAAAGAACAGTGTAGAGGCCCGGAAAGGGACCCAGTTTTCTGGGTGGGAATTTGGTCTGAGGAGAGTTTGAAATGCTGTGGCCACTCTTGGGTGGCTCACACAGGTGGGCTTGCAAATGGGCAAGAGGGGAAACAGGACCAGAAGGGTCAGTGGGTCTGGGGTCACATAAAATCCAAGTTCATGACCTAGATGAGGCACAAATTGAAATCTAGGAGCTGGAGTTGTGGCTCAGTGGTAGAGTGCTTGCCTAGCATTATTGAGCACTGGGTTCAATCCTCAGCACCACATAAAAATAAAATAAAGGTTTTGTGTCCACCTACAACTTGGAACTTTGGGTGTGGGGTAAATAAACCTTCCTCTTCCTGAATTTGTGTGTAGAAAGAAAAGAAGAAGCCTGGTGCAGTGGCACTTGCTTGTAATCACAGCAACTCAGGAGGCTCAGGCAGGAGGATCACAAGTTTGTGGCCAGCCTCAGCAACTTAGTGAAATCCTGTCTCAACATAAAAAAGGGCTGGGGATGTGGCTTGGTGGTTCAATCCCAGGTATAGAAGGAGAAGGAGAGGAGGAGGAGGAGGAGGAGGAGGAGGAGCCGCCTCTGGTTCTTTTGGGTTATCTCTGCCTTATACAAAGTTCAGAAACTTTAAATGAGGACCTGAGATGTCCTGACCTATGGGTATGGAGATGGGGTTTATGATCTTCCTGCTCTTGTCCCCCACATTTGGGCTATTGCCCCATTCACTGCATCATCATATGGAATGGCAGCTCTGTGGGCCCACATGGGAGCTTGGGCTATGGTAACAAGAGCCCAGGAATTCTGTGGCCTAAAACAAAAAAGGACATCATATATGTAGGCAGCAAATTTTGTCCAGTCCTGACTCTACTGAGAACTCACTGTGTGGCCTAGTGATTGATATAAACGTTTACATAAACACAGAAAAATCTATTTCCTAAGGCAAAAATAGGTCATGGTTTGTAAAAAAAAAAAAAAAAACAAAAAAACATTCCCCCCCCCCATGACTTCTGCCTTTTTTTTTTTACAGCTGGGGATTGAACCCAGGGCTTCCTGCAGGCAAGTCATGCGCTTCACCACTGAGCTACATCCCGAACCTTTCCATTAATTCTGGATGTGGGATGTCAGGCCAGGAACACAAGATCCTGGTCAAAGACACATCCAGGAAGATGTTAAGTGAATCCAGATTTCTGTCCTGAACAATCCTGTACAGATGCTTATACTCTGACCTATTTTGTTGACTTCCTTGGTGGTTAACATTGGTCAAATCCGGACTTGATGACACCTGTCTCTTTGGTTTGATGCACCTCTAGGTTATCTTTTCCCATTCAGTGCTGTTTCCTGTTTAAAAAACAAAAACAAACAAAAAAAACTTCCCCCTTAGTAAACAAAGGTAATAGTCTCATCTGGCCTAAGCCAATTTTGTGGGGAGGAGTTAGTGAAGAAGCCATCTAAAGGATGTGTTTAATGTGACAATGTTAGAATTCCAGGGCATTTTGATTAGTTATATGAAGCAGTGGAGAATAATATTTGAAATCTGAATTGTTCTGAAAATATGGGATTTAGGAGCATCATAACCTGTTTCCAAATAAGTTTAAAACTGTTGTTGGGACAAGATGTCAACAACAGGTGTCGTGCCTGTAATCTCAGCAACTCAGGAGGCTGGGCCAGGAAGATTGAAAGTTCAAGACCAGCCTCATCAATTTAGCAAAACAGTGTCTCAAAATAAAAAGTAAAAAGGGCTGGAAATGTAGCTCAGTGACAGAGCATCACTCGGGTTCAATCTATAGTAGCAAAAAACATAAAACAAAACCAACCAAATCAAACCCAAACAAAAAACTAGTGGAAGGTGGCAGAGAGGTATCCAGGAGATAAGGATGTGAGCCATGATGCAGGAGGGCCAGGAGTGTTCAGACATGCATGGCATGGGGACCCAGCTCAAAGATGGGGATCATGGGCAGAATGCTGAGGCATCTGGGCTGTGATACTTATAGGACAGTGAACTAGAGCATAAAGTAGCAGTAACCTAAAAAAGCAAGTGGGGTTAAATTACAGAAGGTCTTAATTATTGGGTAAGGAGTGCAAACTTAATGTAGTGGAGAAATGGGAGAGAAGTTGTCTCAGATGATAGAACAAAGAGAAGAGCAAGTCTGTACAATTCTTCAGGAAGGCCACTCTACCAATGGAGAGGAGGAAGGTTTGTGGATGGGACTGGACAGAGTCCACTGCCATCATCTAGGTATGAAGAAGCAACCCATTCTGGGATGGGGTCTGAGAAATGAAGTAAGGGGGAAGCTAAAAACAGGTCTGAGTTCCCTGGGTGCAATGACTAGAAAAATGGCAGGCATCTCTGGCAGAAATGAAGATCAGGAAGGGAGTCTGTTTGAGGACATTCACAGGGAGGGACAGATCAGGTGGGAAGAGGAGCAAGATGGAAGAACACAACTCGGTAGAAATGAAGGTCCACTGTAGAAAAGTCAAGATCAAAAGGGTCTGTGTGAATAGGATCTCCCTGGGGAAGGAAAGGGGAGAAAAAGGAAGAGGAGGAGATGGAGGGGGGGAAAGGACAGGGAGGGATCCAGAGGTGGCACAGGAGGGAGGGAGGCAGAGAAGGCTGGGGCACTGTGTCAGGGGATGGACCAGAAGACGGCTTCTAGGAGTGGCCAGAGGGTCACCTGGGTTTCAAGGAAAACCGGAATTTACGCAGGCCGCTGGGTTTGACTCCTTGAACAAATATGGGCATCTGTGTGTGCCCGATCTTGTGTTAGGACGGGGATTGGAAGTGGCTCCATTCAACCGACGACACCGAGAGTGCCCGTGACGGCGGAGGGCTGTGAGGGTGGAGAAGGAAACCTGAGGCCGGCTTCCCTCCCGCGAGGAGCCAATACCAGCGTTTACAAACGCCTGGGTCTGCGAAGAGGAAGGAAGCGGCGGAATGAGGGGAGGGGCAGGANCCCGCCCCCATCCGCTGGCGGTGGCCAATGGGCGCCGCCGTCGGCTCCCCCACCTCCGCGAACAGTATGAAAGGCGCGGTCTGGGGAAAGTCCGGGCAGAGCCTGAGCCTGGGCCCGGCGAGCGGATCTCGGAGAACTGGCACTTCCCACGAGAGACCTCTCCCTGCTCCCCGAGCCGCGCAGGACATGAGCCACGGGAAGAGCACCGACATGCTCCCGGAGATCGCCGCCGCCGTGGGCTTCCTCTCCAGCCTCTTGAGGACCCGGGGCTGCGTGAGCGAGCAGAGACTTAAGGTTTTCAGTGGGGCGCTCCAGGAGGCACTAACAGGTGAGCACCGACGGAGGGGCTGGCGTCACAGGGGATCGATCTCTTCCCTGCCTGGGGCGTCTTTCCCCCTCCCGCGTCAGGACCCCCAAAGGAGCGGCTCCAGGATTCGGTTGTCCCTCCCCGACACAGCTGCCTGTCTCCTGGGTCTGGTCTCCCCTCCCTGGCTCTGAGCTTGGGACTTGGCCTGAGGTGGTTCCGATGGAGCGCGCCCCTCCACGTCCCCGGGGCGAAGACCCTTTCCTGGAGTGCTATCCCAAGTCTCTGGCTCTACCCGGAAGAAGGGAAACCTGCGGTCTGAGTGAAGGTTCATTTCCCTCACTGGACCCTTGAGACCTGGAGAACCCTCCAGGGGTGCTGCGGGCGATGAAGCCCCCCCCAACCGAGGGGTCCTTATGCATAATTAAGCCTTCTTAACAACTTGGAGGCCCAGCCACGCTTTGGGCCCTGCGGGCCTTCGCTGGGCCTGTCTGGTCTGCCGGTTGTTAACTTCCTCGAAGTTAGAATCTGGGCCCTCTTTGTATTTCTCTTTGGTCCCTCTTAGCCATCTGCCTTCTATTGTAGCTAGTAACTGCTCCAGGCCCTGTTGTGTTGGGGAGGCGGGCGTGAGACTGAGAGGTTGAGTAGAGATAAGCAGCCTCTGGCTGGCTGGGGAGAGACCTACCTCCCAGCTGTTTCTAGCCTGTTGGCTGGCGGTCTTAGACAGAGATAGTCATCTGTGAACGTGCCCGCACAGGACCTGCCTTCTGCCAAACACAGCTGCTTCGTCAAAACAATCCATTTTTTTACTCCCCCCGGCCACTGCTAAGGATGTGTGACTCTTCTGAAGGAGGCATGGGGCCCACTGGGCACAGGATGGGGGCCGGAGATCTTGTTGTAGGCCTCACAATGTTGATAGCTTTTGTGGCTCTGAAACTTCTGCTCACACACAGGTCCTGTAGACCCTGCCTGGACTTGCCAGCCCAGTCACACCCTTCCTTCCTTATACTGGGGGTGTGCCAAAAGCAATACATTTGGCCATTGGAGAGTATTCTAGAGCTCTGGGATCCTCTTTTAGCACATACACCCCTGACCTGGGAGCGGCTAAGGGGTCTCTCAGAACATAAGAGAAACTACCTCTCTTACTTGAAATTGCCACTGGCCCCCTTCCTCTCCTCCTGTCCCTTCACCCACTTTCCCAGCTCGTAATATCTACCACCCAGCAACTCTAACCAGGCATCTCTCTCTTCCCTCTCCACAGAGCACTACAAACACCACTGGTTTCCAGAAAAGCCATCCAAAGGCTCTGGCTACCGCTGCATTCGCATCAACCACAAGATGGACCCCATCATCAGCAAGGTGGCCAGTCAGATTGGACTCAGCCAGCCCCAGTTGCATAGCCTGCTGCCCAGCGAGTTGACCTTGTGGGTGGACCCTTACGAGGTGTCCTATCGCATAGGAGAGGATGGCTCCATCTGTGTCCTGTATGAGGAGCCTTCGGTGGCTGCCTCCTACGGCCTTCTCACCTGCAAAAACCAAATGATGCTGGGCAGGAGCAGCCCTTCCAAGAACTACGTGATGGCGGTCTCCAGCTAGATCCCTGCTGCCCCCACCCCGGCACTCTACTGTACTCATTCGCCATGACAACAGGCCACCGCATACCTCAACCTGGGGAACTGTATTTTTAAATGAAGAGCTATTTATATATATATATATATATATATAAAATATTATTTTTTTTTTAAGAAAAGAGGAGAAAAAAAAAACAAAAGATTTTTTAAAAGAAAAAAATCCTTAAAGGGAGCTGCTTGGAAGTGGCCTCCCCAGGTGCCTTTGGAGATAACTGTTGTGTGTTTGAGTCTGTGAGCCAGTGTCTGCTTATGGGAGGGGAGTGGTTGGGGGGTAGACCTAGCCAAGGTGAGGGAGAAGCTTGGTGGCATCCCAGGAGGTAGAAGAGGGAGCAAGCAAGATTAGCACCTGTGAATGAGAGGTCAGGATCTGCCCTGCAGGGAGACATTTAAAACCTCTCCTCCCAGCTGGGTCACCTGAATTCCTGGTTCCTCTCTCTCATGGGCCTTCAAGCCAGGACTTTGATAATACTATGTTGCCTAATGTCTTATTTTTCTAATGAGATCTGGGCAGAGTGAAAAGGCCTCTCCTTATTCCTTCTGTCCTAAGCAGCTTTTCTCAGAAATCATGACTCCTTTCTGATTCTACCCTTGGGGCCTGTAGAGGTTGTTTCCCAGCTAGGAATCTAAAGCTTTTTTTTTTTTTTTTCTCTCTCCCTCGGGAGGGGATGCTAAGGCTAGGGTTGGAGGTCTTTGGGGTTAGGATGGAAGGGAACTCTGCACAAAACCTTTGCTTTGCTGTGTGCTGCTTTGTGTGTATGTGTGGTAAATGATTTGGGGTGATTTGCAATGGAATTTTGGGACCCAAAGAGTATCCACTGGGGATGTTTTTTGGCCAAAACCCTTCTTTTTGGAACCACATGAGAGTCCTGATGCTGCTACAATTATTCCTTTGAAAGGTGGCTCAAAAGCTACAGGGAACTTCAGGTCCTTTCAATACTGCCTTTTTTAAAGCACAACACTCCTCTCTTGCCCTCCTGTCCTCTCCCCTTCTGGTTGGGTCACGGGCTATCCTATTTTCTAGGACAAGAGTTCTCAATCACTGTGCAATATGCCCCAGGAGGCTTTGGAGAACTGGCTCATAACACCTGGTACCCTGGTAGGTTTAGAGAACCATCCCTCCCCTCTCCTCAGCTGAAGGGGAGGATGCCCGTGCTCTGCAGGACTACTTGGTATTCTTGCAGGGCTGACACTAAAAGCCAAACCTTGGGCATTTTTTTCTCCCTGGTGCTCAGAGCACCTGTGGGAGAATTTGTTGCCTCATAGTAAAATCCAAATTCGTCTGTAGACTTGTGCAATATTTACTTTTCTGGGTTGGAGAAAAATGGAAAACTGTACGGGGAAAAAATCTCTTCCCTTCAGTTTCTCAGTGATTAAGGAGGGCTCCTCAGAAGACCTCAAGTTTCCCAAATCGAATCACCTTAAGGACAGAGCTAGAGCATCTGGTCAACCTGGTTTCCTCCTGCTGTTGCCCCTTCATGAAGATTCCCGTTCCCCCTTTCCCTTCCTCTATCCCATGCTTCCCTCCAGACTGCCTGCTAATCCCCTTCCCTGAATTTAACTATTCAATTTTAACTCAAAGGTGCTATTTACCAAACACTCTCCCTACTCATTCCTGCCTTTCCACTCCAGCTTTCTGCTGCCTTGCCAGGCGCTGCTTCCAGTCTTTATTGCTTTAAAGTTAACTCAGCCCATAGACCCAAGAGCTATTTTCTGGCCTGTGGGTTGGAACAAAGCTGTGAATCACTGCAGATTGTGTTCTTGCATCTTGTCTGCAAACAGGTCCCTGCCTTTTTAGAAGCAGCCTCTTGGTCTCACACTTTTCTCTCTTTTCTTGTTGATGTTCACTTTAAAAACAACCCTCCCACCCCAATCTGGAGCTGGACTGTTGAGCAGACCTGTCTCTCCTATTAAGTAAAAATAATAATAGTGCATTTGTAAGCTATTCAGACAGAAAAGACAAAGGTTACTAATTGTATAATAGTGTTTTTATATGGAAGAATGTATAGCTTTATGGACAAATGTACACTTTTTTTTGTTACTTCAATAAAAATGTAGCAGATAAAGACCTGTGGTGTAGAGAAGGTAAAATTGCCACACAGATTTTCATTTCCTTCTCAGGTCCAAGTCCTTTATGTTTCTTCATATTTCTCTTCAGTTGCATTGAGAAAACGTGCAGCATGTAGACGGAATAAAAAGAAAGCCTAGGTGTGCAGTTAGGCCATTTCCAAGCATCTCTTTCCTGGGAAGTAGCTCCTTCCTTCCCATCTTTCGTGTGTACCCTCACAATCCCATGAGAAAACACTAGAAGAAACAGGGTCCTTCTGGTCTGAACATTCCTTAGTCTAGCCAGTCTCCATCTTATGCCTCTAGTTCTTGGTAGTCCTTAGTTTCATTTGGTCATTTATTCAGCAAATGCACAGTCAGCCATTCATATCTGGATTCCGCATCCACGGATTCAATCACAGCTTGAAATTAATCAGAAAAAAAAATTCCAGAATGTTCCAAAATCAGTACTTGAATTTGCCACATGATATGTATGATGCTGAGTCCATGACGTGTAGGCCCGTCCTGCTCTAACCTCTCCCCATTTTCTTAGATCTTCAGTCTCTAGTACTTGTTCAGGCATCGTTTGCTTCACATCTGCTTCATGTACTATGTAGTTAGACCTATGGTGACTGCATCTGCACTGGACATGTACAGACATGTTTTCCTTGCCATTCCCTAAACAATGCAGTGTAACAATTATACATAGCACTTAAACGTTGTATTAGGTGTTATAAGTAATCTAGAGATGATTTAAAGTATACAGAGGATATGTTTAGGTTCCTTAGAAATACTATGCCATTTTATATAGGAGACTTGAACATTCATGAATCTTGGTATCTGCAGGGGCTCCTAGAACCCATCCCCTGAATATTCTGAGCCACATAACTATTGTCAGTAAGTCCTAAGCAGCCCTGAAAATATTAAAAATGAATAAGACATTGCCTATCTTATGGATGAGGGGTGGCGATCATGGGGGTGGGCAGGATTGTTTGCAGTTCCCAGTAAAGGCTCTGGGAATGACCACATCTTTGCAGCTGCCATTTGCTACCTGCCATTCTTGCCTAATTAGACAAGAGCAGTTGGGCCTAGGAATCCATGCACTGGAGCCAAACGTGGCAGATTGCCAATGCCACGAGTTAGCTAAAGAACGGCCACTTCTGATGCATAGCTGATGCGAGAGCCAAGGGTTTGTTAACAATTTATAATTCCCTGTGGCCATAGGCATAGGAGCTATACGTGGAAATGAGAACAGTCTATCATCCTGTGAGGTTTTGACACAGGCCCCAGTTCCTGCTGAGGTTACAGGCACATTTTTGACCTGGGCTAGTTTTTTCTTGGCCAAATATGGGTTGCATTTTATTTTGTTTTATTGGTATTGGGGATTGAACCGAGAGGATGCTTCACCAGAGAGCTACACCCCCATCCCTTTTTATTTTTTTAATTTAGTGACAGGATTCTCATTAACCTGCTTAGGGCCTTGCTAATTTGCTGAGGCTGGCTGCAAATTTGATTCTCCTGCCTCAGCCTCAAACAAAAATGGGCTGTGTTTAAACTGAATTTTAAGCATCTTCATTCATGACCAGTGCCACCCCATCCACATTTCATTTCATACCTTTGTGGCCCTCAGAGGCAAACATGTGGCTTGTCCTAGTGTGCTAGGTCAGAGGTAGATTAGGAGAGCTGGGTGTGGTGCTTATGTAGGATGAGAATAGTAGGAGAGCAAGGGCTGGGGATGGAGCAGGCCAGGACATCTGTGTCGTAAATAAAATAGGGGGTCCACTCATATCAAGGGGCTGTTGTTAATTTATTTTGCATTTTTTATTTATTTTGGTATTAGGGATTGAACCCAAGGATACTTTGCCACTGAGCTAAATCCCCAGCTCTTTTATTTTAATACAGGTTCTCACTAAGTTGCAGAGGCTGGCCTTGAACTTTTGACCCTCCTACCTTCATATCCCAAATTGCTGGGATTACAGGCTTTCACCACTGCATCTGGCTCAAGGGGCTGCTATTTCAAGGAACAGCCTCTTTTAATTTGTAGCTTCTAATACAGATATCCTAGGTATTCATTTTTGGATGTAAGGACAAGGTTAGAGACTAGTAAGTTTTGCCCATCTTGGTGTGCTATTATTTTGGGGTACAAAGTTTAGTACAAAGTCAGCCTCCATCTTGCTCCCCCCTCCAACAGGGATTAAACTCAGGGGCACTTAACCACTTAGCCACATCCCCAACCCTTTTTAATTTTGAGACAGGGTCTTGCTAAATTGCTTAGGGTCTCACTAAGTTGCTGAGGCTGATTTAGAACTTGTGATCCTCTTGCCTCAGCCTCCCAAGATACTGGGATTACAGGTGTGTGTCACTGTGCCTGATTCCTTCTTCTTGTTTCCTAAGAGGCCCAGTAATGAAGAACATTTCATTGTTCAGTGGAAGCCTAAAATTCAGGGAAGGTTGTCTGGAGGTTGAGGGGATATCTCACCCTCTGTATCTTCCGTGGCAGATTTGTCTTGGGATTGCTTTAGGATCTTGGCAGACTGATAGTTCCTCAATTTACATGACAGGGTTCTGTGACCAATGTGTTATTTATTTTAGATCTAATCAGGGTCAGTAGGGGCAGACAGTACCTCTTGGCCAGCTGGCATAGACGGGGCATGGCCCTGGGACTGCTTGAGGAGTAGCAGGTGGTGGCTTTCCTGTGTTCAGGGACTAGGTCTAGGTTGGTCTGTTCTGCTTCAGACTTCCTACAGGGTAAACAGTGTCAGCTGGCAACCCCTGTTCACTCAGCTGTTGGGGCATGATAATGCACTTCCCCAGAGAGCATAGACAAGGTCCTGGCAGCTGCAGATTAAGAGCCCATCCTAGTTCCTGTTAAAGAGTTTTGGGTGGGGAAGTCCTTGATGCTGCAACAAACAAGCCCTAGAAAGAAGAAACCACCTCTTCAGGTCTAGCATGGGCTGCTATAGTGGCCTTTGGTGAGGAAAGATAGTGGAGACTCAAGCTCCGTGCCTCCAGGCCGGCACCAGCATCCCTGGCTTAATGAAGTGTGGCAGAGTTTGAGGCTGGGAGAATGTATGGCGTGGGGTCCAGGTTCATTCCCCCAACTAGCTGTCTGAGTTTGAACCCTCACTCCAGCTTTTACTCTCTTAGAAACTGAGAGGTTGAATTAATGGAAATGACCTCTGTCCTTTCCCTCAGCTTTTGAGTCTAAATCATCCCCATTATCTGGGCAGTCCTGGAGGGCATTTTAGCACCATTATTATCATTCTTTTTAATTAGTCCAACTGGAAAGTCATTTGGGCTGGAAAAGGGAGGAATAATCTCGGGTCAGACTCCTGCCTGCTAAGCTTTCAGTCTCCAGGCTCAGTGAGGCAACCCTGCAGGAGGTCAGGACCCCAGGCTCTGGTGGAGCAGCCTGCGAGGGTCCATCACAGCTCTACCACCTTGCTGAGCAACCTGGGGCATGTCACTAACCGGGCCTCAGTTTCTCCAGGTGTAAGATGGGACTGAGAAAGGGACCCATTTCAAAATGTTGTAAAGATTAAATGATATCCATAAACTACCTAGACTAGTTCTAGCCCTTTGGCTTTAGTTTATTGGTTTTTTATGGTGCTGGAGACCAAACTTAGGGTCTTGAGCATGCTGGGCAAGTGCTGTATCACATTCCTAACCCCCTGGCACATTAAGTGTCAATAAATGCAAACTATTGCTCCAGAGAGAAGTTAACCTCATTTCCTCAATGGCTCTGAACTGGTCCTGAGATGAAGGATGTATGGCTGTGGATAACTGGAAGAAAACCATTACTAAACCTAATAGGGATGAGAGTTGTGACTTAGTGGTAAAACAAGGTCCAGCACCCAAATAAATAAATAGAGTAATAGTTCCTACTAACACCTTCAAGAATGGTTGCAGTTAACACCATCCAAGCAGCTGGTGGCCTCTCCTCTAGAAAAATGATTCTTCAGTTCTTTGTTTCAAAATGTTCACAGTCAGAAAGCTCTTGCTAGTGTCGTATGTCGCCTGTAGTAGTAACTCTGTAAGTGCCTGCTGAAAGAAAGTTAACTGATCACTACTGATCTCTGTCCTTCTTGTGGAAATGTACAGTGTCCTCCTGAGGCACCTGACCTCTTGGCTCTGCTGGCTCTGCTGGTAGGCTTGTGGATTAATACCAAACTGGGCTACGTGCTCAGGTCCACATAAAATGGGTGGGGAGAGGATTTCTCCACTAGCAACTTCTGGCTTCAGCTCTGCCTATCTATGGGATCACATCCCACAAATAGATCTCTTCCCAGAAGAGAAATAAATGAAAAAGGGGAGAAAGGCAAGCCCAGCTCTCTGGCCTCTCCATACCATTTATCTGCAGGGCTGGCAAGAAAAATGTTGGAACTCTGTCTAAGAGGCTACCTAGTTGTGCAGCAAGTGAATCCTCTTCCCTGTTTTGATAGGAGGCTGGTTCCCAAACACCAAGTTATTTGGTTCCCTGCTGAAGCCTGGCTTTACTGCTCCCCACCCCCAGTTCCACAAACAAGGGCGGGTCTTAATTCAACCCTTGTCCAGTAAACCGGACAGGCTGCCTAGAGCACATCAGATAAGAGGAGGTAATAGGTGGGTTGGTTGCAGCCAGAACTACTTTATTTACCAGCACCCTCAGGGAGGGGCCATTTAAAGTCCAGTGGGTACCCTGAGAGAGACATGGGACCCAGCAGCACAAGAGTGAAGACAGCTGGACAGAGGATGCAATAAACCTGGAAGTGAGCTCATAGTTTTTCTGAAAAGTGCTTCAGCTCCATAGCTCTGACCCCCTGTCATCATGGCAGACCATATCCCAGGATATTGCAATTTTTCAAGAGAAATCTGAAATGCAGACATTTATTTGATACCTCCCCAAATCCTAATGATGGAAACTAAGTTTTTAAAAGTGTTCCACATTGGATTTTGTGTTTTTTAAAAAATAGTAGCCAGGTGCAGTGCCGCCCACCTGTAATCTCAGCTATTACGGAGCCGAAGGCAGGAGGATTGCAAGTTCGAGGACAGCCTTAGCCACTCAGTGAGACCCTATCTCAAAATTAAAAATAAAAAGGGCTGGGGATGTGGTTTGGTGGTAAAGCACCCCTGGGTTCAATCCCCAATATCAAACAAACATACAAACAAACAAAACATTTATCTGAATAGGTCCCTAAATGTGTGATCTCTGATGCGTGCAGGAATGGGGGCAAAAATGTCCCTTCTCCACCCCACACTAGGAGTGAGGTTTTGTCCTGAGGATATTGTGACATGCTGTCATGGCTGTGATGTCTAGGAAGGTGCATTCTGGCATGTACCTGGTGGAACTGAGGATACACAAGGGGCCTCTGCTTGAGTATTAGAGGATTAGACAAGCAGCCCTCCCACCCTGGACTGGTACCTGTTAACCCATGCTTGGGACTGCAGTCATTGGGTCTTTGCTTCAGGAGTTCCCTGACCCCTCTTACCTACCGATTTTGCCTGGTTAAATCTTGTCTTCAAGATTTCAGACCATCTCTTCCAGGCAATTTTTCAATAACATTTTCCTTCAAAGATTGTGATAGGTGGACTTCCCGTGGTTTCCCATAATGCTCAGTTCTTACCTGTGTCCTATTCCTTACAATCCTTAATCTACAGCTCCAATATAGGTCAGGACCTCGCCTGAGCTGTGTCTTATCCTTAGAAAGTGTCTGATCTTTAGTAGGTCTGGTCAAATGAACGAATGTCAAGGTCATGGAGAGTGGAGGCTGGTAGATGAAAAGGATTTAGATCAGATTGTAGAAGAAAGAATTCAAGTTCATTCAGGATTGGCCTGTGACCTCCAGCTCAAAACTGCTGGTATTCACTAGTAGTCTATGATTGCACTTTTTTTCCCCCGGTGGCCTTGGGGATTGAACCCAGGGGCACTCTACCACTGAGCTACATCCCCAATCCTATTTTAGTTTTTATTTCTATTTTTAAAATTTATCCTTTTTTTTTTTTTTTTTTTTTTGAGATGAGGTCTTGTTAAGTTGCTGGGGCTGGTCTTGAACTTGTGATCCTCCTGTCCCAGTCTCCTGAGTTGCTGAGATCACAAGGTATGCATCATTTTGCCAGGCTTAATTGCACCTTCTTAAGAAAACAGTCCTTGCAGGCTCTTAGGACTTTAAGGCACCTGCCATTGAAATGTAAATGTCACTTAGAAGGGTGGACACATTCTAAATAATAATTCCATAATTCCAGAGAGAGACTTAGTTATCAATTAACTCCCTAAGTGGGTTTACCCAGAGGGTAATCACCCAGAGAGAAGGCTGGACCTTGCCAGGAAAGAGCTCTGATTGTGGCCTTGGAGACAGGAATAGATACTGTAGCTATGAAATGCTGATCCTTTTTCACAAAAATCCTTCCTCCCAATGTTGATTTGGAGGCTGGCTGCAAGGTGGACACAGGAGTTGGCAAATAGGGGGCCTAGTTTCAGGGCCAACAATAACTTAGTAATGCAGCCTTTAACATCTTGGACCAGTCCTTCCCTTTCTGAGCCTCAGTTTTCTAATCTGTACAATGAATCATTTGTGCTAAATCATCTCTCACCATTCAATTTTCAGTTCTAGATGGAATGGAAACAAACCCACAAAACTCTGATACTTCTCTTTCTGGCCAGCACCTAATCCGGGTCCTGTCCCTGTTGCGCTTGGAATGTTCTAATAGCCTTCTCCAGCCTCCCCAGTGCCTTCCTCCTCCACCTCCAACTTAGACTGCATCCTGGGACAACTGTAAGTCCATTTTCCTCATTCCATTTCTGCTGCTTGTGATTGATTTCTTTTGCTCCGTTCTGGCTCCTTAAGATGGAAATCCAAGGTGCTCCCAATCTCTCCAAAGTCAAGCCATGCCAGGACCTGTCACATTTTTTCTTTGTTCACCTTTGTCACATTTTCTCTTGTTCACCTTTCCTTGCATGGTACAGAGTTACTTTTTAAAGACTTGAGCACCTACTGTGTGCTGACCACTCACTATTTCAGGTGCTCTGCCTGGCATCTTCACATCCTATGAGCTCATGGAGATATTGTGACCTCAAAGACACAGAAGAGGAAAACAAAGCACCCGTGACTAGTAGAGGGAGGGGTGGGGACAGGTGTAAAGCCCAGATGTTTCTCTTTCCAGAGTCTCTGTGTTTCCCTTCCCCTGCTGCCTCTTTGAGAAATTATTCCTTTTGTCTTGTTTGTGCACATTCTTACCTCAGGGCTCTTATTTTTCTTTTCTGGTACCAGGGATTGAATTTAGAGGTGCTTAACCCCTGAGCCACATCCCCGGCCCTTTTTATTTTTTATTTTGAGATAGGGTCTTGCTAATTTGCTTAGGCCCTTGACAAGTTGCTGAGGCTGGCTTTGAACTTGTGATCCTACTGCCTCAACCTCCAGAGTTGCTGGGATTGCAGGTGTGCACCACCATACCTGGCACCTCAGGGCTTTTCAACCTACATACATATGGCTTTAAAGTGCTCACACAGTCATTACATATTTCTTATTCCAGTCTCTTAATGATTTATACACTTCATTAATGTTCACAGTTTTATAACAAATATAGTCAGCACATCTTAAATTGCATTGGATTCATGTCTGGTGGCTCTGAAGGCTTGGATCCCCTCTCTAATGGCTGCACTGTGTGCCTCCATAGCAGGAACCATTGTCTTCTATTTCCCACATGCTTGTTCACTACATGGTGCAGAGCAGGCCCCGGTACACCAGCAGTTGAATGCAAAAGTACGGGTTGAGCAACCTATGGTGTGCCCACAGGTGAGCCCTTCCTTACTGCAACCCCAGCCTCCCACTCTGGATCTAAAAGGGAAAGTGCCCCTTTGGGGAGTTTCCAAAGAAGGAGTGAGGGAGCCTTCTAAACGGAGCCCGCCTGCATTGCACAGGAGCCAGCATGTTCTGGGTGGATGCTGATAGCCGACTTCCTTTGATCTTCTAGATTAAGACTGTTCCACCTGGAACCACAAGAACTTGAGATAATATGCAATCAATAGGTAGATATGAATGAAGAGCTAGATAAGTAAAACTGAAAATAAATGAAGACTTATTCATGGAAGGAGCTTTCATAGAATGAGAGCTGAGGTGCTAGACATGGTGATGCACGCCTGTTATCCTTGGGAAGCTGAGGCAGGAGGATCAAAATTTCCAGGCCAGCCTCAGCAACTTAATGAGGCCTTATGCAACTCAGTGAAACCCTGTCTCGAAATAAAAAGGGCTGGGGATGTGGCTCAGTGGCAAAGCACCCCTGGCTTCAATCCCCAGTACAAAAAACAAAAATAAGGGCAGATGCATCCCTCAAGATTCTATTTTCATGCTTCAGCCATGGGTTTAACTTTACTTGGTTCAAAGTGGCTCAGAATCTGCGGCTGAGGGGCTGCAGGTGAGGAGGCAAAAGCCCCCTGAAGGATCTTTCCTGTATGATCTCTCTTCTCTCCTCTTGGCACCGCGACTGGTGTTTTACTGTGTGTGTGTGTGTGTGTGTTTGGGGGAGCAATAGCACACTTGAGCAACTCATCTGTTAGTTATTAGCAGCTGGTGGATGCCAAGAAAAGTGTAATTAAGGGCCTGGCCCCCTCCCCCAGCTCCCCACAAACCCTTTCTTCTCTTGGGCATAGGGTTCCTTTGCCAGCTGCCCTCCCCTCCAGGTGTTTCCTGTACCCTCTTTATTTGCTGGCTGGGGCAGCTGAGGGTGGGGAGAGGGAGTCTGCACTGGCTGCCTGTCAGCCAATGGCAGCCCATGTGGGAAGGCTCTGCTCTTGTATCTGGGGAGAACCGACCACAAGCAGCAGCTGCCTCCTGACACCTGCCTTTCCCAGAGCGTGTAAACAGTAACAGGCCAGGGAGGAAGAGGTTTCCCAGCCAGCGGGGGCTGCTGTTGTGTCAGATGGGAGGGGTCATTTCACAAGCTAGATGCCCAGAAGCTCCCAACAGCAGTTTTCCTGTCCAGGGGGAAAAGTGAGGGGTCAGGGTCTAAAGTGTGGGTTACCCCCAATAACTGTGGGGCAAAGGCCTGGCCATTCTGGACTCCAAGCTCCGCAACAGAAGCCCAGGTCATGTTGGGTCACCTCCACCGTCCCCCTGCCATGAAATGGATGGCCTTGTCTCCCTAGGCAAAGGCAGAGTGATAGGGAGATCTTGACCAAGTCTGTTTCCTTAGCTCAGCCCTGATAGAGCTGCAAGCTCCCCATCTTCACTAACCCCTAGCCGCCCGCCCCCACTGGCTTGGTGCCAAGACAGCAGTCCTGGGGTTCTCCGCAGCCACTCTTCCCAGGCAATGCTGCATTTTGGGGCTTCTGGTCTCTCCGTCTGAGTTGAAATTATCAGTGTGATAATTTCATGTCTGTGTCTCTGCTGATGGTTGGCTCCCAGGGACCTGGGCTGTGGGTTTGATGCCCTAGTGTATCCCTAGTGCTTACCCAGGGCCTTGTACAAAGTTGCAGACAAATGGATGGGAATATAACTGCTTCACTCCTTGTCTGCTAACAGAATAATAATAAATAGCATTAGTGAGCACCAGGAATGTACATCAGCTCATTAAATCCTCAGGGAAACTCCCATGGGCTTAATATTATCCTGAGACCAAGGCTCAGGTTAAGCAAATGACCCATGGCCACTGCGAGGAAATGGAAGTCAGGCTGGAATCCAGGACTGGCTGAACACATACATGCACGCACACACATACACACCTGTCACCCTTAGCCCTGTTGGTTTCTGAATTCCAAGAACTTTTACACGGAGCCACAGCTCACTTTGTAGATAGCTCCAGAAGATAATCTGTTTGGAATTCCAATATTACACATCTTTCATGTCTGAGTTCTCCTCTGTGAAATGGTTGCCATTATTCTAGTCTTTAGTGATTTTTTTAAAAAAAGCCTGCTGAGTTCTTAGAGGGAAAAGTCACTGCGCCCTCCATCATTCATGTCTGTAGTGGGGAGGGTGTGTGTGTGTGTGTGTGTGTGTGTTTGTTTGTTTGTGTGTGTATGCATGTCTTCCATGGATTTCCTTTTTGCTTATGTCATATTTCAACTTGAACAGGAGGTCCCAGAGATCCCCCTTTGATATTGATCAACATCCTACCACAGTGTCCGTGTCTGGGTAAGAAGCTGGAGCAAGGGTGGAGGAGACCAGGCAGTCTAGTCGAGGCACTTTGGTGGAATCACCTTTTCCTTTGCCCTTTGCCTCTGTCCAGTTGGAGAAAGCTCCATCCAAAACAGACCGACCAAGCCAGATGGATTGCTTCACTCTAGTCAGGAATTTCAGCTGCTGATTTCCCAGCCCTGATGCAAAACACAGGAACTCTTGTGTTCATGTTGTGACCCACTTCCTTTCTTACCGGAGCCTGCTCAGGGTGGAGGCTTAGGTCTCAGTGGCTTCTCTTGTTTTCACAAAAGGAAAAGAATCTCCCTGTTATAGTTACTTTTTGACCAATAGGTTTCTCTGTGTGGCACCTTTCAGGGGAAAAAATATGGAACACTGATTGTGTCTAGGGATGAGATTCCCTGGACCGTGGAAAAGGATGTAAAACCACTTGTTATAGTGCTGTTCGAATGTGAGGGGTTGCTGTGGATCAACACGGCCTTGGAGTCTAGGGGTTTTATCTGGGGTCTAGCACAGGGCCAGCTGCTCATGGTGGCCTAAAAAGCATTTTTCTGGTTTTAGATTTTCAGCCTTCTGTCTGGCCAGCAGGCAATGAGTGTCCCTGAGTAAAAGCCCTCTTATGTGTGAAGATGAGTCCTTGTGAGAAGCCCAGAGATAGCAGGGTGGGCTGGGGAGAAAGAATAGGAATTGGTCTTTGGGGGAGGAGTGTAAGTCCGAAGGAGATGACGTGATAATTATATATGAGAGCACTGACTACACGGGATTAAATGTAAACTAATAGAATTACACTGAATGATACATTATATGTAAGTGCTCCAGTGGTTGCCGGACAAGTGGAAATAATCAGAGATGGGTGAGGTTAGCTTGAGCAAGGATTGGGAAAGAGATGTTTTGAGAAATGCTTTTGCAGCTAACACATCTTTGCTATCTTATGCTGAAGAGAAGAAACCCAAACCAGCTCTGAATACCTGCACCCCAGCCAATGCAAACAAATGCATGTCAGACAGATGGGCAGAAAAGGAGCGCGGGTCACCAGCTAGAAGGACAGTGCGGAGCCGAGCACTGTTCCCTATGGTCCCTGGGAAGCCACTTGGAGACCCCATGCTCCCCCACCCCCACCTTAGCTTGGCACCATTAGCTTGGCCCTTCTGCAGAAAGAGCTACTGAGGTGTTTGGTTCAGAAAAATGCATGCCTATGGCCTCAGAATCATGACTTTGCTACATCTTTTTACTGTATTAATACAAAAGATAAAAAAATAATTCTCTTTTATTCTGGATTTTTTTTTTCAGTGCTGAGGATCAAACTGAGCATCTCATGTGTTCTACCACCAAGCTCTTTAGCATCTTTTATTCTCAATTTGCAAAGGTCTCTTGCACCTTAATCCAGAGTTCTCCTAAATTTCCCAAGTCAGGTGGAAATGGTGTCAGAAGGCAGAGAAGGATGGAGATTTAAAAAAAAAAAAAATCTGAGACTCAGGAGACCTCCCCCACCCTGTTAGCTGCAGCTCAGCTTGTGCTTCTACCCACATTTCCTTTCTTTCTTTCTTTTACCAGGGATTGAACATAAGAGTGCTTAACAGCTGAGCCACATCTCCAGCCCTTTCTTATTTTTTATTTTGAGATAAGGTCTCGTTAAGTTGTTGAGGCTGGCTTTGAACCTGCTACGATCCTCCTGCCTCGGTCTCCCCGAGCTTCCTGAATTACAGGCATGCAACCATCATGCCTGGCTCTACCTCTACTTTCTTTAAAAAAAGATCTTTGCATTGCCTTACACCTTTTTTGTTCTCAGTCACCTCATGAAATAATTGATGTGAAGTATTTTGAAAAACGTTCAAAGTGCCACATGTACTCCAGCTCCTGGGAAGTATGGGTGTGGGGATGTTGAGTAGAAAGCCTTATATTTGCACAGCTTCTCTCGCTTCCAGAACATTGGATGGCGCATGAGCTTACTCTCCACCATGCTGGGAGGTAGGAGTGGTGGGTGTTTCTACCCCCCATGTATACAGGGAAATGGGACTTAGTGTGGATGTCTTGTCCAGAATCACACAACAAGCAGATGGCGAGCTGAGATGAAGCCTTAGGACTCCTGGCCCACTCCTTGTCACTAGCTTCTTAGCGTCTGAGAGTCCTTGTAGATGACTTTGAATCCCTTTCCGTGCCAACTCACACCGTTATTTAATCGCAGAACACCAGATCCCCCATTCTCCACCTGTCCCCGGGGCCTTGGATTTTCCATTTAACCTATTTCTGAAGAGGCAAAACAATGGCCTGCCAAGGGATTTTTGCCTGATGTCAGCTTCAAAACACAAAGCCCCATGCTTAGTGTGCTTGCCCCAAACTACGGTTTCCCTTCCCAGGGGCCCTGGCTCTCTGCACAGCGCTGGCCAGAAGCCTAGGAGGAGCGTGGGGGCAGCGCTTCCCCAAAGGAGGACAGATGGGCAAGCTGGCCCCGGAGCCGGCGCTTTCAGCATACTTTTTTGTTTTGCAGCCAAACATCCAGCGTCGGTTCCCCTCTCACCTCGGTCCCGGCGGCCCCTCCCCCACCCCGTCTTTGGGTCGGCGCTGAGGAGCTGCTTGGGCTCTGGAGGGACGGGCCTTTCTCCTTTATGACTGGGAGAAGGATGAAAGGAGGCTTGCAACTGGTGTGGGGCAACTGTTGCCATCTGTCTGGTGGGACGTCACCGGGGAGGGTCTCGCCCATTCACTCCTTCACGCGCCGCTGGGCTCCGGCCTTTTGTTGGCAGGGCTGGGAGGGGGCTGCTGCAGGGCGGGGAGGGAAGGAGGGAGGCGACGGGGGACAGAAACAGCTTCTTTGTGTCTGGACCAAAGTTTCAGTGACTCAACAGGATCATTTGCATGAGGAGGCTGCTCAGGCCCCACTGCACTCAGGTGATTGACAACCCCGCCCCCTCCCATGTCACAACCCCTCTTCTCCCCGCTAGGCTTCACAGCTCCCCAGGGGTAGAGGCAGTGGCCCCCGTTCCCGCTGGGCTGAGGAGCTGGCAAAGCCCAGCAGATCCTCTCTGTCCACCCTCCGTCCCATCCCTTTCCCCCTGAGAGGTGGATCTGGAGTCTTCCGCCCTCCCCACCCCCCAGCCTAGGAGAGAGGACTTCCCAGAGCCGGCCTGCCAGTCCCCCACTCATCGGTGCCTTACAGCTCTTCTCCTCTCTCCTCTCTCCTCTCTCCTCTCTCCTCTCTCAACAAGGCCTGGCATGCGGAGGGGCCAAAGCAAGAGAAAAGGCCCATTAGCCGCCGCCCAGCAGCTGAGCCGGGAAAGAAAAGAGCTGAATAGAGGCGGTGGGATTGGCAGTCCTCCAGCCCAGCTCCTGGGCTTTGAATAACACCCCAGGCCAGGGGCTGGGGATCAGCGTGGGGGAGGCTTTGGGGCATTTAATTATTTAAAGGTCTCAATAAAAGGAGCTAAGTCCCTGGAGAAGGGGGAGGACAGGCAGATGGTGTGCCCCAGGAGATGGGCAACGGGTGCAGGCGGTGGGAGTGGCCGAGCAGAAAACTCAGAGGGTAGAGGATCTGGGAGAGAGAAGCGAAACAGCAGACTGCCCTCTAGAAGGGATCAGATACTGAGAGCTCCAGGTCCTCAGGCTCAACTTCCTGTTTTCTTGCCCACTATTCCCCACCTTCAATGCTAGTGTCTGCCTAAAGAGGGATCCGTTTTTAGAAACAGACAACAAAGCTGTGACGTTTGAGAGATCACCACTTTATCTCTTGTGGCATTTAGGGATGTTCCAGACTGGCTCAGGTGACCATGACTGGACAGATGAGCGAGACCTGGTTTCATTTTTGCTTTTTTATTGTGGTAAAATTCACCTAACATAAAAATCCCCATTTTACCTGGTTTCGTTTCATTTTATTTATTTATTTATTGCAGTGTTGGGATGGAACCTAGGGTCTTATGCATGCTAGGCAAGTGATCTACCACTGAGCTGCACTGCCAGCCCTGTTTGCATTTTATAAGGTGAGGTCATGTAGCCAGTCTGTTGGGAATCTTGAGAAGACAGAACAGAAGGTCCTGCTCTTGGAGGTATACACTGCTTCAAAAGGCAAGCATTCTGCCAGGCATGGTGGCTCATTCCTGTAATCCCAGTGGCTGGGGAGGCTGTGGCAGAAGGATCTTGAGTTCAAAGCCAGCCTCAGCAAAAGTGAGGTGCTAAGCAACACAGACTCTGTCTCTAAATAAAATACAAAATAGGGTAGGGATAAAATACAAAATAGGACTGGGGATGTGGCTCAGTGGTCGAGTACCCAGTATCCCCCCCCCAAAAAAAAAGCAACCATTCTAATCTTTTGGTTTTTTTTTTTTTTTTGGACAATAGTGCAGGAAAGGCTACATCCTGAAGATTAAGATCAGATGGTGTCCCCAGATAGAAACTATTACTTATGTGAGACTCCAGCTGTGCCCTTTATTAGCTCTATAGCAGCCTACAAAGTCTGTAACTTTTTAGTGCCTCCATTTTCTTTAAAATGAAGATGGGCTGGGCATGTTGGCGCATGCCTGTAATCTCAGTGACTTGGAGGCTGAGGCAGGAGGATCTCAAGTTCAAGGCCGGCCTCAGCAATTTAGCAGGGCCTAGCCCATTAGAGAGATCCTGTCTCAAAATAAAAACAAAAGGGGATGGGGATGTGGCTCAGTGGTAAAACACCCTATTCAATCCCCAGTACCAAAAGAAAAAAAGGCTAAAATTTGTTCCTTTGTTCCTGCTCAGTATTGATTGACATAAAGAGGCACCAGGAAGAGTGCTGGCTCATAGTAAGGACTTAATAACTGTTATTAAATATTATTCTTGCCAGATGTGGTGATGCATGCCTGTAATCTCAGCAGTTTGGAAGACTGAGACAGTTCTCAGCAACTTGGCCAGACCCTGTCTAAAAAGTGTGGTGGTGGAGGGTGGTTGGGGATGCAGCTAAGTGGTAGAGTGCTCCTGGGTTCAATCCCCAGTACCAAAATAAATAAATAAATAATATAATTTTTGTTCCCATCACCAGGTCAGGGGTCATTTATATAGGCTACACAATAGAAGAGAAACAGGGGACTTGGGAATTGCGTGGGAGGCCAAAGGGCGATTTTTCAAGGGTGTATATTTGCCTCCACCCTTTCCCATTTGTAATTGAGCTTGGTTGGAACTGTGGTCTTTACTGTTATTAAAATAGTCCTGTTCTGGTAGCCTTCTCTTCCAGCTTCACCAGGCTGAGCCAACGCTCCAGGTCCTTGGGCTCTAACATCTTCTGGTCCAGATCTTTGCTTTGTGGCAGTTTGGGCATTATCGCTAGCTGGATTTTACAGATGGGATGGCAAACTTAAATTGTTCAGGGGGCTTGCAATTTAAGTTCCTGCTTCCTGGGATCCTTTTCATTCTCTTTAGCCCCTCTGAACCTGCCCACAGGTCACTTGGTCACTATTGGGGCACACACCACAAACCAGAATTGTCTTCATTTCAGTCTGGTGTGCCCCTAAAGTGTGAGGTGGGTGTTATTTGCACCTTTTGCCAGGTAGTTTTCTTCCTTAGTATGTCTTGGGGTTGGTAGCAACGACGATGGCTTTCAGCTCAGATCCTGGAGATCTGTTCACGGGCTGCCAGGAATCAGACCTGCCCAGCAAGGGAGAGTGGCGGGGAAATTAGAGCGAGGGCAGGCTGGGGGTGGAAGGGCAGGCAGGTGTCTGGCTCCCTCCCTCCCGGATATGGGCCGAGGGCTCCTCCTTCAGTCACCCACCCATGTCCCTCAATCCCCACAGAGAGCAGCTGGCTAAGACTTAGAGCCACCCAGCAGGCTAGCAAATCTGCTTTCCTAGCTCAGCAACAGCGGCCACACCCGCTGCCTCCGCCCTCTTTGGAGAAGCCCCGCCTTGGCAACAAGCTTCTGATTGGCTGACCCAGGGGGCGGAGAGGGCCAATCAAAGCTTTCCTTGAAGAGGCAGCTTTTGACCAAGAACTTTTTTTTAAGAAAAAAAGATGGGGCTGGGCACTAGATGGCTTTCGAGCGCCGTTACTCACCCAGGTGGCTGTAGAGAAAATTTTTCCCCCCAGAAAGGAAGCAGAGGGAGGGGCCAAGGTGCAGCGGCTGCAGTCCCCTCACTCCCGTCCCTCAAGCTCTGGGTTTGTCCCCGCCTTAGAGCAGCTTGACCGACTGCCCGGTCCAGCGATTCTTGAGCAATCTGGAGGTTCTGGGTTCCTGCACCTCTAGCCCTTTCCTGGTCTTTCTCCGGAGCGCCTCTGGATTGGGGCTCTTCTTTCCTCAAGTCTGAGCTATCTTGGTTTTCTTCCTGTGTCTGGGTACTCGCGCCTTCCTCTGGCCACATACCTGAGCTTTCGTCCCACTTGAGCATTAGATACCCTCCAAAACCACTTACCACCTGCTGCACCAGAGCTATTGACATCAGCCCCGTATCCTCTGACGGTTTGCTTTTCTTTCTTTTCGTGACATCAGTAATTGAACTGAAGAACACCTAACGACTGAGCCACATCTCCAGCCCTTTTATTTCGATACAAGTTCTGGCTAAGTTGCTTAGAGCCTGGCTGTGTTGCTGAGGCTGGCTTTGAACTTGTGATCCTCCTGCCTCATCCTGCCAAACCGCTAGGATTACAGGCGTGCATCACCATGTCTGGCGACAGTATGCATTTTCCGAGGACATAGATTTTAAACTTTGTAAAAGAAAACTTTTTTCTTCCTTCTTGCTTTCTGTGCTGGGGATTGAACTCAGGGGCACTAGACCAATGAGCCACACCCCCAGCCCTATTTTTTTATTTCATTTAGAGACAGGGTCTCACCGAATTGCTTAGGGCCTTGAGTTTGCTGAGGCTGGCATTGAACTCATCATCCTCCTGCCTCAGCCTCTCTAGCTACTGGGATTTCTGACTTGCAACCACAAGTTCCGGCTAAAGAAAATATCTTGAATAACTTAGTCCTCCCACCACTGCACGTACAGATACATATATACCTGTAGACTCAATTTAGCACAGTAGCATCTAGATTGAGACTTAAGAGAGGGTGACCAGGATTTGACTCCAGCCTGTTACTGACTGTGTTAACCTTGAGCAGTTACTTAAACTCTCTGAGCCTCAGTTTCCTTCTATGAAAAATTCTAATGGTAATAGTACCTATCTTCTACCATTGTTATGACAAAATGCCTGGTACACAATTCTAGAATAAATGATTTTCGATATTAACAACAAAAGAATCAGTATTTCTTTCTCATATTTAGTCTCAGCTTTCCTTTCTTGACTTCAGTCCTGGGAATAACACTAGATTTTAGAAACTTTTAAAATTCCTGTTAGTAAAGAAATATAAGACACAGAGTAAAACTTCAGTCTTAAAGCCCCCACCCCTAAGTTGGATCCTGCATCTTATTTGTCAAGGGAGAGACCTCTTGACAAGAAAGGAGTCTTTCTTTCTTTCTTTCTTTCTTTCTTTCTTTCTTTCTTTCTTTCTTTCTTTCTTTCTTTCTTTCTTTCTTTCTTTCTTTCTTTCTTTCTTTCTTTCTTTCTTTCTTTCTTTCTTTCTTTCTTTCTTTCTTTCTTTCTTTCTTTCTTTCTTTCTCTCTTTCTCTCTTTCTTTCTTAACTGAGGATTTAGCCCCGGGTGGGGGGGTTACCATTGAATTTCATCCCCAGCCCTTATTATTTTTTATTTTGAGACAGAGTATCACTAAATTGCTGAAGCTGGTCTTGCATCTGTAATCCTTCTGCCTCAGCCTCCCAAATTGTGAAGATTACAGGCATGTGTCACCATGCCCAGCAAGACAGGATTCCTTTTATCCTCAAGGATTGTTCTTCACATTCCTCCCTCAGAACTTAATATAACCAAAGAACTGAAAATAACTCTTATCTTAATAAGAATTTAACCTTCTCCTTTTATCATGGACTCCTGGTGTGTTCTACCTGATCTTGCTGTACATCTATATAAAAAACCAAGATGTGCTTCTAAGTTTTCTCCAGACCCCTGTCCTGAAGTCCTGTCTTCTCACCTGGACACTCACCCTTTCTGCATGCCTGCCCCTCAACATACTACATGTTGGTACATGGATTTTCTTCAGTGAACAGAGATTGGCCATTCACTTCTATCATCTGCTGGGCTCTATTGATGTCCAAGTGGGTGTTTGTTGGTGTTCTGCATTGTTAAGAACAAAACCCATGATGTGTCTGGGGCACTTTAGTAGAGACCAAGCTGTGGGAACAGGGACGAGGGCGAGGATCACATAGCAATGGGAAAGAGATTCAAGGGGAGCCAGTAGGCCTCGGTTTCAGTGTTGAGTCTGTGTCTTTAGGGGCACATCAATGAATCATTGCTGGATCTAAATAATCCTTTCTATAAAATGGGCTGAATCGTACCTCTTTTCTTACTGTATAGATATTTTAGGGAAAAAAAATGAAGTCATAGAATTAAAAGCACTTAATATTTTTTTAAAAAAGAAAAAGGTATGTGAGTGGGTAATGAGTTAAGTCCATTTCATGCCATCTTTTTATGGGGACCCCCCCCAATATGAGCCCACAGATGTTATTAAAACCTTATGGATCCAGCTCTGTTCTAACTGTGGTGGAGTATTTGGAGGAATAACATGACATGATCCCTGCCTTTAAAGAATTTACAGCCTCACTGGGTGTGGTAGTGCATGCCTATTATCCCAGAGGCTCAGGAGGCTGAGGCAGGAGGATCTCAAGTTCAAAGCCAGCCTGTCAGCATTTTAGTGAGGCTGATAGCAACCTAGTGAGACCCAGTCTCAAAATAAAAAATAAAAAGGGCTGGGAATTCAGCTCAGTGGCTAAGTACCCCTGGGTTCAGTCCCTGGGACTAAGGAGAAAAAAAAAAAAAGAATTTACAATTTCACCATGTTGTTCAACTAACACATGAATCATGGATCTGTGTAACTGACTTTGGGTTTATAACTATGGCCCCCCACCTCAGCTATTCTATCCTACAATGAAAGGATAACCTGGTGATGTGACAATGGAGCCCACAGGCAGGAGTGCCCTCACCCGTACCAACCGGTTTACTCCTCCCTTTTTGTCCTTGTTGGTACCAACCGGTTTACTCCTCCCTTTTTATCCTTGTTGGAGTCTTCCAAAGAATCCTTGCCACTGCCTACACTGTGAGCCAGGGCCTGGGGCCTGGGCTGGGGGACCTCCTCTCCTGCTCCCCTATGTCCTGAAGCTACCTGTGCCTGGTGCTTTCTCCCCCACACCTGCCTACTGCTGCTGTTCACAACAGCCATCGTAGCTGTAGCAGCTGCCCTGGGGTGTGGGTGGGCTGTGGGTTGGATGCTGGGGATGCTGTTGCCCGCAGCCCTCCTGCCCCTTTCCACATGAGGAGGAAGAGTGAAGCGCATTCCTTCCAATATCTGCATTTCCCCCCAAGTCCAGGTAACTTAGAAAAGGTGCAAAGTGCTCACTTTTTCCCATAGCACAGGGGTCTGTGCCTCCTCTGAAGGCCTCCTCTCTCCTGCCATCCCCTTGGGATGGGCGGGGAGACCAGTTCTGTTGCTGCATGCTCTGCAGCAGATTCTAGCTCAGGGTTCCCAGTGCTGGGCGCCACAGTCCAGCAATCCCTCCAAAGGGAAGAAGCTAACAAAAACCCAGCATAACTCCTGAGAAGGGTGATTGCTATCATCTATGAAAACAAACGTTGGCACATGCCAATTAAAATTAAAATCAATACCAGGTCATGCCCAGCAGAGGGACAAAATTGCTAAATTCTGAAGCAACATTTGGCTTTGGGAGGATGTGGGGAAACGGGCTCTCGTGTCACTGGTGGGATGCACGTTTGCACAGCCACTCTGAGATGCCTTTGACAGTATCCCAAGGTCAGTTGCTCCCACTTCACAACTTGATGCTCGTCTTAGGCATACATGCATTGGTCCTTAACGGCTGATGATTTTGTTCTTCAGGGAACATTTGGCTACTGGAGACATTTTCAATGGTTCCCACTGGGGTGCAGAGGTGGACAGGTGCTGCTGGCATCTTAGTGGATAGTGGCCCTGTTCAGAAGCCCTGTCATATGCTCTAGGGAAACTCTAAAATGCAAATCCAAAGAGAAACGTAAAAAGATGTTCAATGTGTTATTTTTTGCTAACAGTAAATTACTGAAATGTTCTTTAACAGGAAAACAGAGAAATAAATTTGCAGTAGGTATAATGAATGAAATGAAACTACAAAAATCAATATGGATAAATCTTGTGTATGTTTATGTGGTACTGGGGATTTTTGAACTTAGAGGTGTTGTATTACTGGACTGCACCCCCAGCACTTTTTATTTTAAAATGGGTTCTCACTAAGTTGCTGAGGCTGGCCTCCAACTTGCAGTCCTCCTGCCTAAGCCTCTGTAGTCACCAAAGTTATAGGCATGTGGAAATGCACCACTGGGCCCTATGGATAAATCTTGCACCCATAATGTTTGGTGAAAAATCCCATTAATCCATTGACATCTTTTTTTTTTAACATTTTTTAATTGTCGATGGGGCTTTTATTTATTTATTCATATTTATTCATATGTGGTGCTGAGAATTGAACCCAGTGCCTCACACATGCTAGGCAAGTGCTCTACCACTGAGTTACAACCCCAGTCCCCATTGACATCGTTGTAGTGACATAGTGCACTGTAGAATGTTGGTTGTTTATTCTCGAGGTCCAGGTGTGTCCAGCATCATGATAGCAGATCGTACCACACACTGCTAGCTTGCAAAAGACCAGAATTCAAACAGTGCAGTATGGTCTCTACTGAATGTGCATTGCTTTCTCTTGACTTGTAAAAATCAAAAAATAGTAAGTCAGACTATATAACCACACTGGAGCCTCAGAGCCTCAGAAGACAGCTTACTGCTGGAGAGGAGAGGAGAGGACTAGGAAGACAAAGAAGGGAACTTGAGGTGTGGTTCCATTAACCTAAAGAAAATAGGACAGGTGTTAGCATTTTTCCAGGCTGGATGGTAAATACAGGAGTCTTGGCATGTTGCTTTCTGGGTTTCATTCTAGGTTTTTTTTTTTTGTTGTTTTTGTTTTTTTTTTAAAGAGAGAGGTGAGAGAGAGAGAGACAGAGAGAGAATTTTTACTATTTTTTTTTTTTAGTTTTCGGCGGACACAACATCTTTGTTTGTATGTGGTGCTGAGGATCGAACCTGGGTATGCGCTACCGCTTGAGCCACATCCCCAGCCCTCATTCTAGGTTTGAAACAGTTCATAACTGGGCTGGGGCTGTAGCTCAGTGGCAGAGCACTTGCCTAGCTCGAGTGAGGCATAGAGTTCGATCCTTAGGACCACATAAAAATAAAAACAAATAAAATAAAGGCATTCTGTCCATCTATAACTACAAAACAATTAAAAAAAGGAAATAGTTTATAACTAATGCCAGAGGAAAGATATAGGTTCAGGGACACATGTGACTTGATCTCTAAATACACTGACCCAGAGAATGTCCTCTTTTTCTTGGATTCCTGCCTTGAGTTTTCCTTGTCTTTTCAGGGTGCTACCCACCCAGGGGGCAGGCCTGGGGCTGTGGTCCCCTGGTAGACCATCCCCAAGGCCTTGGGGACATCTGTTTGACATCCTCGATGAAGTACTTTTTTTAGTCTGCCTTAGGGAAGTTCTGTTAGATGGTGTAGAGGGTTGAACAGCATCCCTCCAAAATCCATTCCACCCAGAACCTCAGGATGTGGTCTTACTTGGAATTAGGATCTTCGTGGATATAATTATTATTAAGAGTCAAGATCTCGATGAACGAAGGCAGGCTTTAAACCTGACGAATGGTGTCCTTGTGAGAAGACACCAGAACTCCAAGCGCAAAGAAAAGGTGACCACGTGGAGATGGAAGGAGGCAGACCTTGGAGGGATGTTGGCACAAGCCGAGGTATCCCAGGAGAGTCCGGGGAAGATCCCTTCTAGAGCCTTGAGAAGTAACATGACTCTGCCAGCACTTTGATTTTGCATGTCTGTTCTCCAGAGTAAATGAGAGAATGAATAAATATTAAAAGACTGTTTTAAGCCACCTGATTTGTGGGGACTTTGTAGGGCAGCTCTAAGAAACTAACACAGATGGCTTCTGCAGATTTGAAACCAGACTCGAAGCAGTGTTTCATCCAGAAATACTGCCCTCAAGATCCTCCTGCCTCAGCCTCCGGGAGCCCCTGTGATTCTATTTAATCCAGAAATACTTCACCAGCATGAAGTATTTCTGGATTAAGGGTAAGGAGGCATTTGTATGTGGCCGTCCTCATTTACTTAAGGACACACTCGGCCCCCACTGGTGTCTCTCTTATCCAGCTCCACAACTGTCCTGGTGGCTGGTATGAACCCCCTTCCACAGATTTCTTACCAGGAGAATCTTCCATTTGTTCCACTGCTCAGAATCTGAGGTCATTATTCATGATGGGGAAGTCCCCTCCATGGGAGGCAGCCTGACTCCCACACTTGGAGATGAGATTGCCAGATTCTCACTTCCCAGACTTGTTTGCTGCTTAGGCTCCAGCACGTGATTTGGTTCTGCCAATTTGACTTGGAATTGAAAGCTAGTGACATAAAAAAGCGAAGACCTTGCAGAACCTACCCTGGTGAGGGCAGAGCATTAATGGCAGCAATGTCCAGATTCCATAGTCAGGAAGAGCTGTGAGCTGGGTGTGGTGGCGCGTGCCTGTAATCACAGGGGCTCCGGAGGCCGAGGCAGGAGGATCTTGAGGGCAAAGCCAGCCTCAGCAACTTAGTGAGGCCCTAAGCAACTCAGCAAGACCCTGTCTCTAAATAAAATATAAGGACTGGGGATGTGGCTCAGTGGTTGAGCACCCCTGGATTTAATCCCTGGTAACCGCCCCCCCCCCCAAAAAATATCTGTGTTTCTCACAAATGCAGCTTGTGCCTGTGCCTGCCTGTGTGTGTTGGGGTGCCTGTGGAGTCTTCATGGCATGAACATGGGTATTGTTTCTGTATAAAAGCCCTTTGAGCCTAGTTTAGTGTCTTCCCATATACTCCACGCAAATATGCACCCCCTACAAACAAATAAGCAAATGAACTCTCTGCTTACATTAGCCAAGTTCAAAAGACTTGGATCTGACACGACTCTTTTCTCCATCTGGTGGTCTGATCTCCAATGGTCCTTGTTGATTGAACAAACGCCTTGAACTCCTTAGGGCACAAAGTTCTGAAAATATTCAGTTTTATAATCCCAGGAAGACCTAAGGATATTGAAGTATGTCATAATTTTTGGTCAAAAAAAATATGAGGCCCATGAGATGTTATTCTTTCAAGGTGCCTGTTGGCTGGGAGCCTCCACATGTGAGGAGGGACCCAGAAACACCACCTGATATTTGCATTGGGCCAAAGTCGTTAGGGTTGTACTGGGATCACCTCTGTGTTGCCCTGAGGACAACCCCCTCTCATGCTGACTTACCCGTATCACTGGGCTTGGGGCTGCTTGTACCCCTGACACCTTGGAAACCTGGGGTTTTCTTTGGGACCTGGGTTTTCTGGTTTCTTCTTTGTAATAGCTCTCCCCACACCTCCTGGTTCAGGCTGCTGTTGTTGGCCCTCACGTCTGGCTCTGAACTACCTCTGAATCTGCTGGCTAAGCCTGGCCTGGGTAGCATGCTTCTATTATCCTTTTAGCCTGTTTTTTGTTTCCCCCTATTATTCTTTTAGCCTGTCCAATTTTGCCAAGACCCATGGCTTGGAGTAACACTTGTGAAGAGATGTTAGGATTACTGGGGTCAAATGCAAGGCCAAGGCTACCGTTTTTCTGTTTCTGGTGGATTAGGAAGGTTCCAGACTCACCCCCACTGCTTTCCAATGCTTTTTCTTTTGGAGGCAGGTCTTGTTAGCGTTTTGACCCATTTCCTGTTATTATTTCCTAAATTGGGTCAAGTGTAATTCCATTCTTTCTGCCCTCAGCGTATCTGGCAGCCCAGACCCAGGGTTGGGAGCAGCTCATTCATCTGTAGTGTTTGCAGTTCCTGTTGGGGCCCAGCGTGGTTGGGGAGGGTCTGCTTGGTTCTTTTGTTCACTCTGGCCTTTCTGCACTAGCCCCCACCCCCACCGGCCCCCTGCTCCTGGCCCCCATGCTCAGGCAAGGACTCTCACACCACATGCCTGCCCTGTCCCCAGGGCATGGACTAGTTTCCTGGCAGGATTGCTGCTCTGGAAACTCCAGCTGCCCCAGAATTGAGCAATGTGTTTGCTTCACTGGGGCATAACTTGGTGGCCTGGGTCACCCAGAGGCTCCAGCTGGTGGGGGAGTCATGTCTACAAGCTCCCACCTGTCTGTTTGAGGCAAAGGAACTTCTGGGAGAGTTTGAGGCAGTCTACACAGGATTCCGAGTCTCCTGGTGATATTCTTTCACTGTGGGCTCAGCACCTGAGTGCTTGATAGGATGAACAGCTGAGCCGGCAAGTGAAGGAGTGTGTCCTGTCCCAGGCTCCCAGGGAGCGTGTGCTGGGGATGCTGCCCACAGCCTTCCTGGCCACCCCAGCCCTCATCATTTCTCCTTTTTAAAAATAATGAACATTTTTGTCCATATGCTTTGTTTGGCACATTCATCAAACTGCTTTGTGGTTTCTTGAATGAACTAGGTACCTTTCACATTAGGAGGCAAAATGAATTTTACTTATTATCTCCATCAGATTCCACAACACATACCTTAGGGCTTTACATTCATTCATCCGTCCATCCATCCATCCATTCATTCATTCTTTTTTCCACATTTTTTTAAATTGGTGCATTACAGTTGTATATAATGGTGGGATTCATTGTTACATATTCGTACATGCATGCATTCATTCTGTACTAAATGCACCAACTACTCACACAGTATTTGGTTCAGGGACTGCATTTAGTAAAACTGTATTGAAGCTGGGTGCAGCAGTACACATCCTGTAATTCCAGCAATTCAAGCTGGAGACTGAGGCAGGAGGATCGCAGGTTGAAAGCCAGCCTCAGCAACTTAGGGAGACTCCATCAAACCAAAGGGGCTGGGCACGAGGCTTTGTGTTTAATGGCCCCTGGGTTCATTCCCAGGACTAAAAAACAAAAATATTCTGAGAAGTCCATAGGCTTCACAGCCCTGCCACAGCAAGTCACAGCACACAGAGGAGACCAGCCCCTGGTGGGACTGGGGGCTGTTCAGAGTNAAAAAAAAAAAAAAAAAAAAAAAAAAAAAAAAGCAGGGGGGAGCTGGGGGGAAAATAAAGGTTGAGTTATGGAGCTATGCTCCCAAGGAAGAG
Source organism: Marmota marmota marmota (assembly GCF_001458135.2). Lineage (NCBI taxonomy): Eukaryota > Metazoa > Chordata > Mammalia > Rodentia > Sciuridae > Marmota > Marmota marmota. Next base: position 46,835,637 of record NW_026000016.1, read on the forward strand.
AGCTCAAGAGTTGCCTTTTCTTCTTGCCTTCCCTTTCTGATCTACATTGCTACTTGGGCTTAGAGAGGATCCATGAACTTGGATGACAAAATACATTTTGTTTCATTCATTGAACTAAAATTTAGCATTCTCTTCAATTATGAACCACAACAGCATTAGTAGTACTTGCGGTTTTGAAATCCTAGATATCTTTTATATCATGCTGCCATTATTAAAAACATCTCAAAATATAATTTGTACTGGTCAAAACTTTGAAACGACTTTAGCTAATTAGACCTGTGGCTAGATCTTGTTATTTATTGCATTGGTAAAGAAATATATATTACTATATCAAAAAAGTTTATGTATTTGGTATTTTGGTAACTATTCCAATGTAACTGATTTTCTTTTAATACTATGCATTTTATTTTATGTGTTTAAAACATTCTGAGGCCCCTTTGCGGTAACTCATGCCTGTAAATTCAGCTACTGGGGAGACTGAGGCAGGAGGATTGCAAATTCGAGGCCAGCAACTTAGGGAGACTCCATCAAACCAAAGGGGCTGGGCACGTGGCTTTGTGTTTAATGGCCCCTGGGTTCATTCCCAGGACTAAAAAACAAAAATATTCTGAGAAGTCCATAGGCTTCACAGCCCTGCCACAGCAAGTCACAGCACACAGAGGAGACCAGCCCCTGGTGGGACTGGGGGCTGTTCAGAGTAATTTGGGGAAAAGCCCACTTGGAAAGAGACCTTCAAAGGGTTGGGAAAAGACTCTGGATGGTGTGAGATGAGATGCTGCCCTCTAGTGGCCCAAAGGCGGAACTGTGAGACCGCCTGAGCAGCAGGCCCTGGGTTGTGGGGCAGGGAAGGTGTTGGTGAAATTTCTCTGTACTTGGGTCTGAAATACGAGATCCCTGCTTATCTCTCCAGCTCACCATTTGAAACTCTCTCCCTCTACTCTGGTCCCAGCCGCTTTCCTTGTCTAGTGTGTCTGAAGCTTCCTTCTGCACTCAGGTGTTTGTCCCCTGCTCTCCCTGTCTGGTGGTGTCCCCCACCTCTTCATCTGGATGCCTACCTCCCTTCAGGTCTCAGAGAGTCTAATCAGGTTCTCGAGAGTTCTTGAGCAGACCTGAGCTAGTCTCCTTCCCAGACCTTTCTCAGTATGTGACACATGATCCCCAGTGTGGGGTTTCTTTTCTTTTGTCCAATGTCCACCCCTGGGCTAGACTGTAACCCCGCAGGGTCAGGGACTGTTTGCTTTGTTCTCTGTACTATTCTCCACGCCTGCTCAGCGGCACTCAGTCAACACTTATTGATGAAGGGTGCATTTTATTTATTCATTTATTCATTTGGTTTTTGCATTACCGGGGACTGAACCCAGGGGTGCTCCTACCACTCAGCTACCTCCCCAGCCCTTTTCATTTTTTAAGACAGGGCCTCATTAAGTTGCTGAGTCTGGCTTTGATTTACAATCCTCCAGCCTCCTGAGATGCTGGGATTACAGGTTATTTTTTTATTTTAAGACAGGGTCTTGCTAAATTGCTTAGGGCCTCACTGAGTTGCTGAGGCTGGCTTTGAACTTGTGATTCTCCTGCTTCAGCCTCCCAAATTGCTGGGATTAGAGGCATGTGCCACCTGGTGAGAAGGTCTCCTTTGATTTGCAACAGCCTATCTGCCCCTAAACCCCCTCCATGCCCTAGTAACCAGGTAATAGTAGGATCTTCACAGGTAGAAACTGTTTGACCAGCCAGACCAACTGGGCAGACAGGTGGCTGGTGGTCAGAGCCTGTCCTTGATGCTTCCTCACTGGTGACCCCAGCGTTTCTGTGCCTTGGTTCCTCATCTGTAAAGTGGTGGAAATAAGAGTGCCTCTGGCACAGAGAGGTGAGGAGCACTAGGTGAGGTGATGTAGGGAAAGCTTCTACCACATATTATTGATTAAATGGCAGCGTAAAGACAAAGAGGCGCCCGAGTCTGAAGGACAGTAGGTAGACTCTTTGTTTCTCTCTTATGAAGCCCTGGATATGGAAATCATGGAAGCTGCTAAGAAGCAAAACTGAAAGGCAGAGGATTCCTCCTCATAGTGTGGGTAGCCCGTCCCGTGCGTCTTGTCTCCTCCCCCCATGTGGTCTCTTTCTGTAGAGGGCTCCAAGGTCCTCAGCTTTACTTACTGTCCTCTGAGACAGGCTGCAGTCATTGTTACGGTTTCTCTCTGGTCATCCCACACACTCACATTCCTGCCTAACTCTGGCTTCAGAAAATTACAGTCCAGTGGACTTCAGCTCAAGATGGAGTTGTGGCATTCAAATGTACTTGGCAAAGAATTTGGTATATATTAGTGCTTAGCAAATATGAGTTATTTCTCTATTAGAAAATAGTGAATTGTTGGGCTGGGATTGCGGCTCAGCGGTAGCGCACATACCTTGCATGTGTGAGACACTGGGTTCGATTCTCTGCACCACTTATAAATAAACAAAGATCTACCAACAACTAAGGAAAAAATATTTAAAAAAGAAAATAGTGAATTGGCCTGACAGTGAAAGCAGAGTCTGCCCTCCTTACTTATATGACTTTTTTTTTTTTTTTAAGAGTCTAGCGCAACATCTGGCATCTAAAAGCCATTAAGAAAATATGCATTGAGAGGATGAAGGTTTTGCTATGCTTCGCTGCCCTCAGTTCTGCAGAGTAGCCACTAGAGGGCAGCAGCAGTTAAGACAACAATACCCAGGACCACCAGATCTGGAATACTGGGTTGAAGGAGAAAAATGCTAAAATGACTAAAAAAATTAACTTGCTTTTTAGCTTTTGGGTACCAAAGGAAGGGGGATGTGTAGATAGTAGGGCTGATGTTAGACTTAAAGAAGAACTTCCAGAATACAAAGTTTGTTAGCTAGAGTTTTTTATACAGGCTATTTTTTTTTTTAACCTTATCAGAATCTGCCCCAAACAGAACAGATAAAAAAGAGCTCATCCAGTCCAAGACCTATGTGACTCCACTAGGTTCCCCTAAGATAAACACTTAGTCTACCTCCAATGACTCCATCCTTGCAGATGCAATCGTAAAATAACTTTATTGGTCAGGTTGGTCACCACTCATGCTTTTCCTGTAACAAGGATCCTTTATAGGGACATGATGGTGTCCACATGCAGATGCTTTCTGGAGAGCCCTGGGGCAGGGGGCAGCCTTGTCCTCACATCAGAGATCCCTGGCTGAAATGAGCTGGTTTGGCTTTTGTGGATTTCAGGGTCTGGAGCTAAGAACATGGTCCAAGCATCCCCCTTCCCTTTCCAGGGAAGCAGCTCCCAAGCATACACAGAATCAGGGATGTAACGATATCTTAGTGGGGGTCCGACTCAGGCTAATGCTTCTTAACTGGTATTTGCCTCTGGCTGCCCAAATGGCTGTATCCCAATGTGCCCTTAAAAGCAGGTGGGTGAGGCCCAAGCAACGTGACCTTTCAGAGATGGGAAGAATTAATTGCTTTCCAGCCAAGCTGTGAAGCAACAGGCATCTTCTGTAATGAGGGCACAGCTCAGAGATGCGAAAGCAGAAGGGTTCGTGCCCAGCACGGGCCGTGTTTGGAGGTAGCCCTGGGCTTCAGGGACCACACTGAGCATCTCCAGCAGTGCTGGTGCTTTTGACTCTGGCCTTGGGACAAATCAGTTAATACAGATCAACCACATCCTCCTGGCAGCAGGCAAGTCCAGGGTTGGTTGGAAGACTCCCATCAGTATATAAAACCTCCCTGCTTGGATCAAAGTAGAGCTCAGTTAGCTTTATGGAGCTTTGAAAACCACATGGCCTCCACCATTGAGGATAAATATCCAAGCAGGGATGCAGAGAGGGGGCCAGAATGAAAGTGCTGGGCCTGCCCCTCAGTTCAGCCAATTTGCGGTGCATTTGTCCCTGGTATGGATGATGATGATAATCAGTCTGGCCTTTCCTCCTTTGAAATCTGATCTGACTGTAAAGAGCTGCTCAGCTACTAAAATATAGCTCAGTACGTTTATCTAAGCCGGAGGTTACTGTATCCCCTGGCATTAGGTCATGATGCTATCATGATGGCAGTGACCTTGGTCTGGTGGCTTTCCAAAGGGTGAGGCTGGAAAGCATAGAAGTGACTCTCGGTATCCATTCAACCTCAGACAACTGTGGCTCTCTCCACAGGTTGCTGGGCAGATGCCCACAAGCCTCGGAGTCTCCTGAGGCACAGAGGAGGCATCTGTGAAGGAGGGTGAGTGGATGAGGTGGAGTTTGGAGGGGGGGCTGGGCAAGAGGTATATTTTGAGGAGCAATGAATGGGAGCCCCGAGTAACTGCGTAGCTGGTCTAAGCACATACAGAGGTCTGTCAAGTGCTGCTCCCAGAGAGTCAGACTGTTGGGCCCAAGCAACTTTTGAAGTTCCACAACATCAGGTCATCAGAGAGACTCAAGAGGAGTGAGACTATTTTGGGTTTGGAACTTCCAGGGACTACTCCCCCCGCTGCCCCTTTTGTCCCTAGAGACCCGAAAGCTTCTACCTAGGTCCTCAGCAGAAGCCTGCCTGCCGCCTCCCCATCCCACTACCTGCTGCCTACAGGGAAGAAGACTAAAGAGGAGCCCGTGGACTTCTGTCACATGTTTGTCCCAGACCTTCCAGCAAAAGCCAAACCAAACCATCAAGCCAAATGCAGCGGGGGACGTGGGGACTGTACACCCAGGGCCCAGCGCGAGGGCCACTCAGATCTCGATGAGGCTGGCGAGGCGCAGGCAGAGCGGTGCGTCCACCGGCATCGCGCTGCGCTTGATCTCGTTGCCGTCCAGGCGCAGCACCTGCAGCTTGGAGAAGTTCATGACGTCCACCACGGTGCAGAAGCTGCTGATGGAGAACTCTGGGGGAACAAGAGGGGTGGGGCAGCCCGGGTCAGGGACAGGATGTGCGGTGAGGTTAGATGGCTTCTTTGAAGCTTCTCAGATAAGACTTCTGACGCAAGGGGTGGAACTTGGTTGGGGAGAGGGTGGGCGTTTCCCAGTCTTGGAGTCCTATCAACCTGCACCATTAGAGGACGGAACTAGGGACAGAGCTGGGGGCAGGGAGCTATGTCTGCTTCTGCAGATCAGCCACCTACGGCCCCCCACCCCCGAACCCTAGTCTGTACTTTTCAGGCCCTCTATGTCCTTGAGTGTCCTTCCTGCCAGGGCTTTTATTTTATTTTTTTCTCCCTCCTATCTGTGGGCAGCAGGGGGCAGCAAAGACCAAAGAAGTAGCCAAAGACCAGCTGCAGCCACTCTGAGGTTCCTGATGGCTTTTGGAGAGGGAGGGCTGTCCTGAATTGCTCTGAGAAGGAAGACTGAGGAAATGGAAGGACTTAAATCTTAAATAGCTCCTTCCACTTTGCAGATAGAGAAAGTGGCAGGAAATTAAAGAAATGAAATCCTGGGCTGAGAGACACGTGTCTGGTGCCAGAGCTTGGAGGAGATCACACATCTCCATTCTGTTACTGCCAGAGGGTGAGCCAGGTTAAGGTTCAAGAGGGCGGTGAACTCCAGTGCGCCTGCTGCTGTGGACCTCAAAGTCAAAGCACCTGCCTCTGCGCTCAGTAAGATTACAAGCCACCTCTTCTTTTCATCTTGAAAGTACTCTTTGTCAGGATTTACCCCCCAAAGCATGATATATATATATATATAAAACCAGGGATTGAGCCCAGGGGCACTTAACCCCTGAGGGAAGCCACTTCCCCAGCCCCTTTTTATATTTAGAGATAGAGTCTCACTGAATTTCTTAACCCTGCGCTAAGTTGCTGAGGCTGGTTTTGAATCCGTGATCCTCCTGCCTCAGCCTCCTGAGCCACTGGGATTACAGGCGTGCACCACCGTGCCTGGCGATAGTTCTGTTTTTAACAATTCTTTCCACAACCTGGCTCCAGCTGTCCTCTGGTGGATAAGCTAGTTCTTCCTCAGGTTGTCCTGCTGGATGGATAGCCACCTCTGTCTCCAGTCTACTGAGCCAGTAACTCGAAAGGAACAAGGCAAGAACTCAGAACAGCAACAGGGACAACAGAAGTCCCCAGGAATGCAGCCAGCACCTCTAAGGGCCAACTTCAGTGTGGTGGGTGAGGGTCAGGAGACTGTTCTGTCCTCTGCAAAGCGGGATTGGGTGAAGTCACCCAAGGGGTCTGGGCAGGTGACATGGGCACAGACTGGGAGTCGGGGGCTTCCCTCAGCTTGCAAAGGTGTCAGGAGCCGCATGTCAGTCTGGAGCCAGCAGAGGAGGAGCTGGAGGAAGGCTTTTCTAATCCTCTTCCTCGGGGCAAACTTGGGGGCTCCTCTTGGTGGCCGTTATGGGTGGGAAAGGAAGATTTCAAGGAAGATGGTATGGTGACAGCAGGCTGAGGAGGAAAGTGGGTCTTTCTTTCTTTTTTGGTATTGGGGATTAAACCCAGAGGTGCTTTACTACTGAGTCACATCCCCAGCCCTTTTCATTCTTTATTTTCAGACAGGGACTCGCTAAGTTGCTTAGGGCCTTGCTAAATTGCTGAGGCTGGCCTTGAACTTGTGACCCTCCTGCCTCAGCCCTCCTGGGTTGCTGGGATTATTGGCTACCCTAGAGTGATGCCAAAGAATTTTTAATCATCCCTTTATAAGACAAATTGCAAAATAAGTATCACCAGGCCTAGCTTGTAAGAAAGCTTTTTTTGTTTGTTTGTTTTTGAGACAGGGTCTCACTACATTGCTTAGGGCCTTGCTCAGTTGCTGAAGCTGGCCTTGAACTTGCAATCCTCCTGTCTCAGTCTCCCAAGCTGCTGGGATTACAGAAGAAAAGTGTTTTTAAATGAGCACAATCAACTGTTCCTGGCCTCTGTTAAGAACTGACCAAGATGAGCTGGGAATTTGTACCAAATGAACTTGTACCACAAACATAAGACAGACAACCCAGGCCCAAAGAAAAATCAGATGCTGGGAACCATGGAGGAGACTAGGAAATACCCTTCCCAGAGGGGCAGGAGATCTGGAATACTTTTGGGATGCTTCCTTTTTGGATGCAGGGAAGAGACTAAAGGGGAAAGCAGGCAGAGTCTGGGTTGCCCCTGGGTCTATGTTGTCTGTTTACAGGGGTGTGTGTGTGTGTGTGGGGGGGTGAACCCAGCTAAAACATCCCTTCCAGTTCTATTTGGGGCTGAGCTGGTGGCTCAGTGATATTCTTTCCCAGCCTGGAGCCCTCAGACTGTCTGCTAAAATCCTGGATTCCAGCTGTGGGTACATAAATACGGGACATACTTGTGGGGAGCTAGACACCCAGTATAATAGAGTCTCGCCACACTCTGGGCACTGGGAGCCCCCCTCTATCTTCCCCAAGCCATGAATAGGACAGGGCTTCTGCGAGCAGGCCCTGGTAGACATTTTCCAGCTCAGATTAAATACTGACATAAGTCTTTCCAAATTCCTCCTGGTGTACCCTCCCTGCTCTCCTGGTTCCCAGAGCTTCCGAAAAACATTTTGAGCTGTGTTTCCTTGCGGTTGCCAGGCTGGAAAAAGTGAGGGAGATAGTGGTGGGAGGGAGTGGGGAGGGGAGGACCCTGTTTTATTTCCTGCAGCCTTTGAGTTCTTTAAACTCTCCCTCAGAGAGCTACTTTGATCTCACTGTCACCACCCCAAGTCCCTGGCTGGCTGTGCAGGGAGATATCCTTCATATTCCCCTAGGAGAGGGGGGGCCAGCTTGGGGACCTGGCTTCCTGTTCATGGTCTTGGATCAGAGTGAGATTCCTCCCATTCTCAGTCAAGGTTGTCTGGCTGGACGTCCTTTGATATGGAAGGTAGGAATTCAAGGTCCTATTCTATGCAATCTGGCTGATCTTGAGAGATGAGTTTCCTTCTCTGTGCCTCAGTTTCCCCATGTTTGCAATGCAAAAAGCAACAACAAAAACTGTACCTGTCAACTTCCAAGTAGCAAAAAGAAAAGCTAACAACAGTTACTATGTGTTGGTTTAAATTATGTGCTAGGTTCTAGATCAAGCATTTTACGTATATCAATTTACTAATTTAAGAAAGATGAGCCAAGTTTGGGTATAGTGGCGCATACCTGTGATCCCAGCAACCTGGGAGTCTGAGGCAGGAAGATCACAAGTTCAAGGACAGTCTGAGCAATTTAGTGAGACCCTGTCTCAAAATAAAACTTAAAGAGGGGCTGAGGTTGGGTGTGGCACATGCCTGTAACCCCAGGATCAAAGTTTGAGGCCAGCCTCTGCAATTTAGCAAGGCCCTATCTCAAAAAAAAAAAAAAAAAAAAAAAAAAAANTGTCTAAAAGGAGAAATTACTTTCTTGTTTTGGGTAATGGAGATTGAACTCAGGGCCACTTAACCACTGAGCCACATCCCCAGCCCATTTTAAATTTTTTATTTTGAGACAGAATCTCACTAAGTTGCCTAGGGCCTTGCTAAATTGCTGGGGCTGGCCTCAAACTTGCAATCCTCCTGCCTCAGCCTCCTGAGTCACTGGGACTACAGGCATGCACCACCATGCCCAGCTGAATGAGGGGGCTTGCTTGTAGGGCCTTAGGGACACTCATTAAGTAATTTTATATTCTAACAAGCGTTGGGAAAGGCAGACCATCTTATATTTCAGTGGCAGATGTGATTCTGCATGAAGGTAGAGAGGTGACAGGATGCTGTGACAAAGTCTTCCCTACTCCACCTTTCTCTAATTGTATGGTTAGGCACTAATTGGTTCTTTCTCAGGACAGCTGCTCTTTGATGTCACATTTTCGGTGTCAAACTTAGATGAAGTACAGCATACAGTGTGACATTTGTGATGTGACATCCTTCCTGGATCCAGAACGGGAGGCAGGTAAGCAGTGGCAATTGCTGGGGAGGATGTGAAGGCGGCAAAACTGCGCATGCGCACCTTCTAGATAACGTAAAGAACCCCGCCCTTGGTCAGAGCCGGGAATGTGGATGGAGTAAGAAGCCCCCAGAGAAAGAGAGACCATTATTTCCCCCCTAAATAAAAACCAGTTTGGAATGTGCATGATGGTGTCTAGCACTTCAAACTAACTAAAGGACCAGACGGACAGCTCTTCACTTTGCCTGCTCGGCTGCCACCTCCCTTACTGCCCCCTGAGGCGGGAGTCTCCCCTGAGGACTGTCATCTCGCTGAATGATTGATCTGTTCTGCGAGCGCAGGGGGAGAAAGGGGTGCGAGGGAGAGGCCCACTCTTCTCTCTCTGAACTTTGATGGTGCTGTTCCCTCTCAGCAGGCTCTGCTTCAAAGCCCTCTGCCAGTGGTCATTAATGAGTCCCCCGCTTTACGCTTTACGAGAGCAGAGGGCTTTGCTGAGAGGGAGGGAGGTTAAATGCTGGCTCAGTACCTTCCAGCTGAGATGAAGACATCAGAGGCCCTGGGGTAATGTAAGCACTTGGGAAAGGGAGGGAGATGGTAAGAGGAAGGGAGCCCAAAGGCAACTGGATAATTCAATTGGAAATGAATATTTTAGTTCTCGCAGGTAGAAAGGCAGCCTTTTTGCTGTCCTTAGGCATTTGCAGAGAAGTGTTTATAAACCAAGCACTGTCCTCTGCCCCCCAGGCTCTGCAGTGGTCAGCCTCATGTTATCCTGGGGAGGACCTCTGCCCTGCCACCAGGGGCTCCTTGGACTCCGGGAAGAACTGGCCAGAACAAGTGCCACATTCAGCTCTGTCCACCAGCTGTTAGATTTAAAAAACAAACACCAAAACAGGAGTCCCCGTCTGTGGCGGCAACAGTGAGTCAAGGGGAAACACAGCCTGCCCTCTTCTGGTGGGGGAGACAGGCAGGCAACGGGGGTTCTTGGCAGCCAATTGCTCTCCCGAGGTGGACACTGGAAGTCAACCTTAGGTCTCCTTCTCTATGAACGGTCCCCCTCCCAACCTCTCCCAGCTCATCTCTCACTGCTCCTGAATCTATGACCCCTTCCTTTCAGGAGGGCATTTCTGGCTGTCCCCTACAGATACTTGTTAAATGACTGGTACTGGTTCCTTCCCAGAATAGCTTTGTCCTGCCTTTCTCCAACATTTGCCCACAGACCTCTCCACCCCTAGCTGAAATGTGCCTCTCCTGGAAGGCCATCTTCTGCCCCACCTGCTCCCCACTGCAAGATCTTGGTGCTGTTGTTGAGGATGAGTGTACTATTTTGCATGTATTTTTGCAGGGCTATGACTTGGTTTTCGGGTTGCTTCATTGCTACTGGTTGGTTCCCCTGGGCCTATTTTATTTGCATGCCACAATCACTCAGAATAGGTCTTTCCAGTGAAGTGGCCGCACAGCCCCTCCCCCCAAGTCTCACCGTTGATCCTGTTGCCTTGGAGGTAGAGGTTCTCCAGGTTGGTGTTGACCGGGGGGATCTTCTGCAGCTGGTTGTAGGAGAGGTCGAGCTCAAGGAGGCTGCTGGAATTGAAGGTGTTGGTGGCCAGGCCATTGTTGGTGAGACTGTTGTGAGATAGCCGCACATAGAGCAGCTTGGGTGATCCCCGGAAGTAGCTATCGGGGACAGTGAAGACGTTGTTGTGCTCCAGGTACAGCTGCTCAAGGGCTGAGGGCAGTCCATCGGGCACCCTCCGGAGGTGGTTGTAACTCAGGTCCAGCAAGATCAGGGACTGGAGACCCCGCATAGAACTGCCCACCTCCTGGATCTCGTTGTGTTGGAGGTACAAGGCCGTGAGGTTCTCCAGTCCCTCCAGAGCGTTGTTGGGGACCCGTGAGATCTGGTTGTGGTCAAGATGGAGCTCCCTCAGAGATCGAGGCAGCGGACCTGGCATCCGGGTCAGGTTGTTGTGATCCAGGTACAGCCTCTCCAGGTGCTTCAGCTTGGAGAACACCCTCCTGCCCACCTTATCACTGGTGATCTGGTTGCCATGGAGAGCAATCCAGAGCAGGCCAGTGGCATTGTCAAAGACACCTTCCTGGATGGAGGAGATCTGATTGTTCTGGAAGTAGACGTACTTCATGCGGGAAGGCACGAAGGGCAGGTACTTGAGGTTGCGGTTGTCACAGTACATGGCAGTGGGGAAGTTGGGGGGACAGTCGCATTCCTGGGGGCAGTCACGGGGCTCTGGTGGGGATGGAGAGCCATGGGCATAGGCTGGACCTTCCTCCACCCCGTAGGGGTAGGGGTAGGGGTCGGAGGGTTCGTAAGGGTAGGGTTCATAGGGGTCGTAGTAGGTGGACTGCTGGCTGCGCAGGTACTGGAACCACCAGTGGGAGTCTTCATCATACTGAGCCCCGGAGAGCGAGCAGAGCCCTGCCAGCAGCAGGAGGGAGACCCACTGCATTGTGTCTCTGCGGGAAGGAAGAGAGACAAAGCAAGCAGACGTGAGTGAGACCGAAGGGAGGCAGCAGGGCACGGCAGGCAAGCCACAGGCTCTGAGCTGTGCAGATGTGACCGTAGTGTCAAATGCCCTAGAGCAGGAGCCCTGCTCCTCCTAGGCCCGCTCTGTGCACTTGGTCCAGAATCTGGTTGTCTAGGGTGAGCCAGGTGTATTGCTCCTGGTCATAGAGTCACAGAAACAGACTTTGAGGTTAGAAGGAATGTTAATGGGGGCTGTATTTTTGGGGAGGGGCAGGTCCGCAGGGGTTTCTAGCACCATGAAGTTTCTGCTAGGGAATCTGGAAAGGCCCCAACATTCCATGTGTGGTGTGTGTGTGTGTGTGTGTGTGTGTGTAGGCATGTGCATGCATGTGCAAATGCAGGGGGTCTGTACTCGTTGGCTGCTCTTCAGGCCTGAATCCAGTTTAGACTCTTTGGGGAAATAACATTTCCCCTAAGAGTCTAAGGAAAATGCCCCCTGGCTCTTTCCATGTCTCTAAGAAACCTCCAGAAGGGGCTGCGACATCAAAGGGGAAGATCTGAACTATTTCTGGAAGATATTTCAGTGTCTGGGACAGGCCAGGGATTTCTGGTCCTGAACATCTGGGGAGGAGTGTCATCCCACTTCAGCCACCACAAGGCCTGGGCCACCTTCCAAAGTACCATCGTCAGTCACAGTCTGCTGGGTGAGAAAACTCTCTCTGGTTAGCAGTTTGTGGCCACACATGTAACCTGGACTTCATTTAACAGTTACAAATCCTCTCTAGACTGGGGATACTAGCACCGGGTGTGGCACTTAGGAATGAATGCATGGGGTTGGAGTGAGTTGGCTTCTCTGTCCTCTGCGGTATGGTGCCTAGTGAAGTGTGAGCACGCTTTATGGTCCACTGTGGGGATTATGCAGGAGTGGAGTGAGGTCAACAGAAATGATTGAGGAACACTGGAAACTGGAGTACAGATCAGAGACGTGGGGTATGCCAAGGGAAAGTGACATAGGACAGGGTCTCCTATCCCAAGCTACTTGTTCCAGGTGATGACACCTAGTTTACAGGCTCCATATCCCCCCTCCCCTGGTCTCTGCTGGGCAGCCTGTCATCTTTGGGCTTGTGGGTGAGAACTGGGCAGACTGGGGGGGAGGGAAATGTAGGGTCTGGGGTCATCTAAGAGGGGAAATTGAAGGTATGGACAATGAGGGACCAAGGGATAGCACATCAGGCCTGGGTGCGCCCAGCCCAGTTACCTACAGCTAGTGTCCTGCACAGCCTCTGTGGGCCATAGCACCTTCCAGAGTGTTACCCTTGGACAGAGAAAGCTTAGAACCTTTCTTGACTTGGAAGAGTCACATGTATCCCTCAAACCAACCTTGAGCTTTGCTCGGCTTAGCAAGTGTGGACAGGAGAAAGGAGTAGAGCCACCTACTGGCCATCGTTCCTCCCAGACCTCTCTATTCCTGAGGCCTGCTTCATCCCTTCAGCTCCTGGGCCTCAAAGGAATGGGCACTCTGGCTCATCCTGAGGAAGCCGCAGGCCTCAAACAAAGAGCCACAGTGTTTCTGAGAAGTAGACCCAACTGCCCACGGCCTGGGCAGGCTGGCTGGTCCCTGGACCTGGCCCGGAGAGACGACGGATGGAGCGGCCCACTGCCAAGAGCACATTTTTCCATGCACAGTTTTGGGCTGCCCCAAGACCAAGGTGGCTGTCTGGAGGACTGGCACAGTGAGCCTCTGTCTCGTTTCTCCTCCTTCCAGACTGGGCATCTTGGCAGATGAGAGCCACCTTCCTCTTCAAGACCCAGCTTTCCAGGGGCTGTGCATCCTGCCACTTTGGCCTTTCCTTAGATCCCCAGCTGTTGGAAGAGTTTGGAGGACCTTCTGTCTGTCCTCACCCCACCCCATCTCCCAGCGCTGCTGCTTCAGGGTTTATACTCCCACGTTCTTTCTCACAATGCAGGAGACCCTCCTGTGCTCCAAGTTCGTTGGGTACAGTTTCTAGCATTGACACTCTCTGAGTTGGGGGCAGCTGACTCAGGGGCTTCTGCTGTTCTTCCATGTCTCTACCCTGGGGGAGCCTTCTCCCTCCTATCAGAGTTGAGGAAGTCAAACCAGAAGCTGTGCCCTAACCTGGGGAGGTGGGGTCCACCTCACTCCATAGCTCCCTGGACATGGCCTGTTCTTAGTACTTCTCTTTATTCTCTCCCTTTCACCCTAGCAACACACACACACACACACACACACACACACACACTCACTCTCTCTCTCTCTCTCTCCACAAAATTTGTCCCCCTCCAACAGCATTTAGGTACCACAACCCCTCTCTAAGCGATGTTTCAGGAACACCCAGGGTCTACCCTCCCAAAGTGCCAAGTCCCAGAGTGGTAGGGTTTATGGAGCAGGAAAGTAGCTTCTGTGGACATCTGGTCCCTCACTTTTTCATGCCAGTGAGTTGGAGATCCTCCACACCCAGAAAGGGGGCTATAGGAAAAAAGCAAAATGCAGGAGCCCATCCCTCCTGTTCCTTTGCTCCTCTGCAGCATCCCTGAGGTCCTGGCCCAGGTGGAGTGGAGTGACTTCCCCCTGCCTACTTATCCCCACTCCTGTCTTTTTCTTTTATTTCTTTCATGGTATAACAACGGAAAAAAACCCAAAGTAAAATGATTAAACTTACCTCTAGTTGAACCTTTCAGAGTGATCAAGTCTCTGTGTCTGGCCTCCTTGGGTTGGAGAAGGTGTGTGTGTGTGTGAGAGAGAGAGAGAGAGAGAGAGAGAGAGAGAGAGAGACAGGGTGGCTACTGAGAGTGTGCGCGCCTGAGCCAGGCCAGGGCCCGCCCCCACATTCCTAATCAAATATCATGGAGAGAGGGGCAGAGGAGCCCGGATTCTGGCTTTTTCAGCTCTGCTGCAGGGGCGGAGCTCACACTCGACCGCGGCAAAATCTTTCTGTCCGCCTGACGCTATAAAAACCACCTCCTTTCCACTCACTTATCTTCCCTGAAGCATTGGCAGCCCTGGGTCTCCTTCTGCTGGATGAGTTAGTGGCGCCCTCGAAGTTATTTGCACAGACTCTTATGAAGCGCCTGGATTTCTCATTAAGCCCACAAAGGCAGCTGCAGGAGGCGAAGGCCTGGCTTTGCAAAGAGGCATCTTAACTCTTTCAGCAGCCCGGGTCCCCCAGCCAGACAGTACTCGCCCTTCTTGGCTCAGGCGCGCCCCCTGTAGGCCAGTGTTGGACTAGTGGACAAGAGAGTATGAGTGAGAACCGGTTCAACCCTACCCAGCCAGTGGGACTTTGCTGAGCTGCGCCCCTACCCCACTCTGCTGTTGGAATACATGGAAAAGTAGGGAGTCCAACATTTCTCCATCATTAACTGTCTACCATGGTCACACACTTTTTCTTAATCGTCACAATCGTTTTATGGGTAGTGACACTTCCTGGGGGTGGTAGTGAGAAGAATCATGAGAGGTAAGGCAGATGAGGCACCCCACCTGGCACCTAGCTGGGGCTCATTCTATGGTGGCGATTATGACTGCCATACCCATTTTAAAATGTAGAGCCAGGGGAAGATTGGGTGAGACAAGTGAGGAGCATCTATACACCATGAAGGGATTTATAGGCCATGAAGGGACTTATAGACCACGAAGAGGATCTAGTTTTTCTGAATGTTTAAAACAACCTGTTTTAAGCGGGGGAAGCAATGGGATCTGGTTTGCATTTTTTTTTTAAACGGGATTTAAACCAGGGGAGATTAACAATTGAGGCATATCTTCAGCCCTTTTTTATTTTAAGACAGGGCCTCATTAGGTTTCTAAGGTTGTCCTTGAACTTGAGATCCTCTTGCCTCAGCCTCCTAAGCCAGTGGGATTATAGGCATGTGCCACTGCATGGGGCAATTCCTTATTTTTAATATGAGTAACTGGATGGGTGATGGGTGATAGTACCATTGCCTGACATGGAAAAGATGGGGAGAAGCAGAGTTGGGCAGAAAACCAAAGTTATAGTTTAAATGTGCTAAGGTAGAGATGTCTGTTAGGCATTTCAATGGAGATGCATACGGGGAGCTGGATATATGAATCTGAACTTGGCATTGAGGCATTGACATTTGAGAACCATTAGAATTTGGATCACATAGAATCTTGGTACCTTAGATGACCCAATGTCCTAAATGCTCCCCCTCAATCCTTAAGTAAACACCCTTTATTTAAATAACTACCAATTGAGATACCCTCAAGTGATTTGACTTTGAAGACTTTAGAAGGGTCAAGGTAGATGGTACTTTGGGTTGCTGCACTAGGTGTGAGTTGTTGATATGATATGTAGACTTTCAGAAAGGTCCTGGCCAGGGACCTACTCTCATAAGGAAATAAGAAGAGTTTTCTGAAAAGATGAAACATAATAAATAAGGCTTTACTGACCACCTTCTGGAATCTGGGTGATTTACTTCATGTTTTCCCATATAGTGAACTCAGTAGTTATTTTGCATTGGAAATAGGGGCTCAGTGATATGAGGGTGAGGGGTAGAACAAGGATTTGAACTTTGGTCTGCATGACTCCAAAGTCCACACACTTTCCTATAACTCTAGACTACAAAGTGGGTGGGGTAGGGGGGGTGATGACTATCCTGCTATCAGGGGTGGAACTTCACTAAGATAACCCTCAACTAATGATTGAGGCTTGAGCTGCTCCAAGTGTGGGGGGTATAAAGCTGAGAGGGGACTGGAATACAGGGATCCATTCCTGGCCTTCCACACATTTCATTTCAATTTAATAAAGAAGAGCAACTATCCTGTGTCAGGCAAGGTCCTAAGCGTTAGGGACACCGGGCTTCAATATAATGCCTGCTCATCATGAAGCAGGTGTATAAGCAGCAAGCTTCGAACTTAAAGAGTAAAGTGAAGAACTTCATTATGAAAGTGGTTATGAACAATGAGGACAAATTTCTTATCATTTTGACAATTGTGTCTGGTGGACACTTCTTAGATGGGCCCAGATAGCCTGGTCAAACCCATCCATTGAGTAAGGATGTTTATTTTCATTAATATTTTTTAAAAATTCCAGCATGCTGAGTAATACTGCATAGACTAACAATAAAAGTCAGTAGAGTTTGGGGACCAAATATTGACTGTGATCCTGTCCAACCAAGCTCTACCAAAACAGGCGATGTCTCCATATGGAGTCATTTGTTGATCATTTCTTAAGTAGTGAGATTTGTACCAGGTCTTTTCTTGTTCATCCTACTTCGAGGTAGCCTGGGAGAAGGAAGGCTGGAGGGGACGATAAGGACCAGGTCAGGAGGCACTTCAGGCAACCATCACTGTTAAAAGTTCCTTTTTCTGACTTCCAGAGGAGGTTCTAACGTCCATTTTGAGTCCTGCTGCTCTGTTTCCTTGGCTCTAGAATCTAGGTCCTCAGAGTTTGGCTTTAATGTGGGAACGAAACGTGGGATACAGATGTCCCCCAGATTGTCAAGGAAGTCCACATGTGTAGAAGGTCCATTTGGGACACGGGTGCTTTCTGGGAGGTGTCAAGCCAGCGCTGTTCGGTCACTAAGGTGCAAGCAAACTAAAGAGAGAGGCCATGTTATTCATTTCTGCACCCACTCTGCCCAGCTGGGGATTGCCTGGCACCTTGTTGGCAGTCAGTAAAGGGTCATGACATGACTTGTATTTTTGGCTCCCAATAGAGTCTGTCTGTGTTCAGTAATCTATGCTGGGTGGAGAGTAACCACTACCAACCAGGCCAGGAAACCCTTAGGTCTTCAGGCCAATTAGACTTTCCAGGGGTTCAGGCCACTGCTATTTCCTCTTTACCCAGAAAAGTGCAGGTTAAGCCACAACCACCAGGCAAAAGAGATTGCCTCTGACGTTGGACCCACCCAGTCTGGGAGCAATGGAGCGCCTCTGACTCAAGTTCCCACCGGCAAAGACACAGTGACGCTCCTGTGGCCACCAATTCCTTCCTCTACCCCCCCCCCAAACCTTTGTTTATGACATGGGCTTTGATCTTGGATAGCCCAGGGATGGAGTAAGAATTCTTGAGTTGGTATAAAGAGGTCAGTTGAGAGATCATGGTAATACAATCCAGCCCTTGCTGCTGGCCCATCCTGAGAACTCTTGACGCCAGAGAAGGATTTTTAACTAGTCTGATATTTCAATGGAAAGTCTTGGTGACACTGGCACCCAACAATGGTCTCCCAAAGTTTCCAAGAGAAATGTTTTTCCCTATCCCGTTGGCATTGAGGGGTCATTAGAAGTCCTTATGGTGGACAGTCTCCTTTTTCCAGAAGGATGAGAGCCACGAAGATGTTGGATTCAAGACTTGTTTTCATTCAATGGTAAAAGTAGGGCGACCTCAAGTTCTGAGTTCTTGGAGATGGATGGAGGGCTTCAGAACTTCCTTTTAATAACCAGTGTCACAATAAGACAGAGAACCCCCTTTGTCTCTTACTAGGCAGCTTATCTTATTTTACTGTGTGTTTACTGCAAACTTGCTGTTGTTGACATGAGGATGGCGAGATGAATTCTGGAAAGCCACCTTCTGGAAAGCGTGAGTGGATCTGAGATGGCACAGGGGTTTGTGCAGGGAGAGACAGCTGAATAAGGAAGGAGGGAGAGGGGAGAGCGGAAAACCTGAAGCCTGGCGCCTTTGGTCCTTCAGTGACCCAATACATGGTAATCACCTTTGTTCTAGAAATGAGCCAGGAACTAATGTGTCCCTCAGAATGTGCTGGGGCTGTTGAAGAGAACCAATGGAAGACAGAGCAGTTCCCAAGAAGCTTCCAGAGAAATCACACGAGACCAGACCAGCTGTGAGTCCTAAACTACCAACTCTCACTTCTGAGATTCTCACCACACCCCTTAAAGGTGTTGTCAATACCTTATTGGAAACTGAAGTTCAGAAAGGCTCATTAATTTTGGCAAGATTGCATGTAATTAAGTGACAGAGCTAGGATTACAAGCTTAAGTCTGCTTCCTTCTAGAGTCTCAGTTGCTAACCAGTGTGCTATATATGGAATCTCCAGTGTAAATGAGAGAACAAGTGTTTGGACCTAGGTGTATGTTCAAAGCTCAGCTCTACCACTTACTGCCTCTGGGACGTTGGGCTAATTACTTATAAACATCAGTGAGACTCAGTGTCCTCATTCATAAAATGGGGGACAATAACCTTAACCTCATGAGCTGTTGGGAAAACTTACTGAGTAAAGAAAATAGGCTCTTAGTATGGAGCCTGCCAAGTGGTGGCCTTCAATTAATTATTATAGGAAATTGTTAGCTTCCTGGGGAAGGGTGGCAATATCATTGTGCTTCCAAACATTTTAAAAAGAGCTGTATTAGGCCTTTTCTAATCATTATTTAAATAAAGATAAAGAATGAAAGATAAAGCTGGGTGTGGTGGTACTTGCGTGTCATCTGAGCTACTCAGGAGGCTGAGGTAGGAGGACAGCCTCAGCAACTTAGTGAGGTCCTCAGAAACATAGTGAAACCCTGTCAAAATAAAAAGGGTTGGCAGTGTAGCTCACTGGTAAAGCACCCTTGAGTTAAATTCCCAGCACCCCAAAAAATATCAAGTTTGGGGCTGGGGATGTAGATCTGTGGAGTGCCTTTGCCTAGCATGCATGAGGACCTGGGTTCAATCCCCAGCCATGAAAAGAAAGAAAAAAAGAAAGGGAATCAAGTTTGGAGTGGGGAGAAGGGAGGTTATAAAAACCAACTAAGCAGTAGATTTGAATCCTCTTGGACTGAAGAAAGAGGTTAGCTCCTACCTGGGGATGGATGGGTATCATTCCTCAAAGCAAGAACCAGTAGCATTTCCCATGGGTCCATCCAAAGGTCTAAGGACTGGGATCTAGCTCCATTAGTTATGAAGACCAGCAATAAAGACTCCTAGTAATACGTGAGAATTCTTGAACTCTAGTTTCTTCTAATTATCTGCTTCCCTCTGTATGGAACCTGTAGTAAATCAACAGTTAAACAATTACAAATAAATAAGAAAACCCCTTTAAAAAGGACAGTGGGAAGAAGGGGTTTAGGGAAAGCAGTGCATCGCCATTGTCTTGAGAGGGAACAGAGTTTTAAGTTAGACAGAATAGGTTTCAATCCCAGAAATACCAGGCATGTTCCTTAATTTCTTTGGTCTTCAGGTTCTTTATCTGTAGAATGGGGATGGCCCCTGGGTAGTTTTAGAACAATTATAAGTATCTAGCACCACATCTGGCATAGGATAGATGCTTATAAAATGCTCTCTAAGGTGTCTGTTTGGAAATTGGTTGGTGGGATAGAGAGGAGGACCCCAAATCTACAGGAAGATGATTTTAGTTAAGAATGTGGGCACTGGCACCTGGAGAAGAAACAGGCTACATATCTAACATTAGCAAGAAAAATCAGAGCTGAGGATCTAGCAGGCAGGCCCAAAGTGTCTAGGTTTCTGATGGCACAGCCCTCCATATAAGAGGTAGCTCCCAGCCCTGGGTGCATATCAGAGCCATTGGGGTTGTTCTGGAAAACACCCATATCTGGCCCCACTCCTGGTCAAAGATACAGAATCTCTGCAGAGGTCTCCTTTTTGCTGATCAACTGAGTGACTTCAGAGTTCAGTATAGGATGGGTGTGGTGACATTTAAGACAGTCCTGCTTAATTAACAACTAGCTCTTAAAAAAAAAAGGCTCTGTTCATACTTCCTTATGAAATTTCTAGAAAAAGAGAGAAGGAGCTTGTACTTCAGGTAATGAAGCAGCCATTCAAGTGGAAATCTCATATTTGATGTTAAAAAATAATGCAAAATTTGCAGTTTATTTTTACAAAATATTCATGTTTTTTAGCCCCTCTCCAAACTCCTTGAATAAAAATGGTGTTCCAGACGTACCGTGTTTCTCTGGGGATTTAATGAATCTCCCATAAACCCCAAACTTGAGCATCACAGTATTAGGCCATGCACCTTGGCTGGGCAGCTCCCCAGTTGTTGGGGGAGAGCAGGGAGGGCTGCCCCTTCCCATCTCATGGATGCGCCTGGGCTGTGGAGTCACCAAGCACAGGAGTTGACAGACCCACCTCCCTGTGTCTGTGGCTGTCGTGTCTTGGGGGGCACTGTTGCTTCTTCCATAACTTTCCAGCTGGGGCCAATGCCAGATGGCTTCCAGCCAGGCTGCCTGGTAAGATTTGGGAAGAAATAAATTCCTTTCCCAGTCCTCAGGAGGCTGTATTTCTAAGGGAATTTGCAAGAATAGAAATTGTTTTGATCTTCAATCAAGATACAGAAAGATTCCCTCCCTCTCCCACCTCCCACTTCCTAGTTCTCCAGCCACTTTAAGCAACACATCCTTGCGGGAGAATTTGCTTTCTCCCCCATCTCCCAGCCTGCAGCCAGCCTCACAAGAAGTTCTCAGACTTCACCCTCCTGAGACATTTCTGCCCAGCCTGCCAAATGGACTTTGGACCTGCCCCTCTTTCTCCAACTTCCCACTTATCAACTTCAACAGAACAGTGTCTTCCAGGAGTGACTGTGTCCTGGGGCAAGGGGACAACCAGGATGCAGGGTCTAGGATCAGAAGGAGGTAACGTCTTTCTGGAAAACTACAGGGAGAAAGCAGAAGAAATTAATATTTTTAAGATTCTAGGCTAGTTGCTCTACACATATAATTTCATTTTGGTCTTCATAGACCTCTGAAACATAGCTACAGTTAAATCCATATAACACGTAAACTGAAGCTCAGAGGTGAGCTGAGATTTAAACATAAGCCCGGTGTCTGGCAAAGAGTATGAATCCCTGAATAAATGAGCGAATTTATTTAGGAATGAACAGGGGGGTAAATTGGGGCCAAGGTCAAGGTTCTTTTGACCACACCCCCTGCCTGAAGGACATCAGAAGTCATTGTTGTGAGTGATCCCCTTTGGGGAAAGGATACAGGGATTTTCTTGGGCTTTTCAAAGGCGCTGCCAGCCCTCTCCCATCCGTTTCTCTTGCTGTTGAGTTTCTATCCTCACTGATGGTGGGAAAGGGCAGCAGTTGAGTTCCTGAGCATTTGTCTGGAGACCTGCATTGTAACTAAGACCTGTCCTCCTGGGAACACTAGATGGAAGAGAGCTCTCCTGGAAAGATGTGCTCCTGGGGTCCCAGAGCCCGCCTCTATCTCAGAGCCTGTCCTAGCAAGATTCACTCAGTCTGCTTCAGAACCTGCCTTACCCTGTCCTGGGCTTCCTGTAGGTCCAGCTCTCCATGGAAACAGCACTGAAGGGCACAGAGGAGAAGGGGCTTCCCTTTTCCTCTTTCTTTCTTCCTCTTTCTGTATCCTTGCCTAATTCTGAGAATTTGGCCCTGGCTTGCACTGACATTACAGGCTCCTCAGACTCTACGTTACACCCAGGACATGGTAGCTACTCAGTAAAGGTCTGATAAATCGCATCAGGTTGTCGCCAGACACACTGCCCTGCCTCAACAGGAGAGAAGAGAGCTCAGACGTGCCGAGGAGGGGAGGGGGCAGTGGGCTGGGGCTAGGAGGAGGCCTTGTAAGTCAGAGAGGCCTTGGTCTTAGTTGGAGGAGCCACATCACACTTCAGTGGGATTTGTCTTGAACAAATGCCACTATCTGAGAAAAAAAAAAATGAAGAATTAAAGGTTAGCAGCTGGGAATTAAAGAAGAATTAAAGGGTTAGCCTTGCCTGGTTGCTGTTGTTCTTAGAGACCTTGGTCTGCGACCCAGCGCTGGGAGCTTGTGGAGCTGGGGGGGGAGGGGTGTGGGGTGTGGGGTGTGTGTGGGAATATATCAGCGGCAGCATTTGAGTAAGAGGAAGAAGCGACAGGGTGACACACACAGTCCATTCTCATTAGTGCCCTGGCCTCTGCTCCGTGAGCCTCCTTCCAATTTAACACAGCGGGAGGCCTGGGAGGCCAGCTGCAGGCAGAGAAGGTAGGGTTTTTTCCTCCTTCTTTCCTTCCTTCTGCAGAATCCCTTCTCCCTTCCACCCTTCTTCCTTTCACTCAGTGCGGTTTTGACTACAGAAACCGCCTCTGACCAGCCTTGGTCAAGCACCCGTACCTGCCCCTTATGGTGGTGAGCTATGTGCAGTCCCTGGACACATAAGGGAGGGCAATGGACATGAATAATGACCATCGTGTGCCACCTCCCTATCCCTGCTGACAGTACTTCACTCCAGCTCTTGTCTGTGCCCTGATGGAGGGCCCACTCCATGGCCGCCATTGAGCTAGGACAGTTCTTGGCTGCCAATCTGCTTCTCACGAAGCCCCGGTAGCTCCCAGGCCTGGGAAATGCAAGGAAGCATTAAGGTGCCATTACCACAGGCCTGTGGTGTCTGGGAGTTGAGTGGCAAGGCAGAGGGCACCTTGAGTGTTTGGGCAGGGCCCCTGGGGGTTGTGCGGTGACCGCAGAGCCAACCCAGGGCAAGGGAGCCCCGCAGTGTGGACTCACCTCCACTCACCTGTGGGTCAACAGGGTCTGAGACCTCTGGGGCAGCAAGACAGCTCATCCAGAGTTTGGTGACCAGGAACCTGCTAGATGCCTGTGTCTTGGGGGTGGGATGGAGGAAGGAGAGCTGGTGTTTCCTGCCCCGTGATGGTCTAGGAAAGCAGCTTTTTCCTGGTGAGTTCAGGAGCAGCCACACAATGCCCCATCTGCTCGGCCACTCTGAGATCTTTTTTTTTTTTTTTTTTTGGTACTGGGGATTGAAGCTGGGGGTGCTTAACCACTGAGCCACATCCCCAGCCCTTTTAATTTTTATGTAGAGACAGGGTCTCACTAAGTTGCTTAGGGCCTTGGTAAGTTGCTGAGGTTGGATTTGAACTCACAATCCTCCTGCCTCAGCCTCCCGAGCTGCTGGGATTACAGGCATGAGCCACGACGCCCAGCAATGCCGGGGTCTTTATATAAAGTGAGAACCCCAGTGCCAGCAGTGGAGGAGCCTGGGAACCCATCCACAGTGCCGAGAACAGCAGTGATCCAGCTGCCCTTCTCCCCACTTGCTGCACATCCTTTCCCTTCTGGGTTCTGGCTCCCCTTCAGCCCCTACCTCTCCAGGGACTCTCCTAAAGGAAAGCCGGATGCTTTAAGTGTGGGAGGAGGTGCCAGGGGAGTGTGGTGTGCTGTTAAGGAGCTGAGAGCAAATCCTGCCTGCGCATTGCATTGTGGCCGCTGCCCAGGCAGCTTCCCACTGGCGTGCAGCTTCTCCTGTCTCCAGAGCCTGTCTCACCTTTACCTGAGCCCTGACCAGGCACTGCTGTGAGCGCAGAGGTTCAATGCTAACGGGAACTCATTGCATTTGCTGACCCCTGCCTGCTTGAGATGGGCCCATGAGGAGCTCTCAGGCACAAGCGCTCACAGTGGAGGGGCGTTCCTCGTGGGAACTGTGTGCTCTGAGCTCCGCAGCCTGTGGGCACATCAGTGTATGCATGGATAACATATGCCGGCACAGTTTGGCAACAACACTGGCCCAGCAGGCTGAATCCAACCATATGTAGCAGAGCATGGCTGCAATGTGCTGTTCGAGGAAAGTTGAAGCAAGCTTCCCTGACCCCTTCTCGCTTTAGAGGAGGAAAGCTAGCAGGCGGCCATGCGCACCGATGACTGCGTTCCAAAAACAGATATATATTTATCGAGGTGAAATTCACATAATATACAATGAGCCATTTTGAAATGTACAATTCAGTGCCATCTAGGGCATTCACAAAGTTGTGCACCCATAATTCCTCTCTAGTTTCAAGTTTTTGTCACCCCAGCAGAACACCCTGTACCCCCCAATCTGGCCCCTCCCCCATCCCCTGGCAACCACTAATCTGTTCTGTCTCTGTGGATTTGCCTATTCTAAATATTTCATGTAAACCAAATCATGCAATATGCGATTCTACATTGGGCTTCTTCTTTTTTTTTTTTTTTTTTTTTTCAGGGCCGAGGACCAAGCTCAGGGCCTTGTGCATACTATGAAAGCACTCTACCATTGACCTAAATCCCCAACCCCTGCATCTAGCTTCTTTCACCTAGCATAATGTCTGTAAGGTTCATCCAAATTGTAGAAAGCATCAATACTTCTTCCTTTTAAAGGCTGAATAATATTCCATTGTATGTATCTATCACATCTGTTGATAGGTCCATCCACTGATAGATAATTGGGTTGTTTCCACTTGGGGACTATTACAAACAGTGTTGCTGTGGACATCTGTGAATGAGTATTTGTTTGCGTCTCTGTTTTCAATGCTTTGTGGGTATATACCCACGAAAGTAATTGTCAACTCGTTGGTGATTGTATGTTAACTCTTTGAAGAAGTATATAATTGATCTTCACAGGATTCGTGTGAGGTAGACAGGGCAGCTACTAAACACCCAGTTTGTAGCACCTCATTTGTGCTTAGTAAACAAAAAAGTTGTCATTAATATCAAACACAGGAGCAGAGGCCCACGTGGAAGTGACTTGCTCAGGCACATTCTCAGTGGCTGAATCAGGACTCTGGAGGGCTTCCCATTCCTAATCTGTAAAGCCAGTTTTCTTGGAACTCAGGCCAACACAGGTCCCCCCACCCCGCCCCCATACCCCCTCATCCTCCAGAAAACAATCCCAGGAGTATGAATTTCCCCAGGAGCTGGAAGACCTGAAACACCTGGTCCAAGGAAAAGCGAGAGGACAATCAAACGGAGAGCTGGCTGAGCTGTCTTTCCCTGGGCTCCTTTGGTCCCTCCAGAGCCTTTTGATTTCCTGCCTGAGGTCCATCTGCACAAGTGGCTGCACGGAGCCTTCCCTGGGGTAGCCCAGGGCGTGTGATCTGGAGGCTGGCCCCTGGCACAAGGAGCTGTTGGCTTGTGTCTTCATCTGGGAGCCTGAGTGAGCGTCTCAGGTCTGCATTAGTGTGAACCCATCACCACCCCAGAGGGACTTGACCCTTTGCCCTTGCTTCAGAGGGCAGGATCTACAGCCCAGGACACTAAGTGACTTCCCAGAAGTCAGGCAAAGACTGATAGCTCAGATTCCTGGCTGGAGCTTTCTGACTAGTTCCCATTCTCTTACTCTCCCCTGTTCCTGTCCTGTCCTGTCCTCCCACACCAAGAGTAGGATCCCAGACTCCTGGAGAAGGGAAAGGTTATGAACTCACACAGGAGGAATCAGCAAGAAGCTCTGGGCTTTGACCTGCCCCTGGGCAAGAGGAGCCAAACTCCTAATCTTGGAGCTAATCTTGCTGATCCCTGCCGGATAGCAGAGACAGCTCTGGGAGGAAGAAGTGGTAGACAGCTGTCCTGGGGACTTGGTAATTATTGTTTTGTCTCTCTAACCCATCCATCATCCCGAATTTGCATTTGTTCTCTGCCTTCCCCACTTCCCTTGCTTCTTGTGAAAAGTCATGGCTTCACTGCTTTTAAAAAGTGACAGCTACTCCCAGATTTTATGGTTCTGGAAATGTCAAAACCAGTTGGCAGTTTTCTAAAGAAAGGGATGGGGAAGAGGCCTAGAGAGGGTTAGCTTCAGGGACTCCCCCGCACTTACGCAGCCTTCTGGCTTTTTGCTGCTGCCTCCATTGATTCTTAAAGACATGGAGGCCAGATGGGGTGTGTGGCCCAGTGGAAGGTACTGACCTGTGGGGAGATTGTGATTTCCTTGGGGAGAAGGAAAGGAAGAGTGATTGGCAGGTGGCACCTGGTAGGCAGGCGAGGAGGTTCTCTGCCTGAACTAGATGGTGGTTGTGTGGGTTATGTTGATTTCCTTGAGCTCAGCATTTGTGTTTTGTGTAGTTTAAGTGCATATGTGTCATTAAACTTCCCCCCAAAAATTATTTTTAAAGAACCCTGGCTAAAGAGTCAGAGTGTTTAGGGTCAGTCTTGCTTCTTCTGCTTATTTATCATGAGTTCAGAGGATAATCTCTTTAATCTCTCTAGCTGTTTCTATAAAAATTGTAGGTTAACAAGACTTCAAACCCTCAGGTTGGTAGTGAGGATCAAATGAGAACTAGGATATTGTCAGTGCCTGGTAAATTATAAAGCATGATTCACGTGGAAACTGTTATTTCATGGAGATAACAGGAGACTAAAATGCACCAATGGGAACTGAGCCAGCAATGGAAGGCCACCAGTGGGCTCCGGGTTGGGGGAGGATGGAGGAATTTGTTGCCTAACATAACTGGAATGAATGACCACACGGAGTGGTTTAAAACAACAGAAATCCATTTTCTCTCAATTCTAGAGCCTAGACGTCTGAAATCAAGACATCGGCAGGGCCTGGCTCCCCAGGATGAATGTTCCTTTCCTGGTCCCTTTCCTGGGGCCACCACCAAAACTACAGATGGTTCTGGTCACAGCTCCAGGTTCAGGGGAAAGGAAAAAAGTGGTGGTGTTTGTTGTCAAGCAGCTCTGAATAGAGCCTTTCAGAAGGGCCTTTGACTGGCTGGCTGTCCCGTAGCCGGCAGGAACTGCTGCCAGGTACATCTCCAGCCTCAGAGAAGCTGTCTATTCTAGGCTTTTCCTCTCAACAGGCCAGTCACCTAGAGAAGACTAAAGATGTCCCTACCACTTGAGCTAGGCTGGAATGGCCCAAAGGGGTCCACAGTTGGAATCAGAGTTTTACACAGCTGGTTGCATCAGTGGCCCTTGAACTTGACTCTACTCAGATACTCAGGGTGGTTGTCAGACTTGGGTGGGCATTGGAATCACCTGAAGGCTGATAAAATGGGGACTGCTGAGTCCCATCTCCGGAGTCTCTGACTCAGTGAGTAGGGGGTGCAGAGGAAGAGCTTGCATTTCTAGCAAGTTCTCAGATACTGCTGTTGCTCTGGGGACCACACTTTAATAAAGCCACTGGTCCAGGGAGTTTTAATAGACTCAGGCCCCCATCTAGGGAATTCTTAGAATAGGGTGGGGCCCAGGAATCTGTATTTTCCAAGCATGTTGGTGATTTTGAAGCTCAAGATTTAGGAAACTACCCGTAGCTCTACATTGTTAGGTCAGTGTGGCCCAAAGACAGACCTCCGGGGGGTCCTCAGGAGGAGGGCTTAGAGCCCACTTTAGGTCAGGGCAGAATCATATTGAGCTATATCTCTGTATTTGGCAGCAAGTAGTACGAAAGAGGCATGGAATGGGACTTCGTTGCTGAGTGACAGTTGGGTGTGCCCCTTAGGTGAATGGAGGTTGTGCACTTTGGTCTTTTGAAGTGAGTGGGAAACTGGATGCAGCTGGTGGTCCGGGTCAGTCTGGGACTTCACTCTGCCTCATGGGGGGAAATATTTTCCCATTTTGCACGAGGAGCCCAATAAGCTCCTGTACTTTCCTTATTCCTTAAAATTCCCCTCTTATTAAAATGAGTAGAATAATGCAAATGTCTCACTGAGATGAGAAGGAAACAGGAATTAAAAGCATAATCAGCATCGTTAAGCCTCATGCCATATTTGGGGTACTTCTTGGTGAAATGTGATAGGGTGGGGGAGATAGGAAAGAACAGGGGACTGTCCCTGGGATGGGGACCGTCCTTGCTAGAGGACCCACCTGCTGGGTCTGGCCCAACAGGCTGGATGCCGTGGCAGTGGAGGTGCAGCAGGTGACGGCTCAGGAACACTTGCAGTTGGATGTCTGAAAGCTGAGTGGTCTGTTTGTCCTGCAGGTGGGGCGCAGCCGAGAAGTGAGACACACAGGCCGAGGTGATCAGGAATTATGGCTGCACAGTGCATTGAGGGACTTTTGGTCCTGGCAGGACTTTGGATCATGGGGCAGAAATGGAAAAAGGAAGGAGGGCGAATTGGTTTCGGCTCCCACACGGGGTCTAAAGGATTGGTAGTGGCTGTTTAGTGTTCTATGTCAAGGGAGATTTTAAAATCTGGCTTCAGCAGAAAAAGTAGGAAAGAATCATGTGGTCAGTTGAAGACATCTACCACGAGGACCTTGTGGGGATTTGTTGTCTCTGGGCAGCAGCAAAAGGGTCAGGATGGTAGACAGCTCCCAGAGGCAGGGATTCAACGGATGGAGGCTTCCCTGTGACTGGTGAAGAGGTCTGGGTCCTCTGGGTGCAAGGAACTGGCCTCAGGAGCAAGGCAGGAAGCTGGTTATCAGAGCTGGAACCTGAAGCCAGGGTGCGAGAACAGCCAGGGGACATGGTGCACAGTCCTAAGCACTGGGCTTGAACATCTTAAGTCCTTTCTGCTCAGGACCAGGACTAGGACATGGGACTGCACTGTGGCCCCTGCTGGAATGGCGGTCTGCCTCTGGGGCAGCCTGAATTGGCTTATTCAGGGAAGAGGAATGATTGGCTTCCTTGGGGCTCCTGAGTCCTGTTGGAAATTGGCAATGCTGACCTTCCCGTCCTAACCTCGTCCATCCAGGCTGTGAGGCCAGGCCTGGACAAGTCATTAGGGAAGTGTCCGAATTCAGAAGAAAAAGAAAATAGCAAGATCTGGGAGATCCATTAATTTTTCCATCCCGTGTCCGGACACCTGGTTTTCCACTGGGGAAACTCGTGAGACACCTCTGCCTTCTTGACCTCAGTGGCCCTGGCTGGGCCTCCTGACTTTGGAGCTTCCTTCAGAAGACAACCCTCCCCTGTGCTCCAGCTGCCTGTCCTCTGGGCAATCCCAGGTTTCTGCGACAAGCCTGTGCACATTCCTATCTGAGGACAGAAGAGGTCGTGTTGGGCTCACAATTAAGTCCCTGGAACTGCAGAGGGAAGCCAATTAGAATGCAAGATCCAGACAAATCTTGTTTGGCAGACTGAGGCTGAGGTTCTGGCCTCTGGGCTTCTGGGATCCAAACAGAGGTGGCAAGGGAGAGAAGCAAAGGGCAGACCACCCCTCCATGCCACCTGCTCATATAGCAAGGCTTTGGGAACCAGCCTTGGACTGGCTGGTGCCTTAGACCTGCAAATCAATCTTTGAAGCATTTTCTGTTCCTAGGATAGGTTCTGTAAAAAGCCTTCTATTTCTTCCCCAGGGTCCCTGGCTGCTGTCAATTTCCCTCTCCTACTTCACTAAGTAGTACCTACTTCTCCTGAGAGAAGGAACTCAGTTAAAGCCCATAAAGCTCTTAAACAGCACCTGGTGCAGACACAGTGGCTTGTAACTGTCAGTTAGCATCGCTACTTCTATTTCTCTTCTGCATGTTATAGCATTCTGGTATCTGAGTCTCTCTGGAGCATGTGTCATCTCAGATCCATAGAGCTTGACCCCTCTGCTTAGAGTCCCCAAATTTCTGTGTGCATCCGGATCACTTGTGGCATCGTGGACATGGCCAGAGGGAATCTGCCTCTGGAGATTCCAATTCAGTCGTTTTGTGCTTGTAAGTTTAACAGTCTCCACAGGTGTTTCTGATGAACCCAATGACCGTGACATTGCCTAGGCCATTTGTTTCCCCTTCCAGGCTTGGGGCCTTGAAGTTCTGGTCCTATGGTTCCTGTCCCTCAGCATAATAAGAGTTGATCGGTTAATTCATAACCTGAGAACTTTGTCTCCTTAGAGAAGCACATCTGGGGAAGGAATTTGAATGTATTTGCATCTCATTAATCCTCTGGAAGGAATGTGAATACTTTGACGGGACGTAGAAGGGGTCCATGCGGGTGATGACGATCTTCATAGGGGTGTGAGTAGGCCAAGTTCACAAATGTGACTTTGACACCATCATGTCAGTTTCTAGCACTAGTCATAGTGGGCCTGGGAGTGGCAGGGTGGAGAGAAGGGGCTCCTGAGCCAGATAAGCCCTGCACTCCTTCTTGGGACTGAGGACTTCTTGCTGCCCTCCTTGCCCTCAGCCTCTACCGCAGGTCATTGCTCTTCCTGTTCACCCCAGCAGGCCACTTCCTGCATCCTGTCTGCCTCCTGCCACATGCTCCATGTAGTCTGGGTCACAGGGCTACCTTTGAAGGCCTCTGGTGATCTGCTTCTTCTCCCTGATTAACCTCATACTTACACAGTTCTGCTCTGCAAGTCCACTGAGATGGACGAGGAACTAGGAACATAGGGGCTGCTTCAGAGGGGTTCAGCTAGGAAAGGAAGGGGGAGTGACATCCTGGGGGTGGTTGGGTGGAAGTGATATAAAGGTGATGCGCCTCTAGGCCGATGGCACCAGCCACTGAGATCACACGGTCAGCAGGGAAATAGAGCTGTGGAGCTGGATGGTCAAAACATGGGGCCATCACCACCACACCCTCTCTGCACTAGACAATCCCGACTCCCAAGACCCAGTGAAGCTTTGGAATGCGTCTTGCTGGAGTGGCCAAGGGAGCTACTACACTGTGCTTGAAATTGGTATGGAGGGGACACCCAGTGATCATCTTCCAGAAAGATGCACAAAACACCCAGAGCATCTTCCAGAAAGATGCACAAAACAACAAAGCATCCTCACAGTAGAATCAGCTTTAACCGACTCATGGAGATGCTGCAGGCATATCAGGAAAGTGAGAGCAGTATAGTGTGGGGGGGGGGGAGACTGCCTCCTCCTCTTCCTCCTATAGCTACCCTACATTTCCCAGCCTCCCTTAGGACTCCCTGTGGCCATGCCACTGGGTTCTAGCCAATGGGATGCAAGAAGCTAAGTGGCACCTCCAGGCCTGGCCCATAAAGTCTCTCCCACACTGTCCTTGCTCCTCCCACCTTGGGAGACAGGGGAGGAAGATGGAGAAGTGATAGAGCAGAAAGAATCCATGTGCTGGCCGCTACTGCTAAGAGGGCTGCTTGCCAGTCAAGAAGATCCATTGGAGACTTTGTGTGAGCAAAGAATACGTTTCTATCCTATTTGAACCTATCTATATTTTAAAGTTTGTGACAGCCATTGGTATTGTCTTAGCTAATACCAGGAATGAAGTAGGACTTGCTGGGGCTTAAGCCTTAGGGACCTTGGTTGGGGTAGGGGAAGGAACCATATGACAGAGTAAGGGATTAAGCCTTTAGGTCCAGGGGTCCATGGAGAAGAAGAGGGGCCGGAGATGGTAGGATGGAGGCAGGGTTGATGTCTGGGCTGGGCAAGAGGCAAGGAAAGAGGGAGGGAGAGGGCGTGAGACATGGGGAGAGGCCGAGACACTGATAGAAAGGGACAAAGCCAACCTTTTACTGGCTTCTCAGGCTCCTGAATGCCAAGAATCCTGACTTCTTCTTCCTTTTTGCAACTGTCTACTTGGACTCCTCATTTTTTTGTTGTTGTTGTTCTTGTGTTTCCTGAATTTTCTGCCAAGGGGAAGACCTTGGCACCCTTGTGGAGGAGAGCCAGAGAAGACCTTGGGAGAACACTGGTCCCAGAGGAGGAACACAAAAGAATCCTGACGTTAGCTGAAGAGAGGCGGCTGCCTTTCAAATCTGTATTAACAAAGGTTAAGCAAATCCATCAACCTTCAGTGCTGGGTCTCAGGGGAGAGAGGGGAGCCGGGGTAAGAGATCTAAGGCCCAGAGTCTGAGATGAGAGTTTGGTGTATTTCAAGGGAAAAGAAGCCTTTAGTTAAAAGCTATTTCAGTGCCAGTCCAAAGGGAAATGGAGTCAAGTGAACTGTGAAATAATTTTTGACCTTGGAAAAAAATGGAAGGCAAACCCAGCCAGGTCCCAGGCCTAGGGGACACTGAGTTTATGGGTAATGTGCTCACAGATTCTGAAACTCTATTAACATGGTATCAGGTACAGTGTTGACCCAGCTGAGGTCTCTGAGGGACCACAAAAGACTCCCAGAAAGGGTCCAGGTCTTTCCCTGCTCATTCCCACCTCCCTTCTTGGTTGTAGACTTGCCACCAGGATACAATGGGTGATGTTTTAGTCTCTGGGTCTTTTCATATGGGACAGCTTCCAAGGGTTTAGGCTCTGGATTGCCCTCAAATATAAGCCAATATAAATGACAGGGTTTGTTTTTTTTTTTTTTTTTGCAGAAATGTTCTGACTTTGGAAGTAATAGTTGAGGCAGGAAGAAAACAGAAGACTTTTCTGGAAAGGAATTATTGTAATACTGTTGGGTGTGTGGAAGACCCCCCTCTGAAGTTAAGTTTCCTTCTCGCGAGAACATCACGGAATCCCTCACCCCTCCGTGTCCTTTCCGAAGGGCGCCAGCAGAAAAGCGCCAAATTCAAAAGTTTTCTGGACCAATCCCCACTGGACACAGTGTCCGCTGGCCATTCCTGAGTCACCCTGCCAATCAGCACCTGCCACGTCATCTAAGCAACCCTCCTTAAGCCAAAGCTTGAAAGCGGGTGCTCTCTGTCCTCTTCTTCTTCTTTCTCTCCTCTCTCTTTCTCTTTCTCTCCGCCCTCCTCCTCTCCTCTCTCTGCTCTCTGTCTCTCCTTTTCTTCCCCTTCGGGCAGCTCCCCAATAAAATCTCTTGGTTGAACCTCCATCTCAGATGAGTCACTGGCCTTTCAAATGCAATATCAGATCTAGAGCTATTGGGAGATGGCAGTAGCAGTGTGACCGAGAGGGGAGAACTTTGGAGGCCCGGAGTTGTGAATATATCTTCCCTTCACCTACGCAATGTCTTTTTGGTTCTTTCTTAAATATGCATGGCCATTCCTGGAATTCTCTAGTTTTGTGCTCACATTTGTCACTCCATTGTTTAATTTCTTTAAACATTTGATACAACAGGAATTGAAATTATGTACCACTTATTTCAATACTCAAAGCCCTTGCAGGCTGATGTGGGCTAAATTCGCTATGGCAGTTAATTTTGGGTGTGTATGGTGAGCTTTGATTTTGAGCTCATATTTGTTTTTTGTTTTTTGTTTTTTTTTTTAAAGGCATACACTTTTATTTATTTCTCCCCAGTGCAAAAGTACAGGTTGGTGATCTAGGCTGGGGAAGGAGCTCCTCAATCTTGAGACTCTTCTTTTTGTTGCTCTTTCATCCTTAATAATTGCTTAATAATATCTGAAAGTCCCCAGTGACTGATTTAGCTGCCATCACAACACCAGCTTCCCAGCAGAATGATGGAGTGGAAAGCACAGGAGCTTTAAGAGCGCAGCCAACAGTGGTACATAGCGTCCCACTCACAGTCCACTGGCCAGAGCCAAGTCGATAGTTACACCTATCTGCAGACAAGGCTGCAAAATAAAAAATCTTACCTGGGAAATTATGTGTCTTTCTAAGAAAGAATGACCAGGGCAACTGTCTTTTCTGTTGCAGCCTACTTTCCAAGCACCAGCATATAATATCCACAGTTAGCAGGAGAGTGGTTCTGAAATTAATTTTCAATCCCTTCTCACTGACAAATTGGTGAAAGCTGGAGTCTGGAATCATTCCACTTTTATTGTTATGATTCCATATATTTTTCTTACTCCCTTACGTGACACAGTTTTTACATGTCACATTGGTCCATTAAGGTATAGTCATTTCTTTTTATATTATTTGTATATTTTTGTACTAAGTTCTGATCCTTTTTTTTTTTTAAATCTCTGGACCTAAAATTTCTAAATGTTCAAATTTAAAGCAGAATTTTTCAACAATTGTAAACCTATAGAGATTGGTGATCCTGATCTGTATTGAAGAGAGTCAAACAATGTGTGGACTTTAAGGAAGCAATGTGGAACGATGGAGCTGAGAGTCAGATTTCTCTCTATCAAATCCTCAGCTCAATTTTTTACTAATTGTCTGCTGTTAAATAACTTTACTTTTCTGAGCTCTGTATTTTTTAAATTGAGGGTCTATAAATATCTCCTTGCAAGATTATTATAAGAGTAGAGAGCGAAGATGGGAGGGGAGGGGAGGGTGGATAGTAGGGGATAGGAAAAGTAGCAGAATACAACAGTCACTAATATGCCATTATGTAAAAATGTGAGTGTGTAACTGATGTGATTCTGCAATTTTTTTTTTTCTGCAATTTGTATTTGGGGTAAAAATGGGAGTTCATAACCCAATTGAGTCAAATGTATGAAAGATGATATATCATGAGCTTTGTAATGTTTTGAACAACCAATAAAAAAATAAATAAATAAAATAAATTAAAAAAAAAGATTATTATAAGAATTAAGTGGTCAATTATTTTAAAAATATCTAGCAGAGTGCTTGATGTATAGCAGATGCTGAATAAATGATAATTCTTNATAGGCAGAACTAACATCATCAAAATGGCGATATTACCAAAAGTTCTCTATAGGTTTAATGCAATGCCAATCAAAATCCCAACGGCATTTCTTGTAGAAATGGATAAAGCAATCATGAAATTCATATGGAAAAATAAAAGACCCAGAATAGCAAAAGCAATTCTAAGCAGGAAGTGCGAATTGAGCTCATATTTGGTTGATTTTAATCTTTGACAAATCTGGAAAGATTAAAATGAAGATGTCTCAGTGATAATTTACTCTTACTTCTGCTATAAGTTAGGGGTGCTCCTGACCAGGGACTATTTTGTCCCTGATTGGATCTGTGGTTTATCCTCAGAGTCTTGGGTTCAGTTCTGCCGCTGTGCTGATGGCTGTAGGCTTAGTCTCCTGAGTCAGCATTTGTCCTCTGAGTAACCCTCACCTTTCACTCGTGCTTATCATCCACAGCACTGGCTTTAGTTCAAATGGTTTTGGGAGTCTTTTTGGTTCTTGTAGAGTTATATACTACGAGCCTGACATTAAAATGTGTATTATGTTCTGTGCAGGATCTAGCAGTTTCCTAGAGGACACCTTCAGAATCTCTAGTTCCTCAGGCTGCTGTTACCTGAAATCAAGATCTGTTTGTAGCTGCCTGAGACACGGTCAAGCCACAGGATCTTTGGTAATATCTTTAATATTTTAAACCTCACTTTGATTATCTGTGAAATGGCACAGAAGAATATCCACCCTGGAGAGATATGAAGATTAACTAAGATCATTTATTCCTGCAGTCTCATTCATTTTTCCACTGCCACATATGTGATGGATGACATTCATAGGTGAAAAACTAAATTTGCATATTATAATTTTTTTCAGGGAAGTAAAGCACTACAGTCATCTGTATTTGTTACAACTACTACTATAAGTGAGAGGTGGTTGCTTATTACGGGCACAGATAAAATTGGCCTCGTGTGATGCAAAATGTGTTCTCCATTACTAATTTTTCCTCTACCCCAAATGCCATTTTGGGACACAAAGCAGAACAAGATTGATATTAAATTCTAACACAATATTTTAAAAGCATGAATAAATAGAAAATTCTGGTATCCTAAATAGGCCTATAGATTGCAAGGAGCTTACCCACCTCTTTGGGTTGAACTTGAGTCAGGAGGACGCTGAGATTCAGCCGCATCTTCCATCTCTCTCTCCACCAGGGTGTCGTCACTTCTCTGGGTGTCTTCTTTTCTTTGCACCTTCTGTTCACTCTGGGTTTCTGTTCCCTAATAACCTTATCTTGCCCGTGGCCACCATGGCCTTTCCCCTCTCTGTTTCCACTTCAGCGTTCACTGCTAAACACTTCTTCCTCCCCGTAGTTCCCCTCGGGGTCCTGAGAGCAAGCACCTGAACATCTCAGGGGTCTGCTGAGCTGGGTGTCCCTGGGCCACCTCTGGCCCACTCTGTCCGGGGAGACAGAATCAGGTGGGCAGGGCAGGCTTTTCCTAAGATATACTTGTGACTCTATGGGAAGCAGCAAAGCAGAGGCTACACCAGTGTCAAGCCATCGTGATTGAGGACAGCTTCTGATTGTGACAACCAAGGAGCTTGTCAGTTTTTATGCACTACAATTTCCAACCTTAAATCTATGAGGACAGGTGACCTCAAGGTTCCCTTCTAGCTTTGGCTGTTCATGGAATGAATGCACATACCTGACAACACACCTGGTAGTTAGGAACCTTGATAGTCACCCCTTTCAGCCCTTGTCCTGTATGTCTCTGAAGTGACACAGAGAGCCCTGGAGCTCAGCTGGCAGGACAAGGATAGCCTAATGGCTAACAGTAGGGACTCTGGAGTTGTATCATCTGGGCATGACATTTACTAGCTGTGTGACCTTGAGCAAGTGTTACCACCTCTCTGTGTCTCGTTTTCCTCATCTGTGAAATAAGGATAATAATTGCCCTTACACAGTTGTGGTGGAAATTCAATGAGCAGATACACAGAAAGCCTTTGATCCATGCTATTATAATAAATAACCCCCAAACATTAGTTGTTATATTCTTAAAACTTCCAGAGGTTAGCTTGCTGAGAGCAAGCACCTGAGCATCTCATAGATGTACCTCTATGATCCTAATTCTTTTCTTTCTTTCTTTCTTTCTTTCTTTCTTTCTTTGTGTGTGTGTGTGTGTGGGGGGGTGGGGTATTGGGGATGGAACTCAGGGCCTCAAGTATACAAGGCAAGGCCCCTACCTCTGAGTTCTATCT
Source organism: Marmota marmota marmota (assembly GCF_001458135.2). NCBI lineage: Eukaryota > Metazoa > Chordata > Mammalia > Rodentia > Sciuridae > Marmota > Marmota marmota. The sequence goes on from NW_026000016.1 coordinate 46,872,139, forward strand.
CCAGCCTTTTATTTTATTTTGAGGTTTATTTTAATTTTATTTTATTTGGGTGTCACTACATTGCCCAGGCTGGCCTTGAACTTGAGATCCTCTTGCCTCAGCTTCTTGAGTCGTTAGGGCCATAGGCATGCATGTGCCACCATATCCCACTCTCCATGAGCCTAATTCTAATTCAACTGAGAGAGCCTTGAGTCTGTTCTTAGAATCCCCCGAGAAAAGCTTCACATGCACTTCAGGAAGCCTTTACTGACTCTCATGGCCTTTACAAAAGCAAATGGTTTCCCTCGGTTCTGACCGCGTTCTGCTACACGAGATCTCATGTCTGCTTATTGTCTTTCTGTCCTCAAAAAGAAGAAGGGCATGGCCGCTCTTTTGTGTGCAAAATGGAGTCACAGCTAGAGACGCATTTCTCCCTTTGATAGTGGGAAGCAGGCTGAGGTGCTCTGGAGGCAGAGGGCAGCAGCCGAGGAGAATCAAGGGAGGCCGGATGCACCCATCCTGCCCCTCCCGGGCGCCACCAGTCAACCTTCCCTCCAAAGCGCTTTTCCCTTAAACCCAGTGATGAAACCTCCCCTTGAAAAGTCAACAATTCTATTGTAGAAGAAAACTGCAAGTATTTGGTAATTTTCCCATTATATCCAAGGTCTGGGAGAACACAATAAATTTTTTTTTGAAAAGTACATGTAGGAGTGTGCAATTTGCTTTTTTTTTTTGTTCTCAGATCATTTCTTCAAAGTATTTTCAGATGATGATGCTGTTCCTGTATTTTCAGATGATGATGATGTTCTCCAGGTATTTCAATCAGACTTGCAAAAGGCAGGAAACTCACTTCTGCACACACACAATCACGTCTGCATATGGCAAGGCAGACAGAGGAACATACAACCACACCCGTATCATTCTATACACATTCCAACACATCTCCAAAATGGCACTCACACAGGCTGCCTACACACACACACACACACACACACACACACAGATGCAAGCATTCAGGTTCACAGAAACCCACACCTTAACATATACATCTGACCAAACAGAAACTGATAAATAGAGCCATTTCTGCAGAGTCTCGGGCATATACTAACATAGAGTGAACATACAGTGCATCTTTTTTTTTTTTTTTAAAGAGAAAGTGAGAGAGAGAGAGAGAGAGAATTTCAATATTTATTTTTTAGTTTTTGGCGGACACAACATCTTTGTTTGTATGTGGTGCTGAGGATCGAACCTGGGCCGCACGCATGCCAGGTGAGCGCGCTACCGCTTGAGCCACATCCCCAACCCACAGTGCATCTTTATGACAAATTAAATTTGGGGGTAGGAAAGGGAATCACATATTTTTAGGGAGGGTCAGAAATCTAGCTGAATTCCTAAACCTGCTTGTTCCCCGTCTTTGTCCTTGGCCCTCAAACGAGATGCCTTGACTTTGAGTGGAGTAGGGCTAGGGGGTTATTCTAGCTCAGAACAGTAGACCCTTGGGAGTCCCATGAGGCGAGGTGATGTGACCATGAACAGAGGGGTAAAGAGCTCCCCTGTTGGAAACAAGTGTCCAGAGAGCAGCAACTTGCTTCTGTACCAGAGCCAAGGAACAGCCAGGTGCTGGTTACGTCCCGGGGGCAGCAGGGAGGGCGACGCCAACACACAGGGTCCTGTTGTAGGAGAGAGAAGGGAGGGCAGGAAGGAGGAAAACCTGAATCCATAAGCTCTCTCTTTATACAAACCAGACTCCTAAGTCTTCTGTATTTCAGCTGGAACTCACATCACAGCTGCTCTGTTTACTTACCTACCGGCTGCGTGTCTCAGAACCAGTTTTGTTCCTCTTGAAAAGGAAGCCAGGCAGAGTTGGGAAAATATTTTCTTAGCCAGCTCCTTAGCACCGCTGTCTGAGGGAGACCATCTGGCCAAGATGCCCTTCAAGTAAGTAAACGCAGCACCACCCTCTCCCTGCCGGAGGAGGCTGCAGGGAGAAGATGCAGGCTCCTGAGTGGACCGAGGCCGCAGCCTGTTAACCCACTTCCCTGAGCCCCTGGAGTCTGACAGTGCCCTCTGTGGGAATAGGGTGGGGTGCTGATTTCCAAGATGAAGTCACTGACCCCAGAGTTAGGAAGAGATGGGCAGTCGCTCTCCATTCTATACGATTTCAACCAGGGGCCATAAGCTGAAGAGCACAGATACTAATAAACTGTTGTGCACATAACTAACAAGCGATGAGTTTTGAGTATTCATGAACCTTTGTTTTTATTGTGAGGTAATGGTAAGTTTATATAATTTAATGTCAAATGATGTATGCCTTTAACAGCCAGTTCACAAAGTTCTGGAAAAATTTTAACAGTCAGCTCTTGTGAGCCAGCATGGGCTGGTTCCAGAGCTCCATGGCCACAGTCCCTCTTTTACTTAGAGTCAAAGAATGAATGTGTCCATATGAAACCACTCCCATCCGAAGCCAAAGCCACATCACTACGGGAGGTTTAGAGAGGGCTCCATTTCTTAAGGAGAGTCTGTCTTCAGAAGGCAGAGTGGACACCTGCTCAGGCAGGAACCGAGGTTGAAAAATACCGTGCGTTTTTGTGGTTCTACCAACCACGTGTCCTTGACGGGAATAGCTGGACACACAGGTGAGCAGGTCCCATCTGGCCAGGCAGCTCCGAACTGTGTAAACTTCAGTTTATAGTCAAAATAACTTGAGAATGTCTAGCGCTTCCCCATTGACACCACTGTGCTTAAGAAGAGTGGCAATTCTGGAGTCTCAGGCTCTCAGCTCTTTGCCATATTAGCTGGAAGGTTCTAGAAGGTCTGTGACTGTAAGATTTTCCCTGATTTTCTGAACTCTGCCTGATGGAATTGGGATACTTCTTGCTTCCCCAAAAGCCCTCTCATGGGAAACATTCTTAAATGAGAGAGAGAGAAAGAGAGAGAGAGAGAAGATTTTATCCAACTGTGGTCAAGATAGGCTACACACCCACTTCTGGCCTCTGAGCTTTTGAAAAATTACTGAACTTTACTAAAAGTACACAGGTCAAGAAGTGATGATTTATAGGACAAAAGAACAGTCAGAATGAAAGCTGATGCGGGGAGATCCAATTAAGGGCTCATCAGGGCCAAGAATTGGAGTAAAGTTCACAGCTCCAGCAGCTTGCTGAAGGGTGCCCAGAACATCCCAGGGAGAGCAGGGTCAGAACAACAGATAGACAGAAAGGAAGAGTTTAGAGGATGGGAAGAAGAAGTGCATGGTGTGGATAGATCATTGGTCTCTTCCATTTTAGAGTTGTCTGTGTTGGCCATCTACAAGTCACAGTCATTTCCATAATTCATCATCCTCATTGGGACCTTGACTGTGTTGTCCTTGACATCTTAGTGTCCCTCACCTGCTCCTGCCTTCACTTCCTTCTTTCTAACCCAGTGTGGATTCTATGACCCTTCAGCATAGTCACCCTCTTGTGCACTGTCCTTGTCTTCCTCTAACACACCCACCCAGGAAACCCCTCACCTTAGATAGAGTGCTTATTCCACAGCATTCCCAAGAAAGCAGATAGGCTAGAGGAGAACCACAGTGGTGTGGACCAAGCCTGCCCCAACTGCAGGCTCTGTACAGCCTGGAGATCCAGCTACCACCCCTGGTCAATTCACACCCTTGTTTCCCAGCTACAGTGCATGATCAACCTCTGCTCCTGCTCCCCTCCATTGGATGGACCATGTTTCCTCCTGTCTACGCAGCACCCTTGGTCCTGCGTTATCCCCTCTCCTGGGACATCAGTTATTTCCTTTCTGTCAGGTTTAAACTCCAAGCGCCTTAGGCTATTACAAATTCTCCTCTCTCAGTCCTTGTCTATTTGATCCCATGGCTGCAGTGGGGCAGGGTCGATGGTGGGAACTTGTTCTCTCTTCTCCCATCTATGCATCTCATACCCCCCCACCCCTTACCAGGCTGCCTCCTATCCTCCAGCACTGTTGCTTGACCAGGGAGGAGATGCAAGGGACAGGAAAGGTCTCACTCAACAGATAGTAAGTATTAGTATTTGCTGACCTTGGCAGGGGTTGAAAACTGACTTCTCCTCCCTGGTCTCACAGGGGGTCTCTTGGGAATGTTCCGGCAGCCTCCCTTTGATGACAGCGTCCTTGGTGCAGACTCTGCTTTTCCTCCAGCTGCACATTCTCCATGCTTCCTGTAGCCCCTGAGCACACTTTGGTCCTCACCACATTGACTCTTGTTCGGGCACCATGATCCCTATAAGTGTTTACCATGGGCACAATCTCTTTATAGAGAGCCCCAGGCCACCATCTGTATTCTAGGTTCCCACCAGCATTTTGGTCCTGTTATCATGGGAGTTGAACTATGTCCTAACACAGTCTCTCTCCTCTGCTGGCCCAAGGCAGCTAGCCCAGCCACAGCCTCTTGCCTTCTATATCTTTGAAGTTCTGAGGGCTGTGCCAGGTGGCTCCTTACCAGCCCCTTGGTTTGCTGGGAGAAGCAAGCTTCTCTCTTCTACCACATTCTTCTCTCTCTCTTTCTCTCTCTCTGTCTTCCCTTCAGTCTCAACCTTTAATAGGCTCAAGGTGGTTGATGTGTTTAGAGTTGTAACATGTGTTTTTAGATATCTCTTTTGCATATCCTGCATGGAAGGCTTAGAATCTCACTTTGGAATCTGGAGTCACTTTGCACCTCCTGCTTTGTGCTAAGCCTTTGGGCTTTTCAGGGAGAAAGATTTGCCTCTTAGCATCTTGTTACATGTATCCATGTCTATCTATAACTGAGTCCATATGATCTAGTGTGACATAAAGCTTTTGGGTTGAGAAAGAAGAGTGAGTCATCAGAGTAACTGTCAGGCCACTTGGACATGGAAGAATTAGGGCAAAGGGCCATGAACACCCTCCCCCACCATCTTTTGAGCTTCCTCTTTTCCTTCTTTAGTATAAAGACCCTCCTCTTTACCCTTGTCACCTCTATGTTGTAAAGTCCAGATGCTCTGCATGTGGATACCATACCCACGTTCCAGGCAGAAAGAAGGAAGAAGAGTCAGGGTTGGAGTCTTGCTGAGGCCTCATTGGCCAGAACTTTAAGGGAGCCTGGGAAAGTGAGTATATCAGAGAACTCTCAAATTTTATCAAAACCTTAAATTTTGTTTAAGATAATCTCAGATTTAGAGAGAAGTTGCAAAAACAGTACCAAAGCCCCGTTCCCCCACTTTGAACTACTAAGAGTAAATTGCCCACTAACGCTCCAGTGTCTCTGAAGAATTTCATGTGTATTTTCTACAAACGGGAACATTTTACAACATAACGCATCATTACAATACCACCACAGGAATCAGTAAACTAGTGATGGCATGCATCACCTTTAAAAGCCCAGACCCCAGTAATGTTTTTTATTAGAGCTTTATGATTATACATAACTGTGGTTGGGTTCATCCCGACAATATCATACATGCATGGATTCAATTTCAGTTCCCAGTCTTCCCCCTTTCCCTCCTGTCCTCCCCTATTCTCCTTCCTCTGCTCTGCTGGACTTCTTTCGCTTGTCTATTTATGTATGTTTGATTGGTTATTTTTACTTATACATAGAGGAGAAATTACCTGTGGTATATCTCTCTGTGCACATGACATGATTTTTTAAGGGTTCATTCTGCATTGCCTCCCCTTGCCCATGCCTCCTCTCAGCCTCCGGATCTCCTTTTATGCTAATGACCTTCCCTGTATCTTTATGATATCCTATCCCTCCCTCCTTTCCTCTCTTTTACTCCAACCTCCACAAATGAGATAAAACATCGGACCTTTGAGTTTCTGAGTCTGGCTTATTTCACTTAGCAGGATGTTCTCCATTTCCACCCATTTACCAGCAGACCCCATTAATATTTTGCAATCTGTCCCCAAATCTCCTTTCCAGAAAGCAGTTCTGAACCACATGCTGCATTTGGCTGTCCTGTCTCTTTAGTCTCATCTGCTAGAACAGTTTCTCAGTCTTCTCTTGACTTTTGTGACCTTGACACTTTTAAAGATCAGAGTCCAATTATTTGACAGAGGTCCCTCAGTGTGGGTTGGTCTGTTTCCCCCTGGTTAGATTCAGTTTATGTCTCTTGGGCAGGAAGGTCACAGGAGTGTTCTGTGTTCTTCTCACTGCAGCCTGTCAGGAGGCGCTCCGTCACAGTTTGTCCCATTACTGAAGATGTTTGCTTTGATCACTTCGGTTACTGTCTTCTAGGTTTTTCCACTGTGATGTTTTCCTTTTCCCCTTGTAACTTAAAGGTATTTTGCAGGACAAATAGTTCAAAACTATTAAAATATCCCACTCTTCAATAGACACAAAATTTCCCATTTATTTATACATCTATGTTAGTTGAGACTCAGGGATCAGCAATCAGATTGTAAGCATTTTAGGTTTTGAGGTCTAAGGGTCAAAATCTAGGCTACCTATGTACTTTTATAACAAGAGAGAGGGGAAAAGAAAGTCCACCAAATTTTCATTGGGGAAATTAAAAATATAGTAATTTATTGAGGACAACATATTTTGTAATTCAGGTCTACAGATGAGAACAAAATTCTTTGGAGGAGGGAGAATACATGACTTGAATTTTTTGTGTTCCCTGTTTTCAAATTGATTGCAAATATTCCTTATCCCCAACACTGGAAAAAAACACAAAAAACAAAAAACCAAAACCCAAATCAAAACAAACCCCAAATCCCCCTATTCTTAGCTGTGCTCATTGAAATCAGGGAACAGGCTATTTTGCTGACCCTTGGTTCAGACTCATTGATTCCCCTTTGACTCAGGAAGTTAAAATCTGTTACTAACATTATATATTTTGAATGTGGCTTGTCCCCTAAATGTTCTCTAATTTGAATACAAATTGCCCTCTCTGTCCTTGTGGCACCTTCCTATCTCTCTTTGAGCATTTCCTTGCCTGTGGCAGGAGACGTTCTAGGCTCATTCTGCAGGTCTCTGCTCCATCCCTGAAAGCAGTCATATTTTCAGAGAGCCCTGGTGTCTACTAGTGGCAAATGGTATTTAGAAACTTCAATCTGGCTGCCAAGTGTGCTCATTGCTACAGGGGTGTCCTTTTCCACGGAAAGACCTAGGACCTATGTGTGTGTTTGCCAGGACCTTCTGTTCTAACCCAATACCACAGGGCTGTTTCCACTTTTCTCCTTTTCCATTCTTGCACTCCCTGTCTCCAGCACAGAGAAACATGGTTCCCATTATAATCAAAATACTTTCTTCTTGGATCCAGTCCCCTAGCAAGTAACCACTTCTCATTCCTCTTGCCAGCCCTGATCCTGTTTGTTTATGTGAGTCGAGACCAGGGATCAGTGACCTCATTCTGCCCAGGCTCTGACGTCCCCATTGGGCAGCACTGTCTGAGGCTATCTTGTCACCGTGTGCAGGTTTGTGGGTCCCAGCTGCTCTATGAAGTACAAACCCTGCTCACACTGCTTGGGCTCTGACACCCAGGTGAGTGCCCCCCTCACTGTCCTAGGGACCAACACCTTTGGGGGCTATCCCCCTGCATGAGGACCCTGCTCACCATGCTAGGCTCTGACTCTCCACGCCAGCATTTCCTCTCCTACCCTGCTCATCGTCTGACACCCACGAAAAGCTACCCTCCGGCCACGTGGGTGGCCCCTCCTGCTGCTCGGGCTCCCACTCTGCACTCTGGGTTATCCCAGGTACCTGCTCTGCTTTGTTTTACCTCATAGTTTTAGGATGGGGAAGGGGTAACACTACTTTCAAAAATCTTTATATTTCTGCACAGTTAGTGCTATCGCTTGGATGTAGTTTGTTCCTCAAAGGTTCTTGCGTTGGAAGCTCGATTCTCTGTGTGGCAATGGGGAGGTCGTGGGACCTTTAAGAGATGGAGTCCAGTGAGTGGTGTTTAAGTCCTTGGGGACGCTGCCCTTAGAAGAGATTAATGTTATTTTCATGGGACCCTTGTTTAGTTCTCCAGAGAAAACTGTTATGAAAGAGCAAACCTGTACCCTGCCCACTCTGGCTTTCTGTCTCACCCTATGAGTGAGTTCTCCCTCTCACATGTGCTCCTGCTATGATGCCATCTGCCTTGATGTGACACAGCCAAGTGGGCCCTCACCAGAGGTCAAATCCATGGGGCTGATCTTGAACTTTCAGCATCCCAAATTATGAATCAAATAAACCTCTTTCTTAGTAAAGTCCTAGCCTTAGGTAGTTCATTATGGTAACACAAAAAATGGACTAATAGTAATTCAGATCTTGTTTTTTTTATTGCTAATGCTTATATTGTTGACATTACTGTCAGCATGATGCTGGTTCATGGAATCCAAACAGCCTCTATAGGAAGCTGTATGATTAGCATCTCTAGTTCATAGATGAGAAAATTAGGGCGTAGAGAGTCTTAGAAACTTGTTCATGGTCATATAGTTTGTAACAAATGGAACCAGGACTTAAATTCAGGCAGGTGAATTTTAGACTCTTTAACTGCCATGTCATCCCATGTATTGCAAATGGAACTTAGCAGAGGCAGTTAAACCCCACAATGAGCTGTTTCCTGATTTTATTCACTTCCCAGTAGTTCCCAGAGACAACATTATAGTCATATGGAGCACATTATTCCTACGAATGTATTTATAGTTCGATTATACATTTAGCATTTATTTGCATGTTCTTAAATTTATATAAATATTAATGTTTTATCTTGCAAATTTCTCTTTTCCTCTCTACATCATGTTTTTGAGAGTTATGCATATTGCAATGAATAGCTTTAGTTTCTTTCCTTTTAATTGTTATGTAGTATCCTAGTATATGAACATACAATTTATTCATTTATTTTCTTGATGTATGTTCAGAATTTTATTAAAAGCATTGCTGAAATAAATTCTGTGTTTCAATGCAATTGTCTGAGTTTCTTTAGAATATGTATCTAGGTGAAGAATAAGCTCTGTATATCACCAACTTTACTAAACATTGCCAAATTATTTTTCCAAAATGGTTTTAACAGGTACATTCCAAGTAGGGGTGAATGAATTCACATTTTTTAAAACACTTCCTTGCCAGTGTCAAACTTCAAAATTGTTCCTGAATGGTGGAAATAAATACTCATGAATTTTCTAATATACGTGTCACTGATTATTGGTAAAGTTGAGAATCTTCACAAATATACAAAACTCAGGCCTTTCTCTTCTGTGAATGATCTGTTTTTATCACTTGCCTATTTGTATATTGGGCTTATAATTGTCTCACGAATTCTGAGGAGTTTTAAAATATAATATGGACATGAATTATTTGTTCCATTGTATAGAGTTTCTCCTTTGTCTTTTTATTTAATAGATGATGTATTGGTTGTATGGATTATAATCTTAAGGCAATTAGATTGACTATTCTTTTCTTTTATAAAAGCTTACATTTCATATATTGTTCAAAATTTCTTCTCTACAGGAAAGGCATAAATATACATCTATGTTTTTTTCTAAAAGTTTTAAAGTGTTTTGCTTAGAAACATTTAGGTGTCTACTCCACCTGAAATTTATTTTTGTGAGAATTATGAGGTAAATGTCTAATTTTGCTTTTTTTTCCATATGGATACCCAGTTGTCTGCATCATTAGTTAGAAGCCCATCCCTTCCCTGTTGGCTTAGAATACAACCTCTTTGTTAATCAAGTTTCCACACATGGGGTCTCTCTCTCTCTCTGCGTTCTTTAATCTGTTCCACTGACTGTTTTTTCTCTTCCTGTATCAATACCACTGTCTTAGTTACGATCGTTGCATAACAAGTTTTCATATGTTAGGGCAAGGCCGCCTCCTCTGTCGTGGCTGGATTGAGTGCCTTGCTCTTCTGTATGATTCTATAACCAGCTTTCCAAGTTTCTTATTGTCAGCTTTTTTACAATTTTATTGAGGTATACTTGATGTGCAATAAATGCACAGCTTTAACATGCACAATTTGTAATATATTAACAAATATTGATATCCATTGAAACAATCAAGTAGGTGAATATACACATAGCAGACAAACTATAAGATAGCACCCCGTTGTCCCCACCTCTTGCTCTGCATGTGGGCAGGTCCTGTGGCTTGTTTCTAGCCAATAGAATACTGTACAGCACAGCTGATGGGATATCACTTCTGTTACTGGGTTATGTGAGATCATAGTTTCTCTCCTACTGTAGACTCTCTCTCTCACTGGCTTTGGTGAAGCAAGCTGCTACATCTTGAGTTATTCTGTGGAGAGGTCTACATAACAAAGAACTGAGGGTAGCCTCCAGGCAGTAGCCAGAAAGATTGAGGCTCCCAGTCCAACAACTTTACATAACCCTTTTAACAACCAGGTGGCAGTGGAATTCTTGACCCTTCCCCGACAAGCATTCAAATGAGTCTGCAGCCTTGGCCAACACCTTGACTATGACCTGTGAGAGGTCCTTGAGCATCTAAGCTTGCATGCCTCACCCCTAAAAACTGTGAGACAGCAAATGTATGTTGTTTTAAGTTGCTAAATTTGTAGCAATGGGTTACGTAAAAACAACAGCAACCAACTGATAGCACACCCATTACTTTCAAAGTTTTTTAATGCCTCCTCACCTTTCTTTCCTGACTCCGTCTACTGAGAGCCTCTTGTCTCTTTTCTGTCACTATAATTTCAATTTCATCCTTGAGATGGTCAATCTTTAAAATTTTACTTATTCTAGAGGGTGTGTAGCAGTATCTCTTTGTGGTTTTAATTTGAGTTTACCTAATGACTAATGGCATTGAGCATCTTCCCATGGGCTTATTTGCCATCAATATATCTTCTTTGGGAAAAATGTTTCCTCAAATCTTTGCCTACCTTTTACCTGAGTTGTTCATCTTCTTCTTGAGTTGTAAGAGTTCTCTATACTTTCTAGATAGAAGTCCTTTGTTTAATACATGTTTTGCAAATATTTTTTTTCCCAGTCTGTGGCTTATCTTTTTATTTTTGTAATGGTGTCATTTGGAGAACAAACATTAAAATTTTCATCATTGGCAGAACAACTTCCTCTACCACCACATTACCAAATAAAGAAATAAATTAATTAAATTAAATATTTCCAACAGATCAATTTTGGGGACTTATGGATGTATTACTTTATATGGCCAAGAGGAATTAGCAGTGTAGATGGAATTTAGATTGTTAATCTGCTGATTTTAAGAGAGGGAGATTATCCTGAATTATCTGGGTGGGCCTTGAAAAGCAAAGGGAGGCAGAAAAGGAGGTCAGAGTGATGTACTGTGAGGACTCAACTGACCATTAGCTTTGAAGATGGAGGAAGAGGTCATACCAGGGAATATAGGAAACCGACAGAAACTGGAAAAAGCACAGAGTGAAATTACTTCTCCCCTACAACCTCCAAAAAGAAGGACCCGGCTGGCATCTTGATTCTTAGCCCAGGGAGACACTGTCACATTTCTGACTTACAGAACAGGAAGATAATCACTTTGCATTTTCTTAAGCTACTAAATTTGTAGTAATTTGTTACAAAAGCAATAAATAATTGATAAAATTTTAATGAAGACCAATATAATGGTTTTTTTTCAGTGTGTAAGTTTTCCACATATTTTGTCAAATTTACTTCTATTTCTTGTATTGGATGGTATTATGGAGATTATTTTCAAAATTTCAATTTCTGAGCTAGGCACAGTGGTCTATGCTTGTAGTCCCGGACTAAAGTGGGAGGATCACTTGAGTCCACAATTTGAGACAAGCCTGGGCAACATAGTGAGGCTTTATCTCAAAAAATAAATAAAATGAATACAAGAAAATTTTGGATTGTTTATTACTAGTATGTAGAAATATACTTGATTTTACTTTGCTTCATATTGTCTTGCTAAACTCACTCAAAATTCCTGGTAGCCTTTTAAAAATAGATTACCTAGAATTTTCTACATAGAAGATTATATCATTTTAAACTATAGTTTTATTTCCCCTTTTTCTAGACTTTATGCTTTTTATTTCTTTTTCTTGCCTTATTGCATTGGCCAGAACCAAAATATTAAATCTATTGCCATAAAGTCATTCATAGTATTTCCTTATTAACATTTTAATATATATAGGATCTATGGTGCTATCCACTGTCTCCCTTGATATTTGTATTTGTGTCTTCTCTTGTTTTTCCCTGATCAATCTTACTGGAGATTTATCAATTTTATTCATATTCTCTAGAATTAGATTTTGGCTCAATTGATTTTTCTCTATTTACTTTATGTTTTTAATTTAATTGGTTTCTGTTTTTATTTCTTTCCTTTTACTTCTTTGGGTTTAATTTTTCCTTCTTTTTTTTTTTCATAATTCCCTAAGGTGGAAGTTGAAGCCATTGAATACCTCTCCACTATTAGTATTAAAGTATAAATTTCCCTCTAAATACTGCTTTAGTGTTTAAATTATGTATTTTTATGTCATATTTTAATTCAGATGAAAATATTTTCTAACTCCCCCTGTAACTATTTTTGACTCATGGTTTTTAAAAAGTTTGATGTTTTTAAACAAACATTTTAAAACAAACATTGTTTGTAGCAGTGCAATTCACAGTAGCTAAGTTATAGAACCAGTCCAGAAGCCTGTCAACAGATGAATGGATAAGGAAAATGTGGTGTATATACACAATGGAATTTTACTCAACCACAAAGAAGAATGAAATTATAGCAATTGCCATCTACATATAGATCCTACATATATTAAAATTGAAATTATGGAATTGAGAATATTATGCTAAGTGAAATAAGGCAGACTCAGAAAATTAAGGGTTTAATCTTTTATCTCATATGTGGAAGCTAGGGCAAAATAAGAGAATAAAAGGGTAGTCAAATATCATAAATAAATAGAGAAGATCAGCAGAGTAGGAGATTGAGAGGGAGGGAGAAGGTGTGGAAATGAGGAGGAAATGTGGAATGAATTTGTCAAAATTACACTACTCATGCATAAATATACCTTTATGTATATCCATAAAGCTCCAGTCAAAACTAAATAAACAAATGAGTAGAGGAAGACTACTAGAATAGAGAAAGAAGAATAGGGGGAGGGATGAGGTGAGAGAAAGCAAATTTCATGCATGCATGACTTTGTCAAAATGAACCCAACTATTATATATAATTATAATGCACTAATAAAAGAAAAAAAGTATGATGTTTAGTTTCCAAATACTTGGAGGGATTCTTCCAGATATATTTTTATTATTACTACCTAATTTAATTTTCTTGTGGCCAGGGAATAAGCTTTATATGATTTGATACATGTAAAATTTATTTTAACTTGCTTTCTGGTTTAGATTATCTGTCTTGGTAAATGTTCCACGAGCATTAGAAAAAACATACATTCAACGTTGCCTGGCAGAGTGTTCCCAAAATGTCTGTTAGGTCTGATTCATTAATAGCATTGTTTCTAAGTCTACCATATCCTTGCTATTTTCTGGTTTTTTGTTCCACCAATGACTGAAATAGGAAGGTTGAATTTCCACCTATACACGTGGAAGTGTCTCTGTATTTCTGTGTGTGTGTGTGTGTGTGTGTGTGTTATTTATATATGACAGCAGAATGCATTACCATTCTTATTACACAGAGAGCACAGTTTTTCATATCTCTGGTTGTATACACAGCCTCTGTATTTCTATCAGTTTTTTCTTCATGCCTTTTGAAGCTCTAATATCAAGTGCACACATACTTTTTGATTACTGTTTTCTCTTCAGGACCTGACTTCTTTCTTATTATGAAATGGCTCTGCCATATCACATACCTGGTGATATGTCTTGTTCTCTAATCTGCTTTGTCTGATATTATTATAATCACCATTATAGCTTTCTGTGGATCAGTACAATCATCTCTTGGTATTTATTGGTTCCAGGATTCCTGTGGGTATCAAAATGTGCTGATGAAAATTTATATAAAACATCATAGTATTTGCATGATTTACATGTATTCCCCACATACTTTACAACATCTCTAGGTTACTTGATACCCAGTAAAAAGTTCAAGATGCAATTTTCCTGAGTATTTCCATTCTGTTGTTGGTTGAATCTAGAGATGTGAAACTCATGGAAATTGAATGTTGACTAGATTAGCATGGTATATAATTTCCATCCTTTTACATGTAATCTGTTCTTGATTTCATATTTAACTTGTGTATCTTGGAGACAAAATTATTGGATCTTGCTTTTTTAAAATCCCTATAATCGAGTCTGATGATCTCTGCCTTCTGATTAGGAAGTTAAAACTAAAGACATTTCATGTGAATACTGGTATTGTTGAGTTTAAAACTATCAGTCTATTATTTGTTTTCTTTTTGTTCTCTCTCTCTCTCTCTCTCTTTTTTTTTTTTTTTCCTTAGCTGGGTGTGATGGCACACGCCTGTAATCCCATTGACTTGAAAGACTGAGGTAGGAGGATCACAAGTTTGAGGCCAGCTCCAGCCACTTAGTGAGACCCTGTGTCAGAATAAGAAGTAAAAAGGGCTGGGATGTGGCTCAGTGGCAGTGTCCCTGGGTTCTATCCCCAGTACCAGAAAGAGAGAGAGAGAGAGAGAGAGAGAGAGAGAGAGAGAGAGGTTTGTCATTATTCCCTTACTAATTTTTCCTGGAACTCTGATTACATATGTCATAAGTAACTTGATGCTGCCCCTTTGCTTTCTTTCTTTTTTCTTTTTTTGGTGGTACTGGGGATTGAACCCAGGGCCTTCTGTATGCAAGGCACGCACTCTACCAACTGAGCTATATCTCCAGCCCTCTCCTTGACCTTCTTGATTCTGTTTTTCAGACTTATTGCTGTTACATTTTCCATGGTACGCCTTCCCATTATTAGCCTTTTCTTCTAGAATACCTACTGTGCTGTCGATCTCATCCACTGTACTATTCACGTGTGGAAGTCACTTAAGTCATTTACGTCTCTCACGGCTCTCCGAATCATGCACCTGCATTTCCCCACCTATTTGAACACATGGATCGTATTTATCATCACTGTTTAAATGTGCTTATTCACTTAATTCTATCATCTGTGTGTCATTTCTGGGTTTGTTTCAATCAGTTTGTTTTTCTTCTATTTCTAGTCCACATTTCCTGTCTCTTTGCACGCCTGGTAGGTTTTGATTGGTTGCAGATGTGGCTCAAAAGGGCACTGCTAGTCAGCCACTCCTGCTGACTTTCTGACTTCAGGTCTATCCCCCATCCCTCCCCCTCTGCTTCCACCATGCCCACTCTTTCATCCTCCCCAGTGGCCCACGTCCACCTTCGGTGCCGTCTCTCAGGAGCACGGTGTGCTCAGCTCTCTCCACGAGTTGCTCTCGTACTTCCTTCAAGTCTCTGCTCTAAGAGATTCTGTCACCTTTCTTTGCTTTATTCATCTTTAAACAATTATGCTATGGTTTAAATCCGAATGTCCCCCCCATGTTTTAAAGGCTGTTTTGAGCCTGGCACTATTCGAAGGTGGTTGAACATTTAAGAAGCCAGGCCTGATGGAATGTTCAGGTCACAGGTGTGGGGGGGCAGGCCTTGAAGGAATCTGTAGGGCTGTGGTCACTCCTTTCCCCTCTGCCCCCAACCATAAAGGGAAGGGGCCTCCCGTGCATGTGCGCCAACCATGATGTGCTGAACGGCCACAGGCCTCAACAGGGCCAGTCAGTCACAGACTGACACCTCCCAAACTCTGAGCCAAAAAGAACCTTTCTCTTTACCAACTGCTATCTCTCAGGTACTTGTTACAGTAACAGAAAGTTGATGAACCATTGATAGCCAGTTACCAGGCATTTTCTTAGTTGGTTTGTCTATTTCATCCTCATCTTTTGCCCCCACGAGACTGTACGGTGACAGTATCACTGAGAGTGCTATCAGCTGTGTCATAAAATTATTTTTAAACGGTAACAACAGTAGCAGAGGAGAGTGACCAACAGGATTTGGTGCTTCAGAGGGGTCCAAAATGGTAAGTGCTGAAAAATATGTATCAGACGGGGCAAGACTAACAACCGTGAGAACAGTTCTGCAGGTTGCTGGATGCAGGTGGCAGATTGGAGTGGGTGGAGAACATTCTCTCCCTCACAATCTTCTGGTCCATTCCCCCCAAAAACGTCTCATCTTCCCAGCTCATGTTTATTTATATGTAAATAATTTTTGTTGTGTGTATTTTGGGTCTACAACATGATGCTATGGGATACCTATAGTTAGCAGAGTGGTTTCTATAGTAACCACGGAGGCAGATTAACATAGCCATCATCTCACACAGGTTTTCATTTTGTCACCATTGTTTTGTTTTCGTGGTAAAAAAAGCTAAAATCCATTCATTTAGCACAAATCCAAAATTCATTAGTTTTTCTACCTACCGTCTATGTGTATCCTCGGACCTATGTCTCCCCATTTCCTCTCCACCCTGCCCCTGGTAACCGCAGTTTTATTTTTGATCTCTGTATATTTGATGTTGTTGTTGGTTGTTTTTTTTTTTTTTTTTTTTCCTAAATACTTCACATATAAGTGAGATCATGTATTTTTTTTCCCCTTCTGTGCCTGGCTAATTTCATTTAGCATAACATCCTCCAGATTCACCCACGTTGTGGCAAAAGGATCTCCTTGTTTTTTAAGGTTGTGTAATGCTCCACTGTGTATTTATACCCCAGTTTCTTGAACCACTTGTCTCTCAACTCTGGGGTCGTCTTCGTGTCTTGGCTATGGGGACAAATGCTTCAATTATAAATAAATGTAGGAGCCATGTGTCTCTACAGAGCAGTGGGTTCATTTCCTTGGACTAGATGTTCAGAAGAGAGATTACTGGTTATATGGTAGTTCAAGTTTTAATTTCTTTGGAAACTCCCATACTGATTTGCATAATTGCCACATTGACCTATGTTCCCACCAATAGTTTACAGAGTTCCTTTTTCTCCACACTCTCACCAACTTTGTATCTTTTGACTTTTAGAAAACAGCCAACCTAATAGACAGCCAGTGGTTCTGAGTTGTATTTCCCTGGTCACTGATGAGGTTGGGCATCTTCTCTTGTACTTGTTGGCCCATCTTAATGTCTTCTCGGAAGAAATATCTGTTCTGTTCCTTCATACATTTTAAAATTGGGTTGTTTTTCTAATATGGAGTTGTACAAGTACTTTAAAATTTTTGAATATGAACTCATTAGCAAATATGTGGTTTGCAAATATTTTCCAAATCTAATGTTTCATTTTGCTAATTGCTTCCTTTACTCTTCGGAAGCTTTCTAGTTTAACGTAGTCTCATTTATTTATTTTTGCTTTTATAACCTGATTTTTTGGTGTGATATTTAAGAATAATATTGACAAGACCAATGTCCTATAGCTTTCCCCTATGTTCCTCCACCCACCCTTTAGGGTCTTCTAGTTTCAGATCTTACATTTAGGTCTTTTACCCATTTTTAGATAATTTTTGTGAGTAAGATAAGGGTCCAATTTCATTCTTTTGCATGTGACAGTTCAGTTTTCCCAGAATCATTTATTGAGACTATCCTCCCCCTTGTCTTTTCCTCTTGGTGCACTTATCAAAAATTAGTTGACTGCATATGTTTGGATCACCTTTGGGGCTCTCTATTCTGTTCCATTGGTCTTCATGTCTGTTTTTGTACCGGTGCCATACCATTTTGATGACTATAACTTTGTAAAATATTTCAAAATGTGGCAGTATGACTCCTTTAGTTTTGTTCCTTTTGCTCAATTAGTAATTTGGGTCTTTGTGATCCTATACAAATTTTAGAATTGTTTTGTCGATTTCTGTGAAGAATATCATTGTGATTTTGATAGGGACTGCATAGAATCTGTACATTGCTTTGGGCAGTACAGACATCTTCACAATATTAATTCCAATCTATTATCACAGGATGTTTTTGAAGACATTTTCCTGTGTGTTTAATTTATTTCATCAATATTTCATAGATCTCCATGTGGAGACCATTCACCTTCTAGATTCAATTTATTCCTAAGAATTTTTATGCTATCATAAATGGGATTATTTTCTTGGTTTCTTTCTCGGCTAGATTATTATTTGGATATAAAAATGCTACTGATTTTTGTTGTTGATTTTGTATCCTGCGGCTTCACTGAGTTTATTAGCTTCAACAGTATTCTGAGGAATGTTTGGGGTTTTCTTCATGCAGGCTGTCATTTGCGACAGAGATCATTTCACTTCCTCTTTCCTGACTTGGATGTCTTGGTTTTTTTTCTTGCCTGATTGAACTTGCTAGGTAGTCCGGGTCCTGTGTTGAATGGCAGCAGTGAGAGCAGGCATCTTTGTTATACCTTGGATCTTAGTGGAAAAGCGTTAGGTTTTTCCCAGTTGATCACAATGTTAAATGCATGTTTTTCATAAGTGGCTTTTATTATGTTCAGAAACTTTCCTTCTATAATAAACTGAGATTTTTTATACAGACAGAATGTTGGACTTTGCCAGATAATTTTTTTTTTTCCACATCAGTTGAGAGGATCATGTTAGCACAAACCTTATAGTCACACACAGTCACACTTAGGTAACTAAGTGTTCTCCGTGGGGCATTTTGAGTCACTGCCCTCTAGCAGGACACAGTCTGATGGAGGAGGGCTCAGGGACCCACAGACCCACAGGGGTGTTTGTGTGTTTGTATATGAGTGTGTGTGTGTGTGTGTGTGTGGGTTTATAGAAATGATCACTACAAGACAACCAAAGTATCTGGGTATAGTGGAATAGGTCTATAATCTCAGCTACTTAGGAGGCTGGGCAGGAGAGTCACAAGTTCAAGGCCAGCCTGGGTAACTTAGTGAGATCCTGTCTCAAAATAATAATTTTTCTAAAAGACCTGGGATGGAGTTCAGTGGTAAAGACACCTTTGGTTCAATTCTTAGAACTAGAGAAAAGAAGGACAACAAAACTAAAAATGTGGGCTAGGGATGTAGCTCAGTTGGTAGAGTGCTTGCCTCTCACACACAAGGTCCTGGGTTTAATCCCCAGCACCGCACACACACACACAAAAGGTAAAACAGGAATTACCTCGCTTGAAATGAATGTGTGTTAAAGGGACGGCATAGAGGAGGCCACAGGGGAAGGGAGGCAGGGACGCCCTCTCTGACTCTGGAGCACCAAGACCCACTGGGAGGCGATGCCTGTAATTCAGAGCCCATCCATCCTGCAGGGATTGCTGCTCCGACCTCTGTGGAAACCAGTCTCTTCTCTGACAGCTGAGCCCTCCTCCTTGTAGGCCCAGGGCAGGGATGTGCAGCCGGCATGATGGATGAGGAGGCCAGAGTGGCTCTGTGCTCAGAGAGTACCAAGGCCAGAGGACAGAGCCCTGGGGAGCGGCACATGTGGACGGAGTGGCCTAACAAGGACAGCTCAGGAAGGGAGCAGAGAAGGGGCAGTCAGAGAAGGTGGAGCCGATGGCAGCGGGCAGCACCTGGAAGGCCAGAGAGAAGAGGCCTCGTGCAAGAGGGGATGTCAGTCGGGATGGCTGCAGGCTTTGGAGATGCCCCTGCTGCGAGGCCTGGAAGCACGGCCTTGGGGTGCGATGGTTAGGAGCTCACAGCAGACATTGGACAGAGCAGAATCCAAGATGGGAAGGATGTAGAAACCAGGTTTCATATGGGCAGCAAATGGGAAGTGAAGAAGAGGTATAGGGACAGGAATGCCAGACCGAGCAAGTTGGAAAGAGAGAGAGAGAGAGAGACAGACAGACAGACATGCAGGATGCTGTTAGATTAGAATTCATCTGAAATTTGAATTTCAGATATATAATAAATATTTCTTTCAGTGTTAGCATGTCCCAAATATTGCATGAAACTTACATAACAATAAATAATAAAAAAATTAACAAATATCTGTTATTGATCGGCAATTCAAGTTTAACGGGGAGCCTGTATTTTCACGTGGCAGTCCTTACAGGGTGGCACATGGACTTCTCTCTCCAACAACTTGGCTGAGAAGAAAAGGTGAGGGGCTAGAGCCCCAGCTGGAAGGGGATGTGGTCCTGGTGTCCAGTGGGGAATCGTGTTTGGGATGGGATTGGTCGAGCTTGTAAAGCAAAGATGTTCTCGGCAGACAAAGACGGGGTGGAGGGATCATGGGTTCTTTAAAGCCTGGGCGGCCACTCAGGATCAGAGAGCTTTCTTTGCATCCACCCATTCCAACCAGAAACTTTCCCCCAACCCTCCATCCTATAAAAAGCACAGAATGTACAAATTTCCAATTTTAACTCGACTGTGTCTTGCTGCAACTTTGAAACTGTGGGATTGTGGGCTGAAGGGGGGCTCTATCCAGGAGACTGTTTTTCTCTGTGCTCTCTTTCTTGGTGTCTAATGGACCACCAGAGCCGAAGACATTTTGCTAAATAGAGCCATTTACTTTGCCAACTTCAACATTTCTTAAAGTCCTGCCACCAGATAGAACCATTTCTTGGTAGCTAGATTCCATTAGCGGTTCAAGCCACATGGCTGGGTCTTCTAAGAGCCAGTGAATCGGATTCGTGCTGGAATTGGGCTCCTCCTTCCTCTTTTCCCATTTTTAGCTCTACTGCTAAAGGGGAAGCTATCAAAGCCATTTGTGAAGATGAAAGTCTTGTCATAGTGTTGGTCACGTGACATTCAACAGCTGTTTTTCTTCCTCGTTTCACTAGTTTCCAGGTTGCATCTGGTTTGCAAAACCAGCAGCTGGGACTGTTGTTTATTTTTGCTCCTTTTCCTCTTATTTCTTAGGTTTTTGCCAGATTGGTAGCTTTCGTTAGTCTTTTGTTTTGGTGTTTGTGTGACAGGAAGACAGAAAGTACCTCCCTTTCCACAAATACTGACTCCAAGTCTGTTGTGTCTTAGTTCATTATTTGGGGGGCAGAGTCTGGCCCACCAAGTCTAATCTGGTGCTCAGGTCTAGGTGTGTAGAGCCGCAGCAGAAGCAGCACTGTGGCTGCTGTTTTTATGTCCCCCTAATTATTTTGATGTCTTACTAACACAGAGGCAGTTAGTAAGAAAAAAAAGAAACCAAAAGGACTTAAAATCAGCACACTACAGTGACACAGCCACCTTAATGTTTATAACAGCTCAATTCACAATAGCCAAGCTGTGGAACCAACTTAGGTGCCCTTCAACAGGGATGAATGGATAAAGAAAATGTGGTATATAGTCACCATGGAATGTTACTCAGCCATAAAGAAGAATGAGATTATGGTATTTGCTGGTCAATGGATGGAATTGGAGACTATCGTGCTAAGTGAAATAAGCCAATCCCCCCAAACCAAAGACCAAACCTTCTGTCTGATGATGTGGATGCTAACTCATAATAAGTGGGGAAAGGGGAAGAATAGAAAGTCATTGGAATAGATAAAGGGGAATGAAGCAAAGGGAGGGGGAAAGGGGAAGAGAGTAGAATAAATCAGACATCACTTTCCTATGTTCATATATGAATACACGACCAGTGTAACTCCACATCTGTACAACCTCAAGAATGGGAAGTGATACTCCATGTATGTGTGATATGTCAAAATACACACCACTGTCATGTATAATGAAAAAGAACAAATAAAAAAGTAAAAAAAAAAAAAAAAAAAGAAGAAGAAGAGGAAATCTGACCACACCACATAGGGCCCCACAGATCCCATTTCCATGAAGTTTCCTGACCCATACTGGCTTCATGATTCCTCCCTCATGATCACCTCCTGACCACATGTTCAGGCAGGAAGAAAGAAAAAGAAAATGACATAAAGTTAGGGTAGGTCTATAGCAGGAGGCCCAGCTTCCCTGGGACCTGCCAGCAGCTTCTGCAGGTCCCCTCCCTGGTCAGAGCTGTGCCACGTGGCTCCTCCTCCTAGCTGCAAGGGAGTCTGGGAAATACACCTTGATGTTATTTGTTTTTTGTGTTTTTTTTTTTGATGTTATTTGTTATAAAAACAAATCATGATGCTACTAGTAAGGAAGGAGAGAATTGATATTGGTTCAGACTGTCTTCCAGGAAGATGAAATCAGGACAAAATTGAGTCTTTTTGCTTCCTCCCTTCCAAAATCGATTGCAGTAGGACCACGTTTAAAGGAACCACCAGGTCAGCTCCAAATACCGTAAAGTCTATGTGGGTCTTTACTAACGCCTTGCACCCACATGTAGTGGATCCTGCAGTACCCATACTCAGACATCTTTTTGGGGAGGTACTGGGGATTTAACCCAGGGGTACTTTACCACTGAGCCACATCCCCAGCTCTTTTTATTTTGAGACAGGGTTTCACCAAGTTTTTTAGGGCCTTATTAAGTTGCTGGGCCTGTCCTCCAACTTGCAATCCTCCTGTCTCAGTCTCTCAAGCTGCTGGGATTACAGGTATCACCCCCGTGCCTGGTTATCCAAAACTTACTCACAAACCTCTTTTATACTTTCTTCTGCCTCCTCTCAATAACTGCTCCAATCTCCTCTTCTTCCCCGAAACAAAGGAGAGCAAACCAAACACGATGGGACCCAGGGCAGCCTGTGCCACTCCTCTCTGCACACTCTTCCCACTCATGGATTTCTTCCATGTTTCCAAACGTTCCCCCCATTTTTTCCCTCTGCCTTTTTCTTGTGAAAATCTGGATTCCAGGGTCTTACAAATTGAGGCCTCCACCCTTTTCTCCACTCAGCACCACAGAGGCTAAAAATGAAGAATCTGGGAGATATGTCAAGGTCTGCAACTATACTTTGATATTTTCCCAGGCACTCAGGTTAACATCAAGCCAGCGCCAACTCCAGCACTCCCTGTACAATGCCCACGACTCCTGGTGGGCGGGGGGCAGCAGGTAGCCGCTCGCTCCAGCTGTGGAGACCCATCCACCAGCCTCCTGCTCGCTTGCTCTCAGCTTTAGTCCACACTGTGTCTCCCCACTTTAATACTCATGCTACTAACTGCCAATCATTCCTACCTGTGTCTTCAAAGACCCACTGGTAGACTTTTTTTTTTTGGGGGGGGGAATCTCTTAATTACTCTCACCTGGCTCCAGACACAGTGCTAGTCTGTTCAGCTGATTTTTATTTGTTCTTGGTATCCAAGGCACAAATTGTATGCTTCAATCTGTTCTGTCTCTACCATTTAGTCTGGGACCAACCTGAGGACAAGGTAACCCCTTGGGACAAGGTCCCCCACCCCACGACCTGATGTTATCGATCCATCGTCCATTAATGGGGCTCTGGAGGAGTGCTGAGGACTCCAGGCAGATCCAGCCCCTGGCCTCAGTCAGGATCCATCTGTCCTGGTCCTTATTCTGTCCCAGGACAGTGCTCCTCCTCACACCTGGCATGACTGACAGCTGTTGGACAGAGATGAGGGAGGGGACTGGGATGAATCCCCCAGAGATGAGCCTGTCGGGTCTCCCTGGGCTCTGACCTCACAGCACTGGGGCCGCTCCTCTGCAGTGTGCAGGCCTCCTCCCAGCACCCCGCATCCGGTGTTGCTGTTGGCTCTGCCGCCTGCCACGCGGCCGAGCGCAGGGCAGTCAGCTGAATTTCCAAACTGAAGGTTTTTCCACTTCTTTTTCTCCTTTCCTCTTTTGCCCA
The DNA here is from genome assembly GCF_001458135.2 of Marmota marmota marmota. Lineage (NCBI taxonomy): Eukaryota > Metazoa > Chordata > Mammalia > Rodentia > Sciuridae > Marmota > Marmota marmota. Next base: position 46,895,576 of record NW_026000016.1, read on the forward strand.
AATAACACATTCATTTTGTGGAAAGGGGGCAGAGCCATTCTCCTCCGCAGGGTTAAAGGCTGTATGCTGGGTACATGGGGCGATGGCCAGGCACCTGCCAGTCCTCCACCTGTTGGGAGGGAAGGCAATTGAGCGGGGTCTCCACTCTCCAGGAGGATGGAGGGGACAAGGTCAAATCTGGGGAGCACCCAGTCTTTTCTGCACCCACTTCCCCACCCTCCCTTCCCTTCCTTTCCTCTCTCTCTCTTTCCTGGTTCTCTCTCCCCTTTCTTTTCACTGTGAGTTTGTTCATTCTCATGTTCTCTCAGAAGACGTTTATTTATCACCTACTAAGCGTCAAGCACCGTGGGTTGTGCTAAAAATACAGAGACGATTAACTCAAGGCTCAGGGCTCTCCTAGCCTAGGGGTTGTGGGAGGAGGGTGGACAGTGACAGGCTGCTGGGAGGGGCTATGGTCATCAAAGAGTTCCTGCAGATCTCCAACTGTCCAGTCCCTGCTGCAGGGACTCTGGGGACGAAGGAGACATCACTTGGAGACACTCTAGTGAGTATCTAGAGCAGCTTGGTTTGTTGATCCCCCTCCTAGAGAGATGCATCGGAATGGAAAAGGACAGGGGCTGTGTGAGCAGGCTGTCCCGAATTTAAATCCCAGGTGAACCCCTTTCTAAGTAATCATCAACCAGTCACTTAGCCTTTTTAAATTTTTTAGAATGTATTTATTTATTAAATAGACCATCTTTCAGAGCAGCTTTAGCTGAACAGAAAGCACAGAGGGTTCCCCATATGTCCCTGGCTCCCCACCAGGCACACCCCCCGACCAGAGTGGTCCCTGTGTCACCACTGATGAGCTACATTGATACTTCATCATCACCGTCACCCGAAGTCCAGAGTTAACATGGAGTCCAAGCTTGGTGCTGTGCATTTTGTCATTTTGGACGAATGCACAGTGGCCTTTCCCCGCCATTACAGTGTCATAGAGCCGTTGTGCTGCCTTAGAAATCATCTGTGCTTGGCCTCACTTAACCTTTTTATTCTCAATTTCTGCTTTGTTAGTTACCATGAGGATGAAGCAAGGTCATGCCACTCCCCATGCTGTTAGGCCTGGGGCATTTATAACCCTTCCCAGTGACCCGCCAGGAGCCCTCAGTGCAGGCCTCTGATTGGAGTATGTGCTTTGGGAGGAAGGACTAAACTGAGTGGGGGTAGAACACTCTTGAGTGTTGGGGACTCACAGCTGCATCTGGTCTGACTGACAGGTCACTTGGGGAGCAGCAGAGGTAGAGGGTGCAGAGGCCCTGGGGATCCCTCCAGGGATTCTGGATTGTTCCTGCTCCTGAACTAACTCGCCCCAGCTTTATCCAGGAGCCCTCTGGCTGCTCTTGGCCGGGGCTCTGAGATCCTGCGTGAGTCACAGCCACGTGGCTGATGTGGGGAGGGAAGGGACCGCTCATGCCCGGACTGGGCCACGCTGGCTTGGAGAAATTGTTCCTGAAAGTTCCTGGCAGGGAGTGGGCTGCTGTGGGCTTTTAACCTGCCACGCAAATAGACCAGTCAACAATCTGCAACGAGAATCCCAGATGCCCGTTCATTTCAGGGCACTCATTCCTGCATTGAGGTGCGGCCGGCCCCAGGGAGCCCTGCACAGGAGCAGGGTCAGGGCTGCTGGTCTCTCCGCCTTCAGTATTGAACAGGGAACTTGCCCAGGTGTCCTTAGCGTCCTCCCACACCCAGTCAGGCAGTATCTGTGCAGGGAGAAGGAGATGGCAAGTACCAATGGCCCAAATGGATCACTTTCATTCAGGATGGGGAAATCCTGGAGGGTCTGCTTGGGCTGTCCAGACAGAGCAAATGAGCCAGGCCACAGTGCTAGAGAGAAGGTGGGCCATGGGGTAGGCTTGTGTGGGCACCCCAGTCTCCACCTCAGTTGGGTTTGTTACCAGGCAGAGTGCAGCTGGGTTTGGGGGGCTGCCAGGTGCTTGCTGTGTATATGCTTAGAATTCACTAGCTGTGGTGGGAGGGTTGGGGAGCGGAGTCTGAAACGAAGCACATCTGGTGACCTGATTTTTTTGTTTTTCTCCTCTTGGGTAAAGGCCTCGACTGTTCTTGGGGCTGGAGGAAGAAGACAGGGAAATAGTGAGGGGCAGGAGAAGAGGAGGATGAAGGCAGGAGGGTATGTTACTTGGCTGGGCTCAGAGGGAGAGCGCTGGCCTGATCCTGGGAAGACTTCTCCTCTTCATAGGGTAGGAAGGGTGTCAATTCAGGGAGGAAGAAAAGTCTGACCATATGAATATTTAGAAGCATGTACAACAAGGATAAAAAACCACGCATCGTATCAATACATAATTCCACAAGATGCACGCGAACACACACATCTCAGGTGGAGCTGCAAACCCCACCATCCACCAGGCCAGGGGTCCACCATTCTTGCACATGCGCTGTCACTGAAGCAGAGTTATTCATAGACTAGAGAGGGTGACACTGACTCTTAAGATCAAGGCAAGTGTGACTTGGACTGACAACACCCCTCGGATTTTTGCAAAGCCTAACGTTCATCTTGTTTGCTGCAAACTTCCAGAGGACACAACAGCATTCAATGAGTCATTTGGTCCAGGGTCGTCTGGTCATTCTTGGTGACTGTGCCGGTTGCACACCACCTTCATCCTGAGGAGAACGTAGCAGAAACACTCATGGGCTTCTGTGATGTGGCAAACCTAGGAATATGTGAAGAAACCAAGAGACTTGCCCCCTGGTAATGCAAACGGCATTGACCAACCAGACATTTCCTGGTCTTGGTTTTAAAAACCTGTTGGTCATGTTCACAGTTCAGGACCCCAACTCTCTCCATACCATTCAGCAAATCCCCCTCCCCTTCTTCTCTGTTGTCTGCCTCTTAGGGGCAAAATCCAAATGCTTCTCATTTTTTTTATGTGGAGGAATTTAGCTCTCTCCAACCTCTGTTGCCAAACTTGGCTCCTGAATTCCCTCAGCAGAGCCAAAAACCCACTGAAGTTCTGGAAATAGCCCTGTGGCTTGCTGATTAAGCTCCTAGGATGGGGCCATCTGCCTTTCCCATGTTCATCAATTAGGGGAGTTTATATTTTTTACTTATATATAAATATGCAAAAACACACTTGAACACAGAAACATAACTCTCTAGCTATCCACTCCCCAAACAGACAGCTCATCCATGCCACATTCAGGCCAATCAGCTAAATCTAACATTGCTGCGGCCTCACCTCCAATCCCCATTTTTGGGGTTCCTAGGGCAACTTGCACCAAAAATTGATTTATGTAAAAACTCAGCATCATGGAGAGCCTGCTGTTTGCCAAGCGCTCTTCTTGAGGGACACCAGGATGGATAGAGCAAGGTCACCAAGCTCAAAGAGCTCACATCATAGATGGAGTGGCAGATCAGTAAATGTAGTAACTGTGTCATCATGATACGATGAGACCGAGTCTGTGGAAGAGGAAGTACAACGCGCTACTGAAACGGAGGACAGTTGAGCTAGTTCTGGAGATGTGTGATGAAGGTGTGCAAGAAAAGTGGGGTCAAGCAGGGTGCGGTGGTGTGCCGCAGTAACAGTGGTGCATGCTTGGAATTCCAGAGACTCTGGAGGCTAAGGCAAGAGGATCACGAGTTTAAGGCCAGCCTCAGCAACTTAGTGAGGCCCTAGGAACTCAGTGAGACCCTGTCTCAAAACAAAAAGAATAAAAAGGGCCGGGGATGTGGCTCAGTGGTTAAGCACCCCTGAGTTCAATCCCCAGTTCCAAAAAAAAAAAAAAAAAAAAAAAAAGAAAAGAAAAAGAAAGAAAAGAGGTGTCATTGGGAACCAAACCTAACCACTATTCACTTGTCTAGCCCTAATATTTTCATACTTTGCTAAGCAGTGAACAAGTCAGGATTTACTTGGTAGAGCAAACTCTAGGCTAAATATGAGGGTTTTCTGGAAGGGGAAGCTCAGAGCTCAGGTTGATTTGCCTGAGGAAAACGGCACTTAACCCGAGATCTGAAACAAGAAGAGGTAGCCAAGTGAAAGTGTGGGCACATTTCAGGTGAAGAAAAGAGCATGCTTGAATCTCAAAACAAGCAAGAATTGGATGCTCATGAGAAAAAAGCATGGGATTCCAGCATCGCTGGTGTTAAGAGACCCAGAGGAGAATGGCAGGAAGTTAGGCTGGGGAAGCGGTCAGGGTGCAGTCATGCCCCCCAAACAGACTTGAACCTCATACAGAGGAAGGCAGAGTTAGGAAAAACTTCAGGAAGTTAAAACCTGGTGACCTGGGTTCAACCCTTTGAGCTTGATTCTGATCAGCGTGGTTGAGTTTGGAGGCCCCTCTGCATCCTGAGCCCTGGCAAGGGAGACACGGTTTAGGAAGACCACAAGCATAAGCCAACAGAGTGGTGACCTGGGGGGTACTGTGGCCAAGTGTCCCACCGAGGACATGAACTTCTCCTCCCTTAAAGACCCATCACCATGACTAGCACAAGCATGGAGTTCAGTAAGGATGACATTGCAGCTTCAGACAGGGAGGGTTCAGACAATTGTGACCAGCCTACAAATGGGACATCATGGGATGGGCAACGATGACCAAAAGAGAGGGCCTGATGGTAGCCTGGTAGTCCTTTTTATTTGGGCATTAGGCCGAGCGACCCATGTGGTCCTTACACCTAAAAGGGACAAAGGACACCTGCTAATTTGAGCAGATTGAAGCTGGGAAACCGGACTACAAGTGCGACTTCTAAACTAAAGGATGGGAAGCCATCAAAAAGCATTTAGGCAAGAGAATGTCAACATCAGAATTATGTTTATAAAACATGGCTTTGAATACTGTGAGAGGAATGAATTATAGGATGGAAAGAGAACAAAGCCAGAGAGACTAATTAAGAGATTATATTAGTCAGAAATGCTTTTAGCATCGAGTAAGAGAAAATTCAAAATAGCTTAAAACTTGTAATGACATTTATTGTTTACCCACAGTAAATCAGAAAACAAGGCATCCTCAGAGACAGTTGGGAGGCTCAGCGATATCATTAGAAACCCAGGCTTGTTCCATCTTCCTGCTCCGACATCCTCCACACGTCGGCTATTTATTCTCTTGCTTATTCCCTCATGGTTACAAGATGGCTGCTTCAGCTCCAGACACAATAATCTTATTAAGGGCAGCAGATAGGAAAGGGGACAAGGTTTATTTTTTTAAAGAAAATCAAAACTTTCCCAGAACCCCATCAAAGACCTCTCTTTCCAGTTTCATTGTGTCCAAACTGGGTCATAGTGTCTTTCTAACTGAAAACAAGGCTGGAACATTGAATGTCTGGCAAAGCAGAACAGAATTGTTCATTGTTATCCAGCCCATAGGTTAGATGTGTGGTTGCACGGAGCAAAATGAGGGTTTGATAGGCAGGTAAAGAGGGCAACGCCTGTTGGGTAGGAAATAAACAGCGACGGTCACAAAAGTAAGAGATGATGGCCCAGACTGAGAGGGTAGCAATGGAGTTAAAGATATGTAAGAGGTGGAGGTTACAGAACTTGAAGACGGGGTGTTAGGGGGGAGAGGGATGGGAAGGAGGCGAGGGATGGGAAGGAGGCGAGGGATGGGAAGGAGGGAGGTGAGGGATGGGAAGGAGGGAGGTGAGGGTTCCTAGCTTCTAACTGGGGCAGCCAAAGGATTATGATGCATTTAATGAGACAGAGAATGTGGACCAGGTACAGGGGAATGGGGAAGATGAAGGACTCACTTTCAGATATTTGGAGGTGAAGTTTCTGTTTCCAACTATCAACGTCAGGAATAGAGTGTCAAGTACCTGGCTCTGGAGTGCAGGATGAAGGTCTGAGCTATAGATAGGAACTTGAGAGTTCTCCTCCACAAGAGTGGCCGAGTTTATTAGAGGATGCTCTGGGCTGAACAGGTTGAAGAGAGGGAATGAGCATTTTTGCTCACGAGGCAGGAGACCTGGGCGATGGCACTATGCTATGACACAGAACATAAGGTGCTTGGATATGGGAGGCAGGTCTCTCTCTTTCCCCAGCTCCCATTTTTATTTCTCTTTTAGAAGATAAGCCAATCTTGGGTTCATTGCTTTTCTGCATCCTCATGATTAACCTTTGAAGCTCATACATTATTGTCTGCATTTTAAAGATTTAAAAAAAAAACCCAAAAGACTGAAAGATGAAAAGATTAAATGACCTACCTGTCCAGAGAGGAACAACTTGGGGCTGGCAGTCAGCAAGGGACAATGACTCTCTGACCTCCAAGCCTCAGAACCTGCAGCTGCAGGCAGAAAAGGTCTCCTGTGAAGCTGTCCGCTGTTTCTTCCCACTTACCTGGGGCCCAGCACTGGCTGACAATTGCCTTTCTCTTGTGGCCACTTGCCACAGTCTGGCTGGGCACACAATCACGAGCCACCACACAGCTTGTAGATTCAAACAGCAACTCTTTATTCCCGAACTCACACCAGCCGTCTACAATCACGTTCTGGGGAAATCCACGTTCTCTGCCCAAATCCACGTTCTCTGGGCTTCTATCTCCAAAATATATTGTCTGAATCCCGTGAGAACTCAAGGGGAACTCAGGCAGCAGGATACGCCCTATTCCCAGCAGGAATAATCTTAAACCTTAAACCTGGAACCTAAACTGGGAACGCCCTAATCCGCCTTGGTCCTTGAGCAAGGCCACCTACATTCAATGTCACTGCAACATGGGGTACGCTGGCAAGGAAATTGTCATACCTACTTGGCTAATGGCTCCCAGCAGCCACTCACTGAAGGTCAGCAAGAGCCGACGGACACTGTCTCACATCCCAACAAGTTCCCATCCACCCCTGAAGTCACTGTCCCCAGAGTGGTTTGATTTTCTTTTTAACATGGGAATGGCTTGGGTTGTGCAGAAAAACAATGATGCCATCCAAGAGAGCAGGAAAGTCTGATGAGGCAGGAAATAAAGGTAAGAAGGTGACAGGACAGAGGGACCACCCATTGTCACCGGAAGGCAGGTGGGGAAGATGGCCAGGGATGCAGAGGGGATCATGCGTGGCTATGTTGGCTCGCTCCATCCCACTCAATCCCCTTCTACACAGAGACTAAGGAGGGAAACACTTCAATTCCTCACGTCCCTGGCAGCTAGGGGTGTCCACAGGGTGAGTTCTAGTCAGTGGGAGGAGGAGGTCACCCAGAGGGGAAAATAAAACAAAAAGGCAAAGCCTAATGAAAAAAAAAAGACCCCACCTTTTGAAAGATTTTATCTACCAAGTCACATATATCTAATTTCTTTTCCCATGAGGCTACCATGTTGATTAAATTATAGCCAAAGGCAAAGAAAAATGACCTTTTACTTTAACATATTCCATCTTGCCATAAAATGAAGATTCCATTAGTTCTTTGGAAAAATTGAAAATATCTCCCAGTGTTTCTTTGACTCAGAGACACCCTTCAGGACCACCGGCCTAGGAGAACCCTGAGGTCCGACTCCATCTTCCATGTACCAGGCCCTGAGCCCAGGAGAGGTGTTTCTCCATCCTGCTCCTGGGTTAGGTGCTGACTCCAATTCCTGAGCTGCTCACCTTTACAAGAACTAACTGGGGCGCTTAATCACTGAGCCTCATCCCCAGCCCCAGAGGGCACATTCCTGACAGTCTGAAGACGCCATGTAAGTCCTGCCTGCCCACCAGCCAGCCCTGCTGAAAGGCAGGCTTCCTCCACCTGCTGCACCCCCTCCTCCTCCCAGGAAGGGGACCCTGCTGTGGGACTATCTGAAGACCTGGAGACACAGTGTCCCAGCATGAGGAAACAGCTTAGGTTCTTTCCCTTGAAAAATATGTGTACTTCTGAGAGAGAGTCAGAGCGCTCAGTCCAGTTGGTAAATGATGGATCATAGCGTCCTCTTGGAGCACTGGGTGATGAATTTTGCTTGAAAAGTCAGGGGATACAGAAGAGGAGGCATTTCCTGAGCCGGGCCTGGAGGGCTGAGGGAAGAACCAGGGAAGCCTTTTGAGTCCAGCCCCCAAAGGAAGGCTGGGCAGGAATGGGGATGCAGGGAGCCTTCGTCCTGGTTAGCAAGTCATTTGCATGACTTTATTTAAGGCATCCCTTCCTTTGTCCCTTTCTCCAACAATTACTTATTGGGTTTTGAGGGGTTTTTTTGTTTGTTTGTTTTTTTGGTGCCAACATTCAGTTAGGTAGTGGAAATAAATGTGAGGATGGGGGTTATACCTCAGTGGTACAGTGTTCATCTAGCAGGTGTGAGACCCTGTGTTCGATCCCCAGCCTAAGAGTGTCCCCAACAAGCCTTGCCCCAGGTCCCTTGCAGCCTGGTATCTGTTCCATCTTACTAATGAAAAGAAACCCAGAGTCTTCTAATGCTCTGGAAGCTGTGGAATTTTCCAGCTTGAGTCTGGAGACTGGACCAGATGAACTCACCTGCTTGCTGAGCCTGTGGTGGGGAGAAGGACTCTGAGGACTTGAGCCCCTCGCCCAGTAGTCTTGGGAGGGCAGAAGGGGAAGTCCCCAGGAGGCCAAGCTACATCTGCTCTCTTAAGCCTGCTCCTTAGAAGAAGAAGGCATGGGACAGTTCTGTGTGCATTGCTGCCCACCCCCCCCCCCCGGGAAGACCAGGCCTGGATGCAGGGTAAAGGGCGAACTCAGGGGCTTTGGACAGTTAACGCAGAGCCCACGGTGGAGTCATCACAGGTGATCCTCAGTGGGGTTACAACCCCGGCGGATCCCGAGGGAGAGAGGCCAGTGCTGACCAGTCCTGTCCAACAATTTTCCCGAGCATCTCCTGAGGTCCAGCGCTCCTGTGGGGAGTCCTGGGAGGAGGATCGTTCCTTTAAAGGACTCACATTAAGGTCGCTGAAACACACACAATGAGCACATAAAGCCAAACAGCATAACTGCCCTGGAGAGGCCCAGAGGGTCTTGAGCTCAGAGACGGGGAAGGGCCCACCCAACCAGGTGACTGGACATGAAGGGGCAGGGCTGGAGAGGAGCCAGGACTTCACTGGGCTGCATGTCACAGAAACCTGCCTCCCGAGGCCTAAACAAATGGGGGCCCTTCTTCTCTTGTAAGAGTGGAGGTAGGAATGCGGAGGTCTCAAGGATGTCAAGGGCCCTGGCTCCCTCTGTCCTCCAGGCCAGCGTCCCTAACCTGTGGTTACATCCTCTGGGTTGTAAGCTGGCTTTCCACACCCAGGCACCCCATCAAAGGCTTCCCAGGGTGCAGGGAGGGGAAAAGCAAAAGGTACATGCCAGACACGGGCCAGCTCTGTCTCCTTTTTTTGCTTTAAAAAAAAAAAAATCACGTTCATATCTCATTGGCAGAATTGTGTCACATCATCACTCCCAGAAACAAGGGACCCTGGCAAAAAATCAATATTTTAAGGGAGGGGGCACGTTGATCTGCCTTCTCCAGACAAACTCAACGTGCTGTGAATGAGGATGCAGGGGATGGTGTAGGTCAGAGCCCTGCAGAAGGAGAGAATGTTCTTGGATGAAAATGGGAAGGACTTCCAGACAGAGGAAGTGGCAAGATCAGAGGCGCAGGGTGGGAGCAGCTAGGGGATCCTAAATGGTCCAGTTTAGTGGGAGCTCAGGGTGGGAATTGTGGGAAGGACAGATGGGGCAGGTGGCAGGTGGAGTTGCCCTCCTGTCAGCCCCACCCTCTGCAGGGCAATGGGCCAGGTGACAGAGAATCAGCAATCACAGAAAATAAACAACATCGGAAAAGGTCAAGTTCAGGGAAAGACACGTGAAGACAAACCTCCTGACAGCCTGGCAACGGCAGTCCTGGGGCCCAGGACTGCTGGGCTGGACCCGTGGGCACTGTCAAGCCAAGGCAGACCCCGAGGAGAACCTACTGTCCATCACTGCTTCCTGAATAAACTGTTGGATTAGCCGCGTCCATTGATGCTTGCCTGGGGTGATTGGAAATGCTAATTATTGTCATTTGTCCTCCCCCATCTGTCCAGCTAGTCTCAGCCCTTCTGGGCCACAGTGACCAGCAGAGGAATCCGGCAAGCAGAGGGCCTGTGCAGGAGACTGGCATGGAGGGTGCTGATTCCAGCTCTAGGGTCTGGGGGAGCTTTGGTCTGAGTCCTTCTGGAGGTTCCCAAGCGGCATCTGTAGGTGGAAAGGGAGGGGAGACAGCCCAGAGGCTCTGCTGTACCTGTGTACTGGGTTCTGGCTCTCTCGAATGAGAGGCACTTCAGAGGTCTTTGATCTATCACCAGCCAACCGATCTAAAGTGGCACCTCTGAGAGTCTATTGTGCATGTAAATCACTGGTGAACTTGTTGTCTATACAGATTTCCAAGGCTTGGCCCTAAAGAATCTGATTCCCTAAGTCCACCAGGAGCCCAGGAGTCCACCACTCAACACTGGACTGAGTCTGAAGCTATAGGTAGGTTCCCAACCATACTTTAAAATTTCTACTTATTTATTTTGCAGGACTGGGAGTTGGACCCAGTGGTGTTCTACGTCCCCCAATTTTGGCTCCCTGCCAATTTTTTTTAAAGTTAAATTTCGAGACAGGTCTTGCTAAATTGCCCAGACTGGCCTTGAACTTGTGATCCTCTTGCCCAGGCCTCTGGAGTAGCTAGGATTACAAGTGCATGCCTGTTTTTTTCTCTTTTTATTAACTTTTGGCAGATTATAAATAATAATAAGTAGAACTCTAGGGTTCAGTCCCAGTCCTGCCATTAGGACCTTGGACAACTCATTTCACCTCTCTGAATCTCAGTTTCTTCACCAAAAGCAGAGAGACTTTTCAGGTGAAAGAAAGCTGGTTCTCGTGCAGTTTCACCTTAGCATGGTTTCGGGCAGTGCTTCCCAGCGGGCTTCCCCGGGAGGTGTGTGTCCTAAGGAGATCCTTCCTCCACAGGACCTGCCTGCTTTGCCTTTATAGAACTCAGAACATTGAAAATCACTGAGTCTGTGCTGCTACTTGTCATCCTAACCCCAAGGGCTGTCTGCAAGGGTGTCTGCCCAGAGCCTGGACTCTTCAACAGGGACAGTTCTTGGTGTCAATTTCTACCTCCCCGGGTCAATCTGCTCACCAACTCTTGGGACCCTCTTTCCATGTCAACTTTCTCAGTGAGGCTCATTTCCTCCTGCCAGCCTCTGAGGTGGCAGAGAGCAATGGGCCAATGTCCCACTCAGCCCCTCTGTCACAGGGCTTCCTGTGCTCTCTGACACCTCCCCTTCCTAGATCTTCAGACTTCCTTGTCCTGTGCTCCACTCTGTATTCGCTGCCATGATGTTCTGACCCACACAGGCCTAAGAGCACTGGGGCCAACCGACTACAGACTGAAATCACTGGAACTGGAGCCAAAATAAGTTTTGCTTCATATTGATGATCTCAGGTGTTTTGTTATAGAATGGAAAGCTCACTGGAGGTGGGTTGGAGCATTACCTAAGGGCAGGGAGCAAGTCTCTGGCTTCACTTGGATCACTGATATGATCAGTTTTGTTTTTCCTGAAACAGTGTAATCCCTCAGGTTTGTGGGGTACTAGACTCCAATACAGAAGTCAGGATCCCCTTCTAGAGGAATACGAGAATGGGAGGACCAAGCAATTGACGCTTAAACCTAACTTCCAAACTGTTCCAGAAAACAAGGGCATCCCTGCAGGAGGTTGAGCACTCCCAGAGACAGAAAACTTGCAGTTCTTTATTTTATTATTTTATTTATATGGAGCCGAGGATTGAACCCAGTGGCCCACACAAGCGAGGCAAGCGCTCTACCACAACCCCAGCCCGAAAACTTACAATTCTTAATCTCTCTGGCACCCTGATCCATCATTATTGGGAAATCCTTTGACTATAAGGAAACAAACGCATCCTTGTGGTCTAATAGTTGCAGGACACTGTGGAGCACCTTTTCTTTACCAGGTAGTTTGCTGAACACTGCTCAGAAAGATCCCACAGGATGTCACTCTGACCCTGCAAATCCAGTTCTACTATCCCGTTTCACAGATCAGTGCCCTGACAACAAGAGCTTGTGTCACTAGTCTCAAGGCTAGTGAGCAGCGTTGCTGACATGGGGGATTAGAACTGCAAATCTGTGCTCTTTCCACGAGGGTTACTTGACCCCATCATTCCCGACGGTTGGGAGTGGTTGGGGGTGGGGGGGTGGAGTTTGCTTCGTGCATTGTAGGGTGTGTGGAAGCAGCATCCTTGTTGAGATAACTCCCTAGATACTAGTCACACTCCACCTCCTGTGTGACAACTAAAATTATCTCGAGACGTGGCCCAGTGTCCTCTTGGGGGAGGGGACACTGGTTCTGGCCGATTTGTTTGCATTACATCACATACTATCTTTCTCTTCTGAGCTAAACTATCGTCCTTCCACCCACTGACCTTGGGTCTCCCCACTGACGTCACAGGGAACATCCCCTGTGTCTTTATATCCGTCAGTTCTCGGATAATGACAGAGATGTTCCTTGTCTCCAAGTCTCTTCTCCAAATCAGACTCCAAAGTTCCTTCATCTTTTCCCCACCCCGTGGTTTCCAAGCCTTTTTACCATGCGGATGCTCTCTGCGGAGGAACATCGGTTGTGGGAGAATTGGGCCAGACAAAATTAAGAATTTTTTTCCTATGTCTCCTCCTTTCTCCTCCATAAACGGCAGCTCAGATCTGACTTTGCTTCCTTTGGGACGCCCTTGACATCTCTACTATAGGATTTCTGTTTCCCTCCATTGGTCTCCACCAAAGGGGATCCAATGTCCACTCTGCTACCTTAAATCCTCATCATTTGAGCTATGGTGTGGATGTGGCTTGTCCCTTGGGAGCTCATGTGTTGGAACTTTGGTCCCCAGTGTGCCAATGTTGAGAGGTGGTGGGAATTTTAAGAGGTGGGACCTGATAGGAAGAGGGTCATTGGGGTGCTGTCCTCTGAGCAGATTAATGTCATTCTCCTGAGACCCCAGTTAGTTCCTTAAAAAAAAAATGAGTTGTTCTGAAAGACCAGAAAATGACCTCTGCTTGCTCACTGACTTCCTTTCTCACTCTGTGATCGCATCCTTCCACACAGGCTTCCACCATGATGTGATGCAGCCAGGGGGTCCCTCAACAGAGCTGGCACCATGCTGTTCAGATGTTCAGTCTCATGAGCTATAGAAACCTCTTTTCTTTAAAAAATACCCAACTTCAGATATTTTAATCATAGTAATGGAAAACAGACTGATATAATTTGCTTATTCTGTTTCCCCACCCAGGCTTTTTTTATCTTTTCCAGGTCAAGTTTACTACCACATCTCTTTTAGCACATCTAGCACAAGGTCCAACACATAGAAGGCCCTCATGAAAACTCTGACAAATGAATGAGTATTTAATAGCACAAAATTAGTGTTGGGCTGATGGAGGCAAAAGTGCTTAGAAAAGATAGAAAGCATTACACAAATATAAAGGGATTATATATTTTTTCTTCTTTACCTTCCATCTCATCCCTCTCTCCTCCTGGTTTTCTCCAAGCCAGATCAGCAGATTGGCAGAAAAAAAGTGAACCAAGATTTATTTAAGGAACAAGGAACCAAGGAAACAAGGATTCTTCTAGAATTTTCTCCCATTCTCTAGGCAATTGCTCCACTGAGGGTTAATTTGTGGGTTTCCAGTGTAGTATCTAACAGAAGCTGCCTTCCTCTCTCTCCCTGCTCTTTGAATTATTTGCAAAAACTGCTTATTAGGGAAATTTAATTCTCCCAAGAACTTACCTCTGGAAAAATCCCTCACAGCACACGTGGTGAACAAGGAGTGCATTAACAGGAGGTGGCAGGCACTGGACCAGCGGGCCCATCAGTTCTGGAAACTGGTACCAAAGGCGTGTTGTTGGGCTGGCCGATGGGCAGCCACACGGGCCTGGCATGGAGTGTGTCCCTCCACTTTCTTGCAGCCCAGGAGCGCTGTGGAATCAATGGGCTCTTGCTTCCCAGGGCTTCTAGGTTTGGCTCTCTTTCTGGCCTTTTCTAAGTGCCAGGGTCACCTTCCTAAGTCCAGCTCCCTCCGTGAGCAGAGCCCAGTGTGTGCATGGAGAACAGGAGAAGAAGAGCTCCCAGGATCCATGGCCCCTGCCTCAGAGAGCTCTAGTCCAGATGGGGAGGGGGGACCCAGCTGCCCTTAGGGAGTTAGGGAAGAGGCATACATCAAAGCTACCAGCCATGGCTGAGGGGAGATCAGCTCCAAGTCGGGAATGAGGACCTAGGGAAGGTCAGGGGAAGGGGATGAGTGGGGCAGAGCACAAACTCCCCAGCCAGCATGGCACAGAGCTGGGCTGCTTCCGCTCAGCGCAGGAGGGCACAGCGGAGGGGCTACATCCGAGCATGCACGCCCCTGCTAGGGAGTGCAATGTCCAGGCCCTGTGCCCTTCCCTGACCTGTTGGGTTGTGTGACAACACAGTCTGAAAAAAGATAAGATCCTAAAGTGGTGGGGCGGTGGCCCATGACCTGTCACTGGCCAACCCACTAAGCAGCTTTGAACGAGTCCCTCTGGCCCTGTGTCCCAGACTCCAAGGCAGCACTTGACCTGGGAGAAGAGAAGGAGGCCCGTTGAGCTGGCTCACCCTTGGGCCATGGCAGTGTCGACTGTGCCTTCAGCTCCACCTCAGCCCACACCTGTCCTGCCTCCACCTCCCCAGGCTGGGGCCACTCAGCAGGAATCGGCAAAGCACCACCCAGGGCTGTTTCTGTGGCCATAAATGTTAACTAAGCACTCCTCACGCTATTCGTCTTCACCCAAAAGAGAAGGAAACGGACAGGCTGGTGCCATCGACTGCATCTAACAAAATGAGACTCATTGGAGATAAACGTCAGGCCCTGAACCTGGATTCTCAAATCCAACTTCAAGAGCACAGAGTGCTGGGGGCGAGTGGTAGACGTGGCAATTGTAGGAAGGCTTTGGGGCTTTGAGGGCACGGGTGTGATTAGGGCCAAACCTGAACATTCGTCCTTTGGCTGTGTAAATGATAATGTTCACAGTGTGCTCAGCACAAAAGTGACCTGTGGGTGGGCACTACCTATTCTCCCCACTTTACAGAAGAAGAAACCTGGGGTGCAGTGTGGCTCACATAACTCATTCAAGGTCTCATGGCTAGTAAGTGGCAGAGCCAGCTTCAATGTGGGCCAGACCCCAAATGCTCTGGAAATGAAGAATGGAATTGGGGACAGGCAGGCAACAATCATCCTCTGCCCTGTGCTAGAGAGAACCCATTTTCAGAATTCTTCTATTTTGTTCTAAGATCAGCGCTCCAGGTCTTTGTTAGAGGCACAACAGGGCACATTTACAAGGTGTTTAGGAAGGTTGAACAAAGGAAGCATGCTTTTCTCTTGCATGTTTCATCCCCAGGGGGTCCCAGCCCAGAATGTGGGAGCCACCAGTCAGTACTGGGCCCCAGCTCCTGGTCTCACTAGGCTTAACATCCCTAAAAACCCAGCTCTAACTCCTGCACTCTAAGCCCTGCCTTCCACCTCCACAATGTCTCAACCTGACCCCCCCCCCGTCCCGATGGCCACTTCTCTAAGGCATCAGCACCTCTCCTGTGATCCCGAGGTCCTTCCTAATGCTTTCCCAATCACTCATCCACAGCAAGCCACTCTCCCCACAACATGAGCCAAATGGGGTCATGTCACACCACCATCCTAATCCCTTCTATCCCTTACACTCTACCTGGAATATGACCTCAGACCCTGAATCTGGCACTGCCTAACTCTCCAGCCTCTCTCCCTTGGCCCCTTATTTACTGGGCTTTAGCCATGTTGGTCTCCCTCCGGTTTTTGCTTCGTGTCTTGCTCCTGCTGGCCGAGAGGCCCTCACACATGTCTGGAATGCTCTTCCCTGACCCCCAGTTCCAATAGCTGCTCCTTCTCATCTTTCAGATCTGAGCTTAAGGGTCATTTCCTCCAAGAGACCTTCCTACCTCCCAGCTCCTGAATAGGTCTGCCCTCTTGTTCTCCTGCGCAGCTTCCAGGATTCTTATTTCTTTATAGCTCTCAGCACAATTAGAAACCATGTCGTTATTTGTGCATTTGCGGTAAATTCCGTGAGCACAGGGACCACTTTGCTTTCCTCGCATAGTAAACCCAAGGCTGAATACAGAGACACATGGTAAGAATTCAATAAATATTTATTGAGCAGATGAAGGGCTTGAAGGAGAAACAGTTCAGGAGCCTACGAGAGCTTCCAAACCTGAACAGGCTGTCATCTGTGTGATCTCATATTTCACAGCTGGGACCAATTTATTTAGCAAACTCTTAACAGGGCGCTTAGGAGGCACCCAGCACTGCTCTGAGCACATTCTGCATTTGAATTCCGTCCTTCTGATGGTCCTGGGAGGCAGACACTGGAATGGCATTGCTTCTGTTGTTTGACAAGGAAACAGTCCCAGAGAGGCTGCAGAGCTTGCCTAAGGGATCCCGCCTTCAGTGGGGGCCGAGTGGGAGATGGAAGCGGAGTCCGTGCTCTGAAGAATCTCCACGGAGGCCGCAGTGTGGAACGTGCCCTTTCTGGAGCTATGGGAGACAGCCCTCCCCAAGGTGGTGGTCCCAGAAGCAAAGGGCTGAGTCCAGGGACCTGGTGTGCCCACGTGTTGGTAGGCATCCAGGCATAGATACGGCCACCCTCTGCGGCCTCCATGGACTGTCCGTCTCCTGCAGTCCTGTCCAGAGGGATTAGACGGATTAATAAAAATTCAGGTGTCTGAACAGTTTGAACACGCTCCCTGGGTGCAGCTCCTTGTTGCTGTCCCCAGGCTGGCCACGACTGGAATATCAATGAGGCCTCTAGTCAGACTGAAGGTCGAGCGACAGCCAGGCAGCAAGGTGGTGCTCACTAAACCAGTCCTTACCTCCTTCCTGCTTGCCCCTGCCTCCATTCCTGACCCCTCCTCGCCTTTCCCAGGATTCCCCTGCCCTCCTGCAGAAGGAGGCAAAAGGGGAAAGGGAGCCACAAGAAAGGACAGGCTGCTTAAGACAACAACATAACCCCCTCCTGAGTTACGAGATTTGGTCCCTGCTGGCAGTTTGCTTGGCCCCCTTCTGGTAGCACAACTTGGGGTTTGTTTTCCAGGCAGGTTGCCATGGAATTCCTGCAAATGGCCCGCACAGCCCAGGGAGAGGGGTCTGGGGCAAGGGGACCTAGAAGCACCCATCCTGTGGAATGGGAGGAGGCCTTTTGTCTCCTGGGCATTTTTCAGAGGAGCAGGAGAACTGCCTCCCCTCTCCCTCCTCCCCTCCCCCCCACCCCATCCCACTCCTCCCTGGAGCAGGCAGCCAGTCAGACAGCCAGCAGGGGCCAGCCACAGTCTCACTCCAGTTGTTTGGCTTCCTGTCTGCCCAGCACTGTGCAGGGGCTCTGTCGTGGTGGACAGAGATAAGCTTAGGTCCCTTATGCTTGTGGCAGGGCTGAGGCGCCTGGGGCCTGGTGAGATGATTGTGGGAGGGGGACTGTCCATGGGAGACATAAGGCAACTTCCCACCTTTACACAAACTCAGGGGTGATGGAGAGAGGGTAAGGATGTTTAC
Source organism: Marmota marmota marmota (assembly GCF_001458135.2). Classification (NCBI taxonomy): domain Eukaryota; kingdom Metazoa; phylum Chordata; class Mammalia; order Rodentia; family Sciuridae; genus Marmota; species Marmota marmota. Next base: position 46,913,078 of record NW_026000016.1, read on the forward strand.
TTAAGCCCCAGGAAGGATAAAAGGAGGAGAGATTAGGATGTGGGGGGCGAGGGGGAGTGGGGACCTACCTGTCTTAGGGTGGGCCCTGAACACACAGGGAAGTCCTTTGGAAGCAGACAGTGACTTTCTCCCAGCCAAGGCAAGGACAGAGAAGCAAGAAAAACTCCTAGAGTAGGGAGAAAGAGAGGCAGCTGACATTTATTGAAGGTCACTGCAGGAAGCAGAGTGCCAGACACCCTGCAGACGTCAGCTGGCCTGTGAGTCTCATGTGGCTACATCCTCTTCCCCAGTGAACAGCGTGAGAGTTGTCTGGGCTCTCTTAATTGAATGAGTGGCAAGTAGAGAATGCTGGACCTCAGAGGCCAGGTGAAACATCTGGATCTGACAAGCCAGAGATGTCTTATGACCTTGACCTTGAAAAAGTAATTTCTATACCACAGTCAGTTTCCCATCTGATGAAGCGCAGCCTGGGCTCGATGTTCCCTAAAGCCATTTCCATCACTAAACATATGATGTTTAGTTGGGAACCTGCCTCCCATTTATGGCAGCAGGTTCAGTTCCTACTTCTGGTATGATGTCACCTGGGCATAATCTCTAGGCTGGAGTACTGCTAGAAGCCCCTTCAGTGTTGAGGCCAGAGACTGGACATGATGATGACATTGTCTCTGAGTCTGCTTTAATTATCCAAATAAAGAAATAATAATTTATTAAGCCTACAATTTATCCAATGTGGTGTTTAATTGGCAATACAAAGGGTAATTAGACTTGATCCTAGCTTCAATGAGTTGACAGGCTTAAGGGAAATCTGTACCCATGAAGGATGCTTCTAAGTGTGATCAAAAATCACTAACACTGCTGGGGCCGGGGCTTGAAGGCAGCATAAATGCCTGGCATGTGTGAGGCACTGGGTTTGATTCTCAGCACCGCATATAAATAAATAAAATAAAGGTCCATCAACAACTAAAAAAATATTTTTAAAAAATCACTAATGTTTTAGAGACCAGCTGGGTGATCCATGCCTGCTTCAGCCCAGCCTCCTTCACTTAGAAATGAAAAGAAAGACCATGGGAGCTGAGGCTGAGATTGTTTGGGACTGTGTGATCTCTATTTTGACGGCTGTGTTTGGTCCCCTTGGATGCTGGCTGCCTTTGATGTGTCTCTGACATCATAATGAGTTGTCTTTGACTGTGGTGAACTGTCGGGGAGGGAATCTGGTGTGGTTGAAAAGTGAGGAGTCTAGTTGGGTGAACAGACCAGGAATAACAATTCACAGTGGCTAAGTGTGAGCAGGGGGCAGACAGAGAGAGGAGTGGACACGCTTAGGAGGGTCAGGAGCCCAACATTGGAGGGAAGACCCTCAGAAGAAGAGACCACTAGCAGAGTGCCAGGAGGCAGAGGTGAAGGGCCTCTGTGTCAAAATGTCAACAGGCCTGGAGGAGAGAGAGCCAGGGGCTCAGTCCACAGATGGCAAATAAACACTGTGCTGGCTGGAGGGTGCAGTGGCCCAGGGTGGAGTGGTAAGAAGCAGTACCGAAGCAGTGGGCAAAGTGTCTTGTAAGTAATGTTAGGGGCCTCAGCTTGATCCTAAGAGAGACAGAAGAGCTACTACACCTTCCACTTTTGTCCAGAATAGCCCCTAGGTGGACAGTCCCTTCGCCTGCTTTGCTTTGCAAGGCTCCTGGCTGTGTAGTAAACCCTCCTCCTCTCACTTGGTCAGATACTGCCCATCCTTTAATGCCCTGATCGGATTCCCTCTCCTCCAATAAGTCTTCCTGGACCACTTATTCATTCATTCATTAACAAAGGTGGGTTGCATTCCTCCAGGGGACTGTGCTGGGCACGGGTGGTGACCAAGCAGATGAGGCCTTGGCCCTTGCACAGCATGGGGTTCAGAGGTGCAAAGGCCTCAGTGAGATGCCTCCTCTGAGCTCCTGGATCTGCCTGCAGGAGGCTCTCAAGGATGACTCCACAAGCACAGTCTCCTCCCTCCTAGGTCGATGGCACCATGGGCAGAGGCCAGGGCTCCTCCATCTTTACATTCTGGATTTTGGCACAGGGCTGGGCACTTGGGATGCTCAGTCCATATTTTAGAGATAGATGGCTTCCCAGCAGCACCAAAAGAAGCGGGACGTTCTCCCAGCTCCCTCCAATTCTGCACAGCCCCTCTGCAGGGAAGGGAGACAGAAGCCCCATCGGAAACTTTGGCCCCAGGATGCAGAGAGAGACAGAGAAGCTTGAGGCCGGGATGAAAGGAAACGCCTGGGCTGGCCGCCAGCCCTGGATGCCGTGGGCTGGAGTTCGTGGTCCTCGGGTTCTGGAATGTGACGGGCTTGCCAGGGCAGCTCCTCCCTCAGCTGCCTGCTCCTCACCCTGGACAGAGCCACGCTGGCAGCTCCTGCTGGACCTTCCTCACAGTGCACGGGTGCCCCATGGTGGTCAGAAAGCAGGTCCCACTCTCACTCCTCCTGAGGGCTGTGTCCCATTAAAGGAAAGGGCTCATAAGTGTTTGTCCCCACAGTGTATTTCTCCTTCCCGGCATGGGATGAGCCTTGAGCACGGTCAAGGCCAAAGCCCTTTCTCCAACGTAAAATCTCCTTTTTCCAGAGGCTGCTTGCCTGGGCTTCTGAGTTCTTTCCTGACACATGGCACACTTATTGTCAGGGCAGGCTGACCCTGTGCCATCCTCCCCCAAATCAGGCATTGACCCTCCCCCTTCTGTGGGTGGACCCCAACACATTCTAAAGAGAGAGGGTGCTCTTCTGAGACCAGTCTAAATGTCCAGGGGGCCCAGGACACCCTTTGTAATCTTCCACCTTTGAGAGTAAAAATGGTGGCAGACACCAAGGCTTCTATCCCACCTGCAGCTCCCTGATTTGGGAGATGGTCCAAGCACAGATGTGAAGAGCAACATCAGAGGGGATGAAGGCCGGGGAGCCATTGAGGCTGGGGCACAGGGACAAGGCAGGAGGCTGAAGGAGGAGTGGGGTTCTCTGGGGCTGAGATGGCACGTTGTGGAGCTTAGGAACACCCATTTATTCTCTCTTTCCTTCAAATAGCAGGTGGTATGCAACAGCTGGAAGGAGATGAATATCAACCCTCCAGAAGCCCCAGGGTGGAAGGTCCTGTCCCTGTGGCTCTTCCCTGAGGTCTTTGCTGCTTGTCGTCTTGTAGGGCATGAACCTCCTGGAGGAACAGTGCCAAGGTCCGAGGTCCAGGAAGCTAAACTGGAGTTAGAGAGACAAATGCTGCAGAGAGCAGAGGCAGCTACAGGAAGCAGGAGCCGAGCCTGTGAAGTCGGGCAGCGGCGGGGCCAGAGGTGGAGGAGGGCAGCTGGAGAGGGAAGCTTCTGGGAAGCCAGATGCCCCGGAGGCAGGAGCGCGTGGACACTCCCTGAGGTCCATGTGCTGAGGCTGGGCAGGACTTGATGACACTCATTTCCTTTAGCCCTCCTGCAGCAAGGGGCCTCACCTCCTTTACAGCAGATTGAGCTTATATAAGGAGTTTGAGTGACTTGCTGGAGCTCTCACAGCTAGTGATGTTGACAGGATTTTAATCCATGTCTATCAGATTCCACGTGGCTTTCCGACCCTCCATTAGCAGTTCACCCGAGAGAGGAGGTGGCGCCAGGGGAGATGACAGGACTCAAGCTCCAGAATTCCAGAAACTTAAGACTGAAATACACCAGCTCTGCCTCCAGAAGAAATTAGGTCTCAGCCAGAAAAATGTCATGTCTTAATTAGGTAACCAATTAATTTTTGAGCAGAAGTCAAGAAACAACCATCCTCCCTCAGCCCTCTCTGTCCCCCCCTTCTTCCTTGTGTCCCTGCCACCCCATCTTCCTTCCTCCCTCTGACATGATTCATGGAGCAATTACAACCTGTCAGGAATAATGTTAATTATGAAGAACAAGCATGAATAAGAGCCGTTCCCTGCCCTTGGGAAACTCAAGCACGTGGGGGAGTTCCAGGAAACTGAGGCAGCTCTTTACAGACTCCTCATGCTCAGCACAGTTTTGTCCTTGCTTCTGAACTCCGAAGTTCACTGTCAGGCCCAGCCAACCCCATGCTTCTCCTCCAGCCCAGCTCCCCCTGTTAGGGATAGGTCAAGCTCCCTCCAAGCCTCGCTTCCTGGAGCCACTCCAGGGGATGCACAGAGCGGGCAGTGAGCTTCGAACAAGCCTGAGCCTTTGGGCTTTGCATCTGCTCACAGCTGTGCCTGGGGTGGCCCAAATTCTCCAGGTCATAAGTCACACTGACTTCCAATCTTGGAACATAGGAACAGTTTCTTGGCTTCCAGCCTCTTCCTCTGTAGCCTCTGACCCAATCAACTCCTCTGCCTGAAGCCAGTCACCACACCCCATTCCTCCCTGCTACTCATGGCAGGGCAGAGCAAGGCTTAGTGGCACCCATGCTGCCCACTCTCAAGGCCGTGGCCTGTTTTCCTCTCTCATTTATTTCTCTGTGTACCACTTATGATCATGCACTCCTCCTTTCTTGCCTCTCCAATTCTTCTTCTAGCTCCAACCATACACCCCTTCTCTTCTTCTTCTCTTTACTTTCCTCTTGATTCTTCAACTCAAAACCCCCAAATGTAACATCTGGCAAGTCAAGACCGTCCCTGGAGAGAGGGGAGGGAAAGATGTTGATTGGGAGAAACCATATCCTCTTGCCTACGTGGAGGAGATGGAAAAGACCGGAAACATTTTTATAGTAATAATTTTTCCCCATCACAATAGCTATCACTTCAGGGAGCCCTTCCCTCTGAGCCCCATAGGATAATTTCTGGATTAAACTAACCATATTCCTAGGTTATTTTTGTCCCCACTGATTCCAAATATTTTGTTCCAATTCCAAGCTACAATGGGCTACCATCAGTCAACTGTTCCAACTTTGAGTTGAGAAGTGTGTCTAGACAAAATCATGGAATTTGCAGGGAAATGGATGGCACTAGAGCAGATTATGCTTAGTGAAGCTAGCCAATCCCTAAAAAACAAATACCAAATGTCTTCTTTGATATAATGAGAGCAACTAAGAACAGAGCAGGGAGGAAGAGCAGGAAGAAAAGATTAACATTAAACAGAGACATGAGGTGGGAGGGAAAGGGAGAGAAAAGGGAAATTGCACGGTAATGGAGGGAGACCCTCATTGTTATACAAAATTACATATAAGAGGTTGTGAGGGGAATGGGAAAATAAACAAGGAGAGAAATGAATTACAGTGGATGGGGTAGAGAGAGAAGATGGGAGGGGAGGGGATGGGGGATAGTAGAGGATAGGAAAGGTAGCAGAATACAACAGTTACTAATAGGGCATTATGTAAAAATGTGGATGTGTAACCGATGTGATTCTGCAATCTGTATTTGGGGTAAAATTGGGAGTTCATAACCAACTTGAATCTAATGTATGAAATATGATATATTTCATATGTCAAGAGCTTTGTAATGTTTTGAACAACCAATAAAAAAAAAAAAGAGAAGTGTGTCTAGAATATCTCTGGCCCACCCTTCCTCTTAACAACCCTAGTATATTCTGACTGTATTCTTTACAATATTGTTGATGATTCCCTCAGTGCCTGCTCAGTCACCTAGAGTGACTGAGTGAAGGCTTCTTAATACCCCAAATTCTATCTATTTCTATTTTGTCCTAAGCCTCGTGAGTAGGTTTGTATCAGTTAGCAATACTGCATAACAAATCACCTCAAATATAGTGATTTAAAATAGCAATAATCATTTATCATCCTTTGTTGTTTCTATGGATCAGAAATCTAGGGGTGGCTTAGCTGGGTAGTTCTGGGGCATGCTTTCTTGTGAGGTTACTATCAAAATGTCACTAAGACTGCAGTGTGAGGAGTATTAGTTACAAGAAAAACAAGTGGGATGGAATAAATATGTAGGTATGACCACAAAGTCTCTGACTATTGAGCACATAATACAAAGTCATTGGTGAACTTAGTATTTACTGACACCTGGAATTAAAAGTCATGTCATAAGGGGCCTGAGATAAAGAGGAAAATGATATAGTGCCCCAATCTTTCACCACTCCCTGTATTCACACTTTTTTTCTTGGAATCTTATGACTTCTTAGCTTGACTCCGGTCCCAACTACATGATTTCAATTGACCAATGGAGCATTAGCAGTTGCAGACGTTTTCAAAAGCCCATATTTCTCCTGGGCTCTTGCACCTCTGGTTTTGCCATGAAATGCATCTGGGGTAGCCCACTGAGGGATTATGAGGCATGTGGGGAGAAGGTGACTTCCCTGTGACCCTAGCCAAAGCCTGCTGATCTGCAGGGTTATGCTCTGAATAAACTCCTATGATTTTAAGACCCGGCAGTTTAGAGATGTCAGTTATGCTGTGCTTTTGAGGCAATTGATAACTGATAGGGCCTCTCCTCATATTGTCATGGGAAGCACCTCGTGAGCAGGAAGCCAGACACCTGTGCTCTAGATCTGAATATCTGCACTAGACAGAATAATGCTCCCAAGGAATGTCCATGTCCTGGTCCCCAGAACCTGTGAATATGTGGCCTTACATGGCAAAAGGGACTTTATAGATGTGGTGAAGTTCAGGACCCTGAGATGGAGAGGTGATCCAGGTGGACCTGATGCAATCACAAAAGTCTTTATGAAAGGGAGGCGGGAGAGTTGGTGTGACGATGGACACAGAGGTTGACGTGATACCCTGAAGACGGAGGAAGAGGCCACAAGCCAAGGGATGCAGACAGTCTCCAGATGCTGGAAAAGTCAAGGGAACAAGTTCTCCCCTAGAGCCTCAGAAGGAATGTAGTTCAGTGGTGACTTTGATTTCTCTCCTAAGATACATTTCAGATTCCTGACCTCTAGAACTATAAGAGGATGAATTAGTGTTGTTTTAAGCTATTAAACTTGCAGGTATTTGTTAGAGCAGCCTTAAGAAATGAATATAGTATATAATAACTCTAAGTGCTCCAAACAATCACATCACCAGGAGCCTAACTTATTCCTAATGGAAAATGGGGATGGCTATGGTTTGGTTATAGTTTGAGTGCCCACCAGGGCTTCATGGATTAAAATATATTGCTCTTATGAGAAATTAAGAGGGTGAAAACTTACTCCAACTAGGGTTAAGAGGTGGGGGCTTTGGGAAGTGATCAGGGTTAGATGAGATCATTAGAGTAAAACCAGTGACTGGATCCTGGTGGTTTTATAAGCAGAGGGAAAGAGACAGTCTCCCCACACAGACCCCACTCTTGCCATGTGATGCTTCGTGCCACCTCAGGAGTCTGCCCACAAGAAGGCCAGCCCCTGTAGAGACCTCTCAACCCTAGAGCTGAATCAGGGTTGAAAAGAGCCCAGTCAACCTCTTTTCCTTGTAGACTTCCTGGGGTATTCCATTAGAGTAGCAACAGCACAAATGCACTAATATAGGATATGTGATTGATTGAAGATTGTATCTCTGCTACTCCTCCTTTGAAGCTCTGGGTTGGTCTTAGAGACTTTCTTGACCAGTGGAGCGAGGCACAGATGATGTTCTGAAAATTTCAAGGAAGTTTGCAGCTTCCTCCCAGGTCTCTGGAAGCACTGAGAAACTTGTGGCTAAAGCCGCCTTTATCAGTCAAACACTGAAATGCCCTCAGACAAAGCCACATGGAGCAGAAGAACCATCCAGCCTTGTCCCAATTCTGACCCACAAAATCCAGAGATACATTAACAAGTGTTTTAAGCCACTAGGTTTTGAGGCAGCTATAGTCCAGCATGATTACCTGTACAGTGCATTAACACCTCCCTCACCTCCCTTACGGGGTAGTAGGAGTCTCAACGGAATAGCTTGGGAGAAGGACCCTGAAAGCGACCAGTTAGATTATCATTATGTAGGAGCTGAAATGGAGTGAAAGAGGAAAGGCAAAGCCCCCAGATAGGTGCTGTTGAGGATAAGACATTATAAAGATGACAAAACTGAGACTCAGAGATGGTGTGCTGTGGACTGAATTGTCTCCTCACCTCACATTTATATGTTAGATCCCTAACTCCCCATGTCACTATATTTGGATAAAGGTTAGGGTCCTAATCCAATGGGATTGTTGGGAACTTCTCCACATGCATGCACTGAGGAAAGACCATGTGAGCTCCCAGCAGGGAGGTGGGCATCTGCAGGCCAGGAAGAGGACCCTCACCAGAACCCAGCAAGTAGTTACCTGCTCTCAGATTTCCAGTCTCCAGAACTGTGAGAAAACGAACGTCTGTGGTGTCTTGCTATGGTAGCCCAAACAGACTAACACAGGCGATTACCAAAGTCCCTCTGCCACTAAGCAGGCTTTCCTAATTCCTGTTATGAGGCTTTTTCTACCGTACCCATTGTCTCTGAGAGAATACATATCCCTCCACCACCTGCTCTCTGGGCATCTTGTGGGCAAGTTTCTTTGACTAAACCACATGTAGGGAGGGACAATTTGGAGAAGTCAGCCCTGTTTAAAGCCAGGCCTGTTTCCTACTCAATCTTCCACCAAATTTTCGACGGCTCTCCTACCCTGAGTCACTAATCTCTTCTCACTGCTTTCACACCCCATGGGGTATTTCCAGGAGCAATAGTTTGGGCAAGTGGTCACAGATGGACTGGACAAAGAACCCAGCTTTCCCCCCGGGAAATAGCTTGGCTCTCTTCTTCTTTCTATCACTCCTTCCATTGGCTTCTGGAGACAGGGGAGCCCTGGTGGCTTCCCCTAGACTTGTCGTCTAGATCTCTCTATCACCCCACCATTTCCCTGGAAGCTGAGGGAGGCCGTGTGGAGTTGGGTGGGTTGGACAGGGTGGGGAGGATGGTTCAGCAGAAGGTCTGGGAATCAGAGAGTCTAGGATTGGAACTGGACTGGGATAAGGAGAGTGAAGAAGCCCCAACCTTCCGACTCCCTTGCTGCAACTTCTCTTTTCCACTGGCTCCGTGCAGCCATGACCTCTGTGTCTGAATTTGCCAAACACAGGAATGGCATCACTGTTTCCCACGATGGAATTTCCACCCTTTCTGCAAAGATACTACCTACACATTTTTTTTTCTTTTTTTCGTGGGGTGAGGGACTGTTGGGGATTACACTCAGACATGCTTAACCACTGAGCTACATCCCCAATCCTTTTTTATTTTTTTGTTTTGAGACAGGTCTCACTAAGTTGCTTAGGGCCTTACTAAGTTGCTGAGGCTGGACTTGAACCTGTGATCCTCCTGCCTCAACCTCCCAAGTGGCTGGGATTACAGGCATGTGCCACTATGTCTGGCTCCCAGAAAATTCTTGAAGGCAAGGCTTAGTGAACAAAACTGGCTTGGAGGTCCTGAGGCACTCTTTGTAGGATGGGGAGACTAAACACGTACGCCTGGGTGTGCATGTCTGTGGGCACATTTGAATGGGGAAGTCACTGAAGAAGGTCGAGCTGAGAGAGGGCGTTAACTGAGCTACTCTCCAAAAGTCCCACTGACACCCTCCACCTGAGGGTTAGGTTACCTGGGGACATGAACTAGCGGGTGATGGTCCAGTGATCTGGAAGTGTGCCCTCCTTCTGCAGCCAGAGCCCCTTTCTCCCTCCTGAGGTGTGGGGACAGTGAGCAGACAGCCATGGTCCCTCTTCCTCAGCAAGAACATTTCCAAGTCGTTTTGCAGCCTGTCCCCATGGAGGCCTCTGTTGGCAGAAGGTTCCATGGCTCCATCCTCACAAATTGTCGAGGGGGCCGGGAGGGGTACTCGGGACTCACCAGGGGTCCTTCAGAGGAGTCAGGGTGAGGCAGCTCTTCCAGACATCAAGGTGGCGCTCCATTAAGTGCATGAAGGTCAAGGGAGGCTGTGTCTGGAGTCTGTGCTGGGCTCCCCTTAGCAGCAGGCACCAAAACACCCGCATTCATGACCTATTACACCAACAGAGGTGGCAACGGCCGTGAAATTGCAAAACATTTTCCATCCCCAGTCCCTGTTCTGGTGACTTCTCTCTTCATTGCTCACTCTTCCAGTTTTTCCATATTTGCCTGAGTTGAATGAATGACTGGATTCAAGGGAATTTTTTCTTTTTCTTTTCTTTCTTCTTCTTCTTTTTTTTTGTGTGAAATGTTTGGAAAATGACTGCAAGCATTACAGTGGACCTTTCTCCTGGTTTTTTTTTTTTGTTGTTGTTGTTTTCTTTTTTTTAAAGAGTGGGGTTGGAATAACATTTTCTTCTTTTGGAAGACTTGGGTTTGTAGTACGGTGACTACCTCACTTACATTTTCTAAAAAAGTGCCAGTTCTTTAAAAAGCCAATTTGGTAATCTATATACATATATATGATTTTAAATGTATGGATCTTGATCCACAAGCTCATGTGTACAAGAAATGTGACTTTTTATAATTTTCTTTAAGAAATTAAATTTTTATTTGGACTTTTCAGTCAGCTGGGCTGGCAGAATCTCATTCATTTTAGGAATCAACCCCCTTCTCCCACGGTTGTGTCAAATTTGTGGGGTAGACTCAGACTCTGATGTTCAGTGTTACCTGTTTGAAAAACATCCTCTGAGACCTCCATCTCCCACCTGGCCTTGGTGAGTGAACCTCTCAGAGGGGGAGATGCTGCCCTTGTTCCCATCCTGTGGTCCCTTTAGATTGGTGGCTCTTTCTGTTACTTCTCTGTCACTTAATGATGATACTGAGGCACCATCACATGCTGGGACAAACAAGAGATGATTTCCTGGGAAAACGTGTATTTCTGCCTGATGGTTTAGTACCTGCCTTAACATCCCTGCAACACTTGTCTCCGGGACCCTGTTGTCTCCTATTTGCTGTCTAGTGCAGAGGGTGTAAGTCTTCCTGGGGTTCCTTGGCTCTCTTGGGGCTCAGCCCAGTTATTGGGTCAAGGCTCACCTCTCCAAAACTCATAAGTGTCTGAGTTCTCTATCCATTCACCCAAGTTTTAGGAGATACCAATCATGCAGCGGGTATTGTTGTATTTTTCTTCCCAATTTTTTTTTTTTTATATAATCTGAAGGATGCAGTCAAGGGGATGAAAACTGGGTGGAGATTTTTGCTCTGCTGATACAGCTCTGCCCGGAGGCTTTGAGGAGGAAGGTCAAAAAGTAGAAGGAAATATTGGGAGGGAACATAAGTCACTACTTCAGAAAATTTTCCTACCCCACCCGAAGACTCACAGCCTTTTAATATGGTGACCATATGTCCGGTATTTTCTATGATAGCCCCAATTCAAATAACTCTATTCTTAAAAAAAAAAAAAAAAAAGAGGCCCTCTGTTCAATCCCTAGCTAAGTACATTTTATTTGCATCCTTTGCACGAGTTTTTCATATAGATATATTAAAAGTGCAAGTGGGGAGATGATGAGAGGACCCTGAGCTTTACTGTGTTGTGTGTGTGTGTGTGTGAGACTTGTCACAGCAATGTGGGTGTGCTTCTGGGTCCCATTGTGCTGGCTGGAATAAGGCATTTCTCAGAAACCCCATCCAAAGAGGAAGGGGAGTGCCCTGAGAACTTCCAGCTCATGAGTCCACTTCTAGTTTGTGGGCTCCTGGCTCCCCAACTTGCCAGGGCAGCCAACTCCTCGGCTAGAAAGTTGTGAATTCCTACCTGCTTCAAGGACTCATCAAAATGATCACACAAGTGCCTGAACTTGGGGGAGTGACAACCACATAGCTCCTCCTTCCCTCATTTATCCTTGGGCAGCAGCTGGGATTGTCCCAGTTCACAGTTCACCGTCATGCTTTGTCTTGCAGGGCGAGAAAGCAGTACACCTAAGTCTCCTGGGTATGTCACTCTCCAGCCTGACCCTCTGCCTCTCTTACCTCACAGGCCACCTCTAGCTGGTCCCAGCTACTCCCATGGCTTCAGCTATCACCAGCCTGCAGATCACCCAAGTCTGCGTCGCCAGCCTACAGATCTCACCTGAACTTCACACCTGTACACCCACCTGCCCATGGGAGAGTTCCACTCAGATGTTGAATGTGAAAAACCTTATCCGTTTGTCCCAAAGTGAGCTCATTCATCCCAGTAAGCTCGATCCTCCCTTGTCTCCCCACCTCTCTGTGTCATAGTCAATACAGGCTTTTAGTCTGTGCATGTCAGTGGGTGAGTTTGGGGTGAAAGGGAGTGTTAGTGACTGCTGAGCCCAGCCCAGTTTCTGTGCTTGATTTCCAGTCATCTTTCCCCTATCCTCTAGTACCCTCACCTCCCAAACCTATGCACTAACTCACTCTTGAAAGTTCTGGAAAATGCCATCACTATTAAAAAAAAAAAATCCTTTTTTTTTTTTTTTTTTGGTGGAGCTGGGGATCAAATCCAAGTCCTCACCCATGATAGCAAATGCTCTACTACTGACCTACACCCCCAACCCCAATTTTATCAGTTTAATGTATGCTGATACATCTGAAAGGTGTTGCCCACCCTCCCTTTCAGGGGGCACCTCTTCTGGGAAGCCTCCCCTGACCCATCCAGACAGAGTCAGTCAACCTGTCCTCAAGGCTCCCACATCCATATGGCACCCAGCATTCTATTGGGAGCCTCTGAAGGTCCTCAGAATCTCCAGTGCAGCTTTTAATGGACTGCAGATGTCCCAGCCCAGCCGTCAAGCCAGCGGATCCAAATTGTGAGGAAGGAGGCCCCAGGGGATTCAGAGGTACACACTGCAAGGGCAGCCACAACTGCAGGGACTTTCTTTGTATTCATATTTCTTGGAAGCATTAAATTATGAACTCCTTGACAGTGGGACTCTTGTGTGAGTCAACTCTCTAATCCCCATGGCACCTTGGATGGTGCCAAGGAAGAAGAGGACAAGTGAACCCTGGTACGACACTGTGGGCTCTGTGCTGCTCTGGTCTAAGGGTTGCCTGGGTGTTAGCTCATTCAGTGTTCTCGGAATCTCCCCCTGTGGTGCACTACTAATCCCATTTATAGAGGAGGAAATGCTTGATGAATGAAGGAATGAATGAATGAATCATAATTCCTGGAGCCTGATTATTTTAAGGAAATCTGCATGTGATTCATGTCATCACATGACTTTATCTTTTGGATAAATTCAGACTTTTCAGCTAGTGAGTATAACGTAGGTTACAGCTGGGTCCTGAAATATGCCTTCTTAGAATAAAACCATATTTCCCAGCCTCCCTTGCAGCTAGGCGTACCCTTTGGCTTGCCTGGCCAGTGGGCTATGAACTGTGATGGTCCTTGCTACTCCCACACCATAGTCCTTCACTTCCTGCCAACAGGGAAGTCAGCAAAGGGTAAGCCTGTCCCATGAGGCCATGCAGAGAAGGGAAGAGGGATGACGTAATAGAGAGGTCCCAGCACTGCAGGACTCTATGAAGCAGACTGTTAAGGTGTTTTTTTTTCTCTCTCTCTCTCTCTTCTTTAAAAAACATTTTTTTAGTTGTAGATGGACACAGTATCTTTGCTTTATTTATTTATTTATTTATTTATTTATTTTATGTGGTGCTGAGGATGGAACCCAGTGCCACATGCATTCGAGGAAAATGCCCAACCGCTGAGCTACAACCCCAGCCCTGTCAAGCTTTTTATATGAGACAAAATCTTGACTTTTCTTAAATATTGTTATTCTGGGTTTCTGTCACGCATGTGAACTGATGTCCTAACCCAGACAGTGGGTTTGAGTAAATGGGTATCGTATGCCCAGGACCTTACTGGCCCTTTGGGACGTAACAGGGAGACCTATGTACACAGGACACAGTCCCTACCCTTCACTTGCATGGTGAGCATGAAGAAGTAACTGGAGGACAAAGAAAATAAATATAAGGTGGGTGCTGACATGTTCAGCTCACATCCTGAGCCCCCTGAGTTCAGGTGAGAAATGTCTTCTTCCCCTCTGACCTTGTTAGGGAAGCAGAAAGAGAGAAGCCAGGAACAGATGTGATTATGTTCTAGAAAAGAGACCTACTTGAGTGGTGGCAGAACCAGAAAGAAGTTTCTAGAAACCCACCCAAGAAGCCCAGGAGAGTCCAGCCTGAGTTGGCTGCTTCCCCAAAGTAAGGAGGGGGTTTGACAGAACCAAACCAGAGGAGCTTCCCCAGGAGGGAGGATGGCATTCCTGTTGTCCACTTCCTCACAGCCACCAGCCCAAGACCCAGCTTGAGCTGCTATCTGCTGTCTGGAGGAGAGCTGTCGGGAGAGCATGGAAAACCCTAAGGCTATTACTGAAGTCATAGGTTACTGTTCAGAGCACAGGGGGCAGGGCCTGGGCCCACTCAGCTACTCCTAAGCTAACAAGGCCTAAAGGACCATGAATCCTGCCCCTGACTGCGGAATTGATGGTGGAACCTTCCTTCCAGAATTTGTTGGAGGGACAGGTGGCATTCAGGAACCAGTGTACAAAGCAGGAAGGCCCATGTCCCACCACAGCCACACAGCACCTGGGTGACACCCAGTCTTTCTCTCGACCTCCGGGGCCACCTCCTCCTAGAGACTGTGCACTTCTCTCTGAGCTTCCTGTGACCCAGACACCCACACAGAGCTCAGTCTCTGGACTGGCCCTCTGGATGGTCCCCACTCTCCCTGTCTGCTAGTCCTAGCTTCCCCATGGACGCAGACACCTCTCTGGGACTCAAGAGGTTTAGGACAGCCTGACTGTACCCTTTACTGAGGAGATTTCAAAAATCCCCCTTTCCCCAGCCACACGTGGGAATCAAGTGCCCAGATTTTTTTTTTTTTAGATTCCTTTTTTTTTTTTTTTTTTTTTTTTTAGATTTTAGTGTTGTCCTGACGCTGTTTTCTAGAGAAGTGACATTGCAAAAGCTTACAGGGGTCTTGAACTCCAGACCTAGACTACTTGGGTTCAAATCCTTGCTCTTCTACTTACTACCCATAACTTCATAGGCAGTTCCTGAATCTCTCTGTGCCTCAGTGTTCCTATCCATAAAATGGAAATAATAATGACTCATTTTACAGGTAGGGCTGGTGTGAGAAAGGGTCGAGGTGATGCACGTGGAGCATTTAGGTCCTGTCTGCCATAGAGCAGGAGCTATGGAACCGATAACATGATTCTCACGTGGTCTCATGCAAGTCTCATAACACTGGAAAATAGGAAAAAGTGTCTCCTCTTCACAGAAGAGAAAAATCAGGCTCAGAAAAGTTAAGTGACTCTCCTCGGGCAACAGGGTCCGCAAGTAACCACACGGTTCCTCAAAGCCGGGATTCAGAGCCCACAGACGTGGCACATGGAAGCTTTGCGCTCTGGATCCTCCGGCTCCCTGTCCTCGGGCATTCCTGTGGCTTCCCCACACATTTCTGAAGGCTCCCAAGAACAGTCCGCATTCCCACCCCAAACCCGCCCTGGGTAGGGGAATGGCCTCCAGCTCACCACACTCCTGTCTGCCTGGTGTCAGGCAGGAACCACACTGGGCTCCAGTGGCAGTGTGGGTGGGCACCGTCGGGGTGGGGGAGGGCCACTGCCCCATGTCCTCTCCAGGGCCTGCCTGCCTGCCTGCCATCCAGGTTGTCTCTTATCATTAACCAGCAGGGCTTTGCTAGCACAGCTGCCAGTGGCCAGAGGAGCGAGCCTGTCCCAGACCACGACTCAGCTGCTGAGACGGCTGGTAGACCAGCTGAGCCAGGAAGCGGGCTGGGTCCGGTGGGGTCCTCGGACAGGCTGAAGGTAGAGGGCGTTGAGCTCGCTGTCTGCATGGGAGCCTGATGGGATCTGGGAGGCAGACGATGTTGCATGGGATGTCTGGGTGGGATCCCCAGGCAGGATGGCCTGGGCGGGGCCACTGGCAGCTCTGATGAGGTGTTTATGTGAGTGGGTGTGTTGTGAATGCCGATCCCTTCAGGGTGTTCTGAGCTTTGAAACCACAGTCCCTTTGCAGATGTTCTCTGGGGTTCTGATGAGCACCCTCCAACCACATAGGTACCATCTTTATCTCTGTCACAGATGAGGAGCTGAAACTCCCAGGTCCTGATGCCAGATCAGAGTTCTTGTTACTAATCTCACTACTACACAAAGACGGAAGCCAAGGAGACCGGGCTGGTCCCGGACACGTGCCTGAGGGAAGCAGGTCAGGAACAGGGTGGGGAGCAGAGGCTTGCGCTGCTCTGACCCTGCCGAGGCTTGCCAGGCAGGAATGCAGCCCCAGAATTGCGAGATCTTTGGATTTTTCCAGAGAAGCTGAAAATCTGGATTCTGAAAATATGAAATCTCCCATTTTTCAATGTTGACAACCAATTTAATTTCTATTAAAATGTCTAGTGAACTAAAGAAAACACATTCTTGGGCTGGACTCAGCTCCAGGCTGCCAGATTTGGGCCCACACATTGCCTTCAGGGTGCCAGTGAGTCCCGGATGAGTCCCTGCTGTCCTCCGCCAAAATAGAACATTCAAATGCCCTGGGGTGGATCAAATAAAAGTCAGCATAAAGAAATGATTTGTTCAGTGCTTCTATAGCAGACTTAGTTTGGGGGCTGAGATACAACTTGACAAGAACACACAAAAGCCCCACTCTCATGCACCATATAATTGGTGAGACATAATTGTTGGCAGCAGGTCCACCCTGGCCCCTGGAGCCCTACCTCCACTAGTTTGTTCTGCATGCCAGTGTGGCCAGCTCACAAGGCCATGGCGAACTTGTGGTTTTTCTGTTCCTGCTTGTCCGTCTGAGACATATGTATCCCACGGGAATGCCTTGACCTTTTCTGGTCTGATGGACTTATTGTTAAGGGAGGTTTCGGTACCTGACAATAATAGATGTTGAAACTAAATTTCTCCCCCCTCCCTCCTGCTTTTGGGTAGTTTTCCACTTCTGCTGCTTGGGGTATAAAAAAGGTGTGTTAGCAATAAAGAGTATTGACTCCTGGATGAAGAACCTTGGTGTCCTGTGTGTCTTTTAACCTCGCCGTCCCTTGCCGGACTCGGCTCCCTTGGCCGGACGCGGCAATTGGAGGTCCCACCGAGATCCGGAAAGCAGGGGTAAGCGGACGGGGCTCACCTTCTAAGAAAGAAGGGGGAGGATTGGTTTAAAGATAATTTAAAGAGACAGGGTACGTACCATGGGTAACTCAACAGCGAAGGTTCGTCTGGCCAACGAACTTAAAGAGCTGTTAAATACACAAGGAACAGGAATAAAAACTAAGACTGCAACCGAATTCGTTGAAATTATTGCCCAGGCTTGTCCTTGGTTTCTGACAGGAGGATTTCTTAATAATAGTGACTGGGACCTGGTGAGGCATGACCTTCAGAAATTATTGA